>NC_046372.1:38310852-38638438 GCF_011125445.2 Fundulus heteroclitus | reverse complement strand
CCCTATATATTTATTGTTACTGTAGTTTCTTTTGGAATAAGAGAAGTGCCAGTTTCACTAATGTGATCACAGCAGAGAGGAGCATGTTTTGCAAGACTTACGTACGGCCTGCCTGCACTTTGCCATGCCTTTATCCAGGAAGACACAGCTTTCTCCCAGTAGGTTGCTCACGAGAACGCAGTTTTGTGTCACGGAAAAAACGGCGTCCTGATACGGCCCAACATACCCTGATTCCTCACAAGACAGCACAACTCTGAGTCTCCTCTCAGCGTCCTGGAGCATCTTTTCACAGGCGTGCAGAGACAAGGGAGAGTAAGATAAAGAGGGGCGTCGGGAAGATCGGTAAAGTTATGTACAGTGCTTTGCAAAGGTGTTCACACTCCTTGGACATTTCCCCCCATTAGAACCACAACCTTTAGTGTGTTTTATTAACATGTTATAAGACAGAGCAACCCAAAATACCACATAGTTGCAGTGATGCATGATTTTCAAAATAATAATAAAAAAATACATATAAGTGTGGCATGCATCTTGACTGGGTCCTTCTACTATATGAATGAGGTTTCATCTAAACCAGGTCCTTATACAAGCAAGCTCACTTGGCTGAAATTTTGTCTCATTGTAAATCCAGCTGTTCTGTGAGGTTTGGGAGAACATTAGAGAACGGACAGCATCATGAAAACCAAGGAACACGGCCACAAATCTGAAAGCAGAGTCAGGATATAAAAGGATATCCCAGGCTTCAGAGATCTGACAGAGCTCTGTTTAGTCCGACACCTGGAAGTGAAAAGAGTGTGGCACAAATGCAGATGTGCAAAAGCTTGGCCGTCCGTCTAAACTGACAGGCCGGGCAAGGACAGGATTGCTAGAAGAAGCAGCCAAAAGGGCTCATGGTAACTTCAGAGGAGCTGTAGAGATCCGCAGCTCAAGTAGGAGAATCTGTTGATGGGACAACTGCGCTCAACATATGTCATGCACAACCGTACACTCTTCAACTCGGGTGTTCTCGGAAGAGAAGTGTCGGGGAGACTTGAAAAGTGATTTTCACAGACACATCCCATCTAATCTGGCTGAGCTTGAGCTATTTTGTGAAACCCAGGAAGACTTGGCAATGTTTTCAGTCCCTGAATGCCCAAAGCTGATGGAGACATACCCCAAAAGTCTTGCAGCTATAACTGCTTTCAAAGGTGGTTCTGTAACATTTTGACTCAGTGGAGCTGAAGAAAGATGCATGTTACACTTCAAACAAAACAACTTGAAATCCATTTAAAATTTCCCTTCTGCTTCAAAACTGCTGACAACTTTGTGCTGGTTTATTTCCCAAAGTCCCAGCAAAATACACTGATGTTTGTTTTTGTGAAGAGAAGAAACACAAAAAAAGTTCAGTGTGTACAAAAACTTTTGCAAGACACTGTATGACGGTAACTTTGGGTTGTCTTTATTCTTCAAGACTGAAATCCAGTGCAGTCTATTAGCTGTATGAGAGCGCTGCTTCAAACCTCAGCAGAGTAACAACTACGGTATAGCCTTGCTGCGACTCCCTACAAGAGAAACACTGTCAAATATATGAAGACGTAGCAGAAGGCTAGCCCGAGTACATCTATAAAACAAACATGTTGCCAACTTTCCACTCATTATTCATAACAGTTTACTTGACACTTATACAGACTGGCATTTTATACCTGTACACTGTCGCAGGAAGAGTAAACATACTCGGAGACAGAGATTCGGGGAGCTGAACCACTAGCGAACAGGTCACAAAAGATACTATATGTGCAACTAGGGCACCAGAACACATTTCCTTTTATCAGTTTCATTTATATTTACACCGCAACTGTCTAGTGAAACCTTAAAGCAACAGAAGTTTACAGTATTCTGAGCATTGTCCAGCTTTACCCGTTGCCAGTTTCTAATGTGCCACGAAAAAAACCCATCAAACAATCCCAGAAACACGGATGAAAACAGCACAACACATGGCTTACCGCTCTGAGAGGCCAGTCTAAGCAGTTTCCCATTCCAATCGAGAAAAGAGGCATTAGATACGACCATGAGGACTTTCTCTCCTTCAGGTTTGCAGGTCGGATTTTGAGAGGAACACAAACTCTACTTTCAGTAAGACCCATTAAGACGGGGGGTGCTTACTTGTCCCTATGCCCTGTGTGATGAAAAAATACCAAACTACACCGTACTTTACTATGCCGAGCAAAGACAGCAACAGCATCAGGGAGCGAGAGGGAAAGTCAAATGGAGGGGGAGGAGGGGGGGCAAATGAGGGAGGGCTGTGGAGGGAAAGATAATATTGCCTATTAAAGGAAAAGGGCCCTCTGAAAGACATTTCATTCAGCTGTCACAACACCCAAACTGTTGATTATTCTGTAAACAGCGCTGACACCTCGGCGCAGCCTTATGGGCTCTGAAGGCACGAGAATAAACAACAGAGAGAAAAAAAATGCTTCATCAGATTAACAAATGTGCGCACGGCGCTTAAAGATCCCTTGCAAAAATATTGCAAAGTGTTTACGTTTTCACCGCGAAAATCCGGGCAAAGCGAGTTTAAGAGAACATTCTGCTGCGATCTATTTCCAGCTTTATGTCAGCCTCCTCACCTGCACTCAAGGCGTGGAATGCCGTTTATCATTTTCAACCTCTAAATTGCCTCGGAAGGTAAATCCTCCTGATATTTTATGCTCACGTCTCTGTTTTTTTTCCTGCTTCACCCTCCCTGCCGTGACGCACGTCATCCTCTGCCCTCTGCAGGTGAAGACAAGGTCACTCTGTCCTCCAATCCAGCCGGCACATGGCCAAAAAAAAAAAAACTAGTGGGAGAAACGTAGCCGTTTGGTTCATTGACGTGGCATATATATATATATATATATATATATATATATATATATATATATATATATATATATATATATATATATATATATATATATATATACTTTGTATATACACCATGTAAACATGCCGTTCTTTTTAACACGTGCTGCAAATTGTACTGTGGTCCTCTGCTGCCTGATGAGCATCTGTTTATGCATATCTGCACCGGCTTGTCAAATAGCTCCTGGGTTTTCTCGTTCCAACTGCAGCATGCGTGGCTCTAAAGCTGTACATTGCAGCTCCGTTGTCACTAAGCCCGTCACCAACAACTGCAGGTTTCTCAACAAAAGAGCGTCTTCGGGTCACGCTAATGTTTTCACAGAATGCTCCCGGGCTGACTCATGGGTAAGCTGTAAAAATGGATTTTCATACTATGAGTATCAGATGGCTTCCCCGGAGGGATGAGCAGCGTGTTTTCTTTATGACTGGGAGCTTTTTATTGCAGCAACATACAGTGCTTTACATTATCGGGATTTCATGTGATAGGCAAATGATACTGGGTTATCAAGATCTTTAACAAAAAACAACAACTCCAAAACCTAAAGGTGTGGCTTGTGTCTGTTTTCCATCCCCTTTCACTCTAAAAGCCCAATTAAGATGTGGCGTAGGCTTCAGAAGCCACCTTATCAACAACCAGGGTCAAACTGTGTGTGATCTGTTCTCACTATATGCAGCTGGACTGTGAAGGCATCTAGGGTTTGTTAGATAACATTAATGAATGAGCAGCATCACAGTGACCAAATCAAACCTCAGACAAGGTCAAGGAGACAGATGCGGACAAGTTTAAAGGAGGGATAGGCTAAGACACAATGTCTCAAATGTTAAACATCTACAGCTCGGCTGCTGGGCAGGACACGAACAGCATCAATCAGAGAAGCTGCAAATAGGTCCATAAGGACTCAGGAGGAGCTGCAGAGATTCACACCCAGGTAGAAAAATCTTTTGACAGGACAACTATAAGTCTGCAAATCTGGCCTTTGTGGACGAGTGGTAAGAAGAAGACCAACGTCAAGAGAAAGCCACGAGAAGTCCTGTTTGCAGCCACAAGCCTGGCAGCGGACACAGCAAACACATGGACAAAGGTAATCTGACATTTTATTCTAACATTTTATGCATTTTATGTGGAAAATTCAGTGCGGGAAAAGGAAATGATGCACACACCCTGAGCACAAAATTCCCACAGTGAAACATGCCAGTAGCTGCACCATGTGTGTGGATCTATGGGGACAGGAAAGCTGGTCAGAACTGATGGAAAGATGGATGGAGCTAAATACAGGGCGATACTGGAAAGAATAAAAACTTGTTAGAAGTGTTCGAATGGCCCAGTCAAAGTCCAGACCTATATCCAATTAAAAATAGAATAGAAAGTCCCACAGTGGAGAAATTCAGGTGAAAATTTACAACATAAGAAAGATAAACTACTGTATTAGCATACTGAAGAATTTAAAAAAGGGGGAAGCTGGGAAGTGTGATTTAAAGAGATGTGTAAAACGTATATGTATATTAATGTATGAGAAACACCCGCTGACTAAAAGAGTAAAATAGCCTGTGCAAAAAAAACGCAGAGATGGAAAAGGCTGTATGTTGGGAGCCATGAAGGTTGAAAAGTCTAACAGCTGAATGTAAATCTCATTTTTCTAAGAAGAACTGACAAAAATGCCAGACTCCATATGTGCAAAGCTGGTAGAAACATACCTTACAGTTTTTCATTCCGCAAAGTAACTCTGCTGGGCTGAATATAAATGTACATGGCATTTTTCAGCTATGTATTTATATTTTAAGTTTATTTTTCCTAGTATTTCAATACGGTGCACTAATTTGTGTTGTCATATAAAATCCCAATAAAACACACTAAAGTTTGTGGTTGCAGCATGAACAAGCGTGAAACAGTTCTCTTTTACAAAGCACTCAATGTAAATCCCTTCTGGATAAAAATCCAATTACCAAACATGGAATCAAATAAACCCTGACTTCTTCGGAATGCACCCAGTAAACAACATATTATCAGGGGTTTAAAGCTTTAGCTGGAGCGCTCCGAGGCTTCTTTTCTTTTCCGGAACCGTGGATGCCGCTTGCTTTCAAAGCGGCCAATTTATGCAGAATGACAGCACAGATAAGAGAGCGGGCATATAAAGCTACACTCCTTCTCCTTTGTATAAATACATCCCGTGGCTGAAAATAGACGCTCCATCACCAGCGGGAACATCAGTGATTACCTTCAAACACAAAACAATCGCCGCAGCCAACGTTCCTGACTGAATACTGCAGGAACATAAGTATTAGCACATCAGAGATGTCCACCTCTGTGGCCCTGGAACATTTTGGGTCCTACTTCAGTCAGAAAGAGCTGCTCGATTGAGGAAATCTGCAGGACGCAACGCTGTATGTTCCACCTTACATAAGAAACAAACGCGTAAAAAGGAGCTCTCCTCTCTCTCCAGCCTGGTTCAGTAATGCAGACAGCATCGCAGAACACATAGAGAGTGAAGGAAGAGGCCAAAAAGCACAACCCAAACAGAAGAGTCTCAGAGAAAGATATAGGGCTGATTTATGGGTGATGCGGGGACAAATGGGGCAAACCTTCAGCCTGCAAACCCAAGCGCTCCCCTCACTGAATCTAAATGTGGATTTGGGGCATCGCTGTCACAACTTGCCAGAGAAACATCCAGAGGCAGCCTATACTGGTAGACCTCACACGGTGAATGCCAAATGAATGAGCGGTGTCGGGGATGCGAATACCTGGCCGAACAGCGAATGGAGGACGCTCCTTAAATTGATGTCAGAGGCAGAGGAGGCGGTGCTGGACCTCCGGGAGCGGCGGGACGACCTGCTGGACGGCGGGACAGGGGAGCAGGAGGACGGGGACGGACTGCTGGCCTGACCGCCGCCTCTGGCCAGACTGGCCCTCTTGCGGTCCCTCGGCTCACACAGAGGGGCCCTGTCGTCGGTGCTGTCCGAGAGGGAGGGCACCCTGTGGGTGTGCGTGTGGCAGCCGGCATGGGGACGCTCGGGGTCATCTGGATGGTCCTCCCCGTGGTGGTGCTTCCTGCGGTGGTGGTGGTGATGGTGGTGGTGACGGTGTGAGGGCTTGGGGTTAGTCCGGCTCCGCTCGGTCACCCCTCGGTCCGCCTCGCAGTCTGGCCCCGGCTGAACTTGGCCGTGCAGGACTTGGGGCTTGCACTTGCCCCGAGTGGCTGCGGTATTACTCCCGTCCTGGCCGCCGGCCGCGGACGGGTGGCACAGGGGTCTCCGAGCGCTGACGTCGCCCTCGGCCGACCAGAAGGACTCCTCGGCTTTGCCGCCGGTGCCGTGGAGCGCGGCGGGACGGTGGTGGTGCTGGTGCTGATGCTGATGGTGATGCTGACCTCTCCGGAGCTCGGATGTCTGCTCGGGGAGGTGTGTCGATCGCCTCGATGATTTTAGTAACGAGGTTGTGGAATCCGATTTCGGAAAGGAGGCGCTCATCGCGGCGGATCCGATCTATTTCGCCTCCGTGGGTCCTTCATCCACGCCACCTCCTCTCCGGGCTACAATCATGTTGTTGTTTTTTTTATCCTCAGTGCAGTGCTGCCCGCTTTCAGCTGAGCTGCATCTCCCCACCTGATCGCGGTGCGGCAGTCCAGCCGGAGCGCGCTCAGGCAGCGAGCAGAGGAGCAACAGCGGCTGCGTGGCGGCAGAGCGCGTCACCTGTTCATTAAGGTTTTCTCTGGCTCGGACGCGGTGAAGGACGGTGCTATCAGCAGCGCTGGGATTTTTGTATTCAGAAAAGTGAATTCAGTCGATTTTTTTTTGTCGAACGAGGAGATCAACAAGTGACAACGTGATCCACAACATATAAAAGGAAACTTTGTATTCGTTAAGTGCCCATAACGCCTTTTTTATACAACGTATTCGCGTTTATAGCCTAAGTATTTGTTAGGACCTGGGTCATGTTCAAGCTCAAAGGAATGCGTAATAGTAAAATGGGAGGAAAAGGATGCAAGTCACAATCTGAAATGTTCCGTGCATGTGTAATGAGCCCCCCCTTGTAACACCATTTCCTGTAGTTTTTTGCTGCAAGTCTCTGGCCTGGTCAAACGAAATGATAAACCAGCTCTTGTTGTGCGTTTAAGATCACTTTTCTGCTGGACGGTGACCCTCTGGACTGTATTTTGCTCCATCATCCTTCCCATCAACCGTCACCAGCTTCCCTGTCCCTGCTCAAGAACAGCATCCCTCCAGTATGATGCAGTCATCACCCTGTTTCACTTAGGGGAATTCTATGTTCATGGAAATTAAATATCTTCAAACATATGTAGGCCAAAAAGCTTGATTTTGGTCTCATCTTATCAGAGCACATTTTTCACACGTGCTTTGGCCCCTGCAACAGTGTTTCTCAACCCTGGCCCTCAGGGCTCACAGTCCTCCATGTGTTAGAGGTGTCTCAGCTCCAGCACACCTGATTCAAATGACTGTGTCACCTCCCCAGTATCCTCAGCCATCAAGTGCTAGAAGTCTGTTAATCAGCCGGTTATTTAAATTAGCCGTGGCAGAAGGGAAACACATGACCATTGAGGACAGTTTGAGGGTCTGGGTTGAGAAACACTGCACACCTTCTGACAAACTGTGAATTCTTCCGGCTGTGTTCAACAACTAATAGTTGTCCCGCAAAAAGGATTCTCGCACCTGAGCTCCGAATGTATGCCGCTCCTCCAGAGTCACCATGGAAACACTGCTCCTCTTATTAATGCCCCCACCGGAAATGCCATTTTTTTTTATTTGTGGACCGCCATGTATAGGTTTGCAGTTGCTTCATACTCTTTGCAATTTTAGATCATGGATTGACGAGCACTCTTTGATATCTCCAAAGCTTAGGATATTGTTTTATAACACAACCCTGCTCTACATTCCTCCCTGACATGTCTGCCGAGTTCCCTGGTCTTCATGCTACTGTTTGTTCGCTAATGTCCTGTAAAAAAAACAAAAACAAAAAAACCCCTCTGAGAACTGCATGGATCAGCTGCATTTATACTAAGAATAAATCATAGACACGTGAACTTTTCGCTATTTCAGTGACTTCTAAAGGCAATTTGTTTCACTAGGCCTTCTTTAAAAGGAAAGAGAAGTAAATACAAATGTACAAAAACACTTTTTGTTGGTCTATCAAAATACATTGTTTAAGGCTCCAAACTTGTTTTCTGTAGAATCCAGGTAAAAAAAACAACTATGAAACATACTGTAAGCAGCCTATGAATAATTTAAAAAAAAGATGCAATAATGGGATAGACACATTACAAAGACAAACTGTGTCCATTCCACCTGACAAAAATTAACTCCAGTATTCTCATTTTCAACAGATTATCTATGTATCTATCTATCTATCTATCTATCTATCTATCTATCTATCTATCTATCTATCTATCTATCTATCTATCTATCTATCTATCTATCTATCTATCTATCTATCTATCTATCTATCTATCTATCTATCACAGCTAGAAATCTGTTTTATCAGAAAGGCATTATTTGTCTCATCATTTCATGAGGCAACTCTGTAATTACTGATCTTTAAAACTGTGTTAAGACTACCTACAGACCTTGATGCATGCAGGCTACACATTTTCTCTTTTGCACTGTGCTGAGGGAGGCCTTTCAGGGGGACAAAGTCCTCCACAGAAAACCTTCTCCAGTATTGATTACACTTTACATTACCGCTCTTTGTTAGTGTGTAATCAATACTAAAGTAGGGCTTGTACAGATGGCCTAATTATCAAAAAGACCCAATCAGCAAACTGCAGGGGAGTTAATGCATAGATTTGAAGAGGAGATTGAGACACGTGAGATTTCTGTGGAAAAGGGAGGACTCCGACACCAGCTGGTTATATAAGATACTCCACCGTTTATTAAATGTACAGAAATACTGTTCAAAATACACACAAGTGTTAAAGGACAAAATCCTTGATCCAAATGTAAACAAAATGGGTGCTCCATCATACAGTGTGCACCATGCCAATGCTTTGGGAGTTTGTTTTCTCCACTGGACAAGCAGCACTGTTGATTTTCAACCCAATTATGCACAGCTCAACGCAATAGTCGGTGTTGTCTGATGTTGTAGATGGCGTGTAAATGATCACAGCTTTGTAAACATTAGAACGGAACACGGGTTTCTTGAATTGCAGTGGACGGGAAAAGCCGAGGCGATTCATTTTCACTAGCTTTTAGACTGCGCGGTGCGCACATTTATCCACGGAGGCTCGTTGAGCAAGGATTGTGACTTTTATAACAGGTACCATACTGAGCTGCAGAATTACAGTGATCTAAAGAAAACATCACGGAACAACAAAGAGAGAGTACTTCATAAACATTTCACAGAACATACTGATCAAATCTATCGAAAACAAATTTTCATGGTTGGCTTCTTCAGTCGGAGGATGATGCAATCACTTTAGCTATAAATCAAGACAACACAATAGTTAAAGCATTGGGGACAGTCATTTCAGGACATTTCCGGGCATTCAGGGTGTTGCTTTCCTTCCACTTCATACATATGTACAGAAATACAAACCTGGTATATCAAATGCAACCAAATTAGAAGAGTTTAGTAAATTTTACCAAAAATCCCTCACTTCCACTGTCGCTGCGCAGGCCTATTCACAAAACGTCAAAACTTGAAATGTGCTTGTCCAACCACGTCCGGCAAAAAAACAGGACTGCTTTTCAAAGGGGAGCACAACTAACCACCACACCGCCAGGCACGGGGACAGTGACAGCATCTGTAACTGTAAACATTCACATCATCGTGGACATTGGACCTCGGTTATCAAATCCTATTTCTATTCTAAAAAGAAGAAACTTCAGCGTCTGGGTGTGCATGTGAAATAGCCAAAGATTCCCTGCCATGATTGTACCCAGCCCTTCAATTAAAAAAAAAACAAGCAAACAAAAAATGGAAAAGTAATCCCCTGCTGCTTATGTGTTGCTTAACTGTGGCTTAATGTGCTTTTTTAGAAACGATGTTTCAGCTAAAAAAATGTGTAACTGTGATTTAATGTCAGTTGTGACGTGTAACACAATCAATGACAACGTGTTCACATTCTGGTAGCAGGAGGATGAAGTCATTCAGAGAAATGTAAACATTCTAAGGTCCTCGTCCTGACAATCTGAATGCAAATGTGGCGATATGTATAAAAATACCAAATAATACATATATTTTAGCCCTTGTGGAAATGTAGGCAGGTTTTCTCATGTTGTCAAAACAAGGCTTCATTAATAGTTAACAGAATCGGTTGGCCTATGGACCCATTATGCTCTAAGAGATGGCATGAATGAAGTTACACATTCTTTTTAAGTTAGTTTAAAATGTTGTACACACTCTGTTCTATATTTATCCCTCTATATCAAATCATACAACTGCTTTGACTGATAGCCAAAACAAAAAGGGTATAACGTACACCTCCATAACACGTTGGTCATTTCTTAGAAATCCTTTCCCCCCTCAGACTTAGACCAAAGTTAGGAGTATCTAACATGGTGATTGGTAAGTGACAGCATTGATTTATGAACAAAAAAAAAGTTCAGTAATTTGTAATTTAACAGAATTATTTGTCCAGTATGGTCCCATGGTATAGCATATAAATGACATGTCATGTCAGATATATAACCTTTAATTTTACAACGGCTACTGGAAATGTCTCCTTAACAATTAAGGTCATAAATCCATAAAGACGGCCGTCTCTCCAACTTGCCTCTGTCTATTCAAAAATCAACCCGGAGAAATCCTGCAACCATGTGAGCTTTCAAAAACCAACCTGCTATCGCGGAACCAAAGTACCTACTTGGTGGAACCTCTCAGGGTTGATGTAGAACGTTAGCAGTCTTATTCTAAAGGCCAAAACTAATTGGCCCTGTCAGATTTGCTCTGGTTCCAAGCCTATCAAGTCCTGAAGAAAATACTACTCGCTGAAGTTCAGTGATCTGTCCTGCCTTGGCACACTTCAGCATGGCCTGTCCACGTTGTGTTAGACAGGAAAAATGATAGAAAATGATTTACATGATGCACAGCTCGGCACCAGACCCCGAAGGGTTTTTCTCTAGAAATCCTCCAAAAAGCAGATTGGACAGACTGGCAGTAATCGCTACACCAAAACATAGAGTGCCAAAAACCCTTACATATCCAGTTGAGAGATTTTGGATGCCAAAAGTTGTGTTTAGGGGTGACGATTGTAACAGGCTCTTTGTAACACTTTTAGATTTTCAAAAAGTTCTCTTCAAGATGTGTCTACTTTCTTGTTATTGGGCTTAAACTGCTCTTTGAGTGTTTTAAAGGGCAAAGCAGACCCATCCACTTTAAGTGCTTCATCATTTAACTGGAACATTTGTGTGCAAATCTTATTTACACTCTGAAAAGTAACCAATCTGGGTAAACAAGGACAAGGCATATCTAAGAGGAAACATGAGGCTTTAACATGAATAGCAACGAATCATCGGCATATCGGAAAGGTTTTATATGACCTCTTGACTTTAAAATGTTTAAAATGGATAACATTTGGATTAAGTGTTCACAATATAAGCGATACTATATGACTAAGCTAATGTATTATTGTGTTTTATGGCTTCACGGGTGAAATAGCAGTTGATAAGAGAGGCCCAACGTCCGGTTGTCTGCTGAGAAGAGTCGTGAGCATTACTGCAAGAGCTGGAGAATATTTACACAGTGAATGTGAAAAGCTGGTCTGGAGGCAGAAAAAGAGTCACTCCCCAATCAAACAGACGCTTATTCTAAACTCCAACTGTCTCTCACTCAAAGACATGGTTTCTCACTCGCAACTATTTCCCTTCCCTGTCCTCCAAACGGCCCGGAGTGAAAATGTAATCCAAGGCTTGTCTCTCGGCAGCGGCCACGTTGGGATGCCACAGGTCAACCATGAACACCACCCTGGGGCCGTCCTCCGGGCTGCCTGCAAAGACAGCAAACATTTAAATGGGCAGAAATCGAGCACTTACGTTTTGTCATGCTCATGAACCAGTGTTGTAGTCAAGTCACTATGCCTCGAGTCCGAGTCCAGGTTCGAGTCTCCAGTGTTCAAGTCCGAGTCAAGTCCACTACTCATCCGAGTCAAGTCATTATTGATCCAAGTCGAGTCCAAGTTCCGCACTAAAGTAAGCATAGCCTACATGTTTATAAACTAAAAAAAAAATCCACACTCCAGCACATTGCACTACTAGATATTAAAATCATATACCAAATAATATTCTAATGACATATTAAAATTATAGCCTAATGATATAAAAAAAAGTCGAGTCTTTTTCTCAATCTCCGAGTCAGAATGATCTGAATGTAGGAGTCCAAGTCCAAGTTCGAGTCATCAGTGCTCAAGTCCAAGTCAAGTCACGAGTCTCTAAATTTAGCTAATGACTCGGACTTGAGTTCGAGTCTCGGACTCGAGTACTACAACACTGTCATGAACTGAGACCCAAGTCAGAGTCTTGTTGGAAGGTGTTCGGTTTTTCTCAGATTGGGTTATGTCACCCGTCTTACCGTCATGGAAAGCCCTGTGGAGGAAGGAGTCGTCAAAAAGCAGACAGCTGCCCTCAGACCAGCACTGTGGCTCTCCCCCAACAACAAGCTCACAAGACTGAGGCACTCTGAGACCTGGCAGAGAAAAATAACAGGCGGAAATGAAATCAGGCTGCGATCTAACTTTCATCCGTGGTGTCCGCATCCTTACAGTGTGCTTTTTTTAAAATAATATTCCTCCAAAGGAAGAAAGACGACTGCCTAGTCATTTCACAGAGCACAGATGGAAATAAGATCAAAGTACAGAGAGAACAATAATGACTCCTGCATCTGGCACACTTTACCCGTGTGGCTCCGTCACTCAAGAGAATTCAGTCTATAAAAACTACAGCTGCTTATTCACTGTGTTGGCCCATGTTTTTCATTTTGATTTATGCTTATCTGTGAAACCATCTGCTGCTACGCTGAGGTTAACACACACTGAGCCTGATCCCTTTCAGTTCATGTGGCGCTCTTACCCAGGTGGCAGCGCAGCCGGACGTTGGTCGGACCGTAGTGCTCCGTAATGAGCGCTCCGGGGGTCAGCACGGAGAAGCAGGCGTTCCCAAAGACGTTGTTGGCGATGAAGGTGCGCAGCTGACCCAGCACCCGCCACGCCCGCGGACATCTCCTGACATTGAGGACCAAAGGGGTGCCTTGGTTTACCAGGTAGTACGTCCACCATTGACCGCGAGGGGTGCTGTTCGCCTTCCAGCCTGGCGGGAGGGAGGAGCCGCTGCGGGCCGGGGGTTGGTGGTAGATGCTTTCGAACTCGGCCAGGAGGGCAGGGAAACTCTGCTCAAGCAGCTCCACATCATGTCTCTGCACTTCTCTGGAGAAGAAGGGGGCCGAGGGTAGGTCGGGAAGGAAGAAGACCTCTGGCCGCTGGATAGTTGGCCGGCTGTTGAGGTACCGGCCTTGGTCGCGGACCCCCTTGTGCACCCGGCCCATACCCGACCAGGTGTAACGCTTGGCGTATTCCTGCAGGCTATGGTAGAGCCTCTGGTTCAGGCTCTCGCCAGCGCTGGTGCATCGGAAGCATTCGGAGGACTGGCAAAAGGCGAAGCCGTTCTGCTCCTCCAGGAGAGACCCGTGCTTCCCTTTGCCCCTGCCTCGACAGTCTGAACTCATGAAACCCCCGACCACGCCTCCGATCCGGCCGGGCCCAGACAGATACCTGCCTCGCAGGGGGCTGGTGCCGTGCTCCCGGCCCACTCTGTAACAGTACCACAGGAACAGCAGCAGCACACACATGGCTATGGCGATTGCACAGATCTCACATTCCCTCACAGACTGCATCCCCCCAGCCACCATCTCCCTCACACTCTCCAGCGACCACTCCATCTTAGGTCGCCTCTGGGCTGATGAATCCGACAGAAGTATGAAGTAATGATGAAGGATCAGTTAACGCGTCTTTACTTGATTGTGACTGAAAGGCGCCTCGAACCACACGCGGGCTGTTATGGAGTCAAGTGTCAAGCGGCTCTTGTGGCCGCCTCCGATGTAAACAGTCTGCTGATTGGATGTGACACTCTCGCTCTTCAGGTCTAGCATTTCAGCGCTCTGCGAGGAGGGCAGGTTTCTCCTTGCATGGTGTCTGGCTGTGCGGTGTTTGTGCTGCTCCCTTGCTTCTACCCTCCGACAAATGGAGACGGACACCTCGCCTGAGGTTATCTGTCCTCTGCAAAACAAAGACAGAAGGAGAGGAAGAGAGATAAAAGACAACAGGACGTGTTATTTCACGGCGTTGGAGGGTGCTGAGAGGGCAATGGGTCGGTTACCGGGATGAAGGCATGCAGGTTTATTTGGAGTTACGGCTTCAAAAGCCCAAAAGTTTTCATGCCATAGGGTTCCTACACTTTCTACTTTTTAATGAGATGTCACAGAAAGAACCGGAGTGCCCATAAAACAGAAAAGCACAGTGCTGTCCCTCCCCCACGTGTTGCTGCACACTGCCGACCGTTTGGCTGAAAGAAAGCTACTGCTGACAAGAAAGATACATTTGGCTAATTTGGAAATATTTTCTGGTGTTAGAAACAAGGGCCGATCATTGCACAGACACTATAAGTGTTGAGGTAAAGCTGCTGACCAACTGCAGCTGATAAGCTCCAAGCTGCATCTCTGTCAAGCAGCTGACAGCTATGAATACTCCTAATTGACTAATTACTCAGCAAATATCATAGTGGTCACATTTTGTGTTATGACAAAAAGGGGTAATATTCTGCACAAGGGACCCCTGAAAACTAATACTTAATTTACCAGGGCTTTGTTTAAAAAATAAAACTAGTGGATGCCAGACAGACTGTTATTATTTTGTTATCATCAAAGCAGGAGCGGGAACAATTGGTACATTTATAATTTAAATAAAAGGAATGAAATCTCTCCTATTCAACTGTCCCAGGACCGGAATCTGCTGATTAAACCTTGACTGGGTCTGATCGGTGATTGGCAGGTTAAATATTGAAACATCACTTTCTGTTTTTAACTTTCCATTACAAGCACCACCACCCCAACCATTTTCAGCCTTTAAATCCTTCATCTAAAAGCATGTGCCTTGATGCACTTTTTGAGTTTAGTAAAAATCAGATAAAATTGATGGACATATACCTCTGTGCACAAGAGAACTTGATCTCTCAGCTTATTCGTTGTTAGTTGAATTTAAAAGTAACCCCACTGAACAATATCATATATCTATGTGTGTGTTATTATTGTTTTACCATCCAGAGGAGAAAAAAGCTACAGTATCTATCAAAATTGGAATCGGCGAAGCAACAGGAAATTGGTACGGGCCAAGAAAAGCCCGATCGCTGCGTCTCTCCTGCATGATTGTTTCTGCTTTTTGTGTAACTACCATGAAAATGTGGTATTTTAAGGTTATCACAGCACTAGAATCTCATACTAGCTCAGGCCTTTTGCCGAGGCTAACAAGAGAAGGCCTTCATATGTTGCCATGGTTTTGGGCATACGCAAACCATACAAAACACACGTGTCTTTTTATATTAGGGAAGCAAATTGTCCATCTTGATTCACAGCATGTAACAAACACCTGCTGGACTTGGACTTGATTGCACACACAGAGTGAGCAAAAACTGGAATCCAGCCTTCCCTTGCACACTCTCCCCCTGTACTGCACTTTATAAAACCATGAGTCATGGGCACATTGCTGCATTTAAAACAAATCTCTCCCTTCTCTAACACTGAGTAACACACACACAACGCACAATTATGTAAACGAAAACATAGTTGAAGCCCACCTTCATTTATAATTGGCCTTCATAGGTTGCTCAGCAGGAGCTGCTATAATAGCTCCTGGGGGGGAAGGGGGGGTGATATACGTCTTAGTATCAAAAGAAGGCTGCATTACATGAGTGTGATTATATAATGCTAATGGACCAGCAGCCACAAGGCGAGGAGTGCAATGCGTCAGCTGTGATCAGAACTCCACGATGTGCTCTCACCAAAAATGGTCCGGTTCTCCTGCTCCTACAGATCCTCCCCTCCATCCTGTCTGACAGCATCAAGACGCCCCCACACCCCCACATCTCACCAACCCACCACCACCACCATCACCAACGCCTGTTAAGTGAGAATCAAACCAGCAACGGCACCAAATAGCGCATAAAGGCGCACTCTTGTTCCTCCATTCACTCCTTTTGTTTCAAAGCCACCCAGGAGTTGCTGCCATCAGGCCGCGCTGCCTCTCAAACTAAAGCAGCACAAATGCAACCAGGGAGCGACCCTTGGTAAACAAGACAATCTCACGAAGAGCCCCCCCACGCCTCCCCCCCTCCGTGTCTGCAGCTGCGTGGATGTCTCGGTGCGCTGCTTTCACCGCGTCCATACCTACTCAGCATGAATGGCAGAGGCCGGCCGGCGGAGAGCGGAGGCGCACAGGTGTTTGTCCGGGCGAAGCTGCGCACCACTGCAGTGCACACGGCAGACGGCTATCGCTCAGCCACATCTCAGGAAAGCGCTCCGGTCCTCACAAAGACACACGGAACCGGGACTTGCCACCGCCTTACGGGAAGGGAACAATAACGGTGTATTAAATGGGTCAGAACCGGACGGGCGGAATCCCGGTCCGAGCCGGACAGCAGAGTCGGAGAAGCCTTCAGAAAATATTGATGTAAATACTGACGTTTCTCTGGGGAAGACACCCAGAGTCAATCTTCTGTTAGGGGGGAATATCACCCACTGCTTCCGCTTATACCTTTCAAAATAAAGGAGCTTGAAAAAAAAAGAATGCTGAAGTATTGGCAACGTGATCAGAAACCTTCTGACATACCCGTTGAGTCCTTTTCACGTTACAACTACAATTTTCTATTTTTTAAACACACAGTAGTAAATGATTGTAAGAGGGAAATAAATAACATGTTTTTCATAGTTTTCTATTTTATTTTTTGCTAGTAAAAATCTGAGAAGATTGGCGTGCAGCTGTAATGAGCCATCGTTACACAGAGACCACCAAATAACAACAGATTGCCTTGAGAAGTCACATAAGTGGTAAATAGATTCCAACTATGTGTGATTTAACCTCTATTAAAAAGCCACATATTCAGTGTATTCCTCACTGGTTTGTCAGAGAACATCAGTGAACAAACAGCATCACAAAGACTAAGAAACATAGGCGGGTCAGGTATAATGTGGAGAAATTTAAAGCAGGGTTAGATCATAAAACATGGTCTAAAACTCAGAAAGCGTCACAGAACATATAGCTCAATCCAACATCCAAAATGGAAAGGATATATATGGTGCTGCGGCCAACCTGTCAAAAAATGACTGTCTATACCTGACAGCCTGATCAAGGAAATTATCATAAAAAAACAAAAGGTAACGTAGGAGCTGTAGAGATCCACCGCTCCAGTGGTAGTATCTGTAAATGGGACAGCTACTAGCTGTGCACTCCATAAATCTGGTATTTGTGGAAAAGTGATCAGAAGAAAGACAGTGTTGAAAGAAAACAAAAACAACTTGTCTTGTGGGCAGCTTGTCATAAGCAATGTAGGATGCACAGTGCAACAAGAGGCTCTGGTCAGATAAACTGAAAAGTTGAACCTTTTGGGCTAGATTCAAAATACTGTGTGGGAGAAATGGATACATCCCCTAAACACACCATCTCCATAGTAAAACATGGTGGCGGCAGTATTTTGTTGTGAGGAAGCTTTATTTAGCAAGGATAAGGGTGCTGGTCAGAACAAATGAGAAGAATGATGGAGCTAAATGCATTTTTTGCTTGTTTTTTTACTGTACACTGGTGTGCATCTTGGCCATCTCTCCTTAGAAAAAGAGATTAAATCCCCAGGACCATTGCGGTAAAATAAAGGTAAAAGAAAAAGAAGACCAATATAAAAGAGAACTAGTTAGACACTGCAAAGACCGTGAGACTTGGACAGACCTTCACCTTCCTGCAGGATAACAACCCTTAACAGAGGACCAGAGCTACAGTGGAATGATTTAGATAAAAGCATATTAATGTGTCAGGGTGGCCCAGTCAAAGCCTCGACCTGAATTCAAATGAGAACCTGGAGCATGACTTGACAACGGATTTGGCCCCCGATCTGACTCACTGACGGATTTGTGGTAGATGTGGAAGCTGGAAGAAACTTCAGCTGTATTTGGAAAAAAAAAAAAAAAAGTTTTTCCTGCAGGTGGATGGAATAAAATTACCTGCCACACCTCTCAGATGTTTTCCAAATTTCTACTCACGACCTTCCAAGATGTTTTCTCACAAAAGCTAGCGATTTGACTATGAAGCACGAGAAAGTGATGGACGTAAGGAACAAAAATGTAGGAAGTTTCATGTTTTATTTAGTACTGATTTATAAACATGCTGCTACATGTTGACTCTGGCTACATCACCTGGAGATGTTGGGAATTCATTATATTTATCCAAAATGTTAAATCTTTGATCGGTCACAAACTCGAACTCAAATATACAGTTATGGTGCAGCACATCTTTCCCACTCTGCCTCAAACTGTTTTACTTTGAAGGTAAATTTTTACCACTTCCGATTTTGTCCTGGTTACCTCGTGCGCTTTTCTGCTGCCTTCAGATTACTGCAGACAGCATTTCCCAAGATGCACTGCGTCTTGCCTGGTTTTCATCACAGCAGTCATTAGGGAGATAGTTCATTGTAAAGCGCAACAATAAGTGCGCTTTGCAGTTTATCTGGAGCTCCACAGACCGCTGGCTGTTCTACAGTATCATATCTACTGAACTTCCTTCCACACTTCACCTCAGTATGAGCTGATGAAGCAAGCAAACCAGTACAGCATCATATGAAATGGTTTGCATCACTGTGGAACTTCACCGGAGCAATCTTCTTGAGGAGTTTAAGTATCAAACACTCCTATGTCAAACCCTGAAATTCAGTTTAATAGATGAAAAAGGAACTGATGCAGACGGTGTCTCAAGAGACGTGTATGCCGCTTTTTGGACTGAGTTTATGGACCGAAGGGGAGGAAGAGAGGGTCCCTTCACTGCCTAATAAATGGCAGAAAGAAGAATGGAAATCCATTGGCTGGGTCCTGCTTCAGGGATGTAAAGATCATGGATGCTTTCCTTGTCGCCTTGCCCCTGCGTTTTGAGTTGCTCTCATTTTTGGTGAGAGTAAAGTCTCAGATGAAATGCTGTTCTAAAGCCTTCTCCTGTTCATCTGTCAATCAGACAGAGATCTTCTGACCACTGCTTTCAAAGCAGACAGTCTAAATGAGGACCGAGATGAACCTATTGATCTGTTGGATTGTTTAAATGTAACAACACTTCCAACAGAAAACAATTTGAAAGTAATCCTTGTAAGTGAAGCACAAAAGCATTTGATCCAAAAAAACCAAGATATGCTGCAGAACAAATGTCTTCAACTGGCTAGCCACATTTTAAAGGAATCCTTTTCCAGCCCACAAGCTGTTCTACAGATGTATGAAGATAAAAAGCCAACAACGAGAACTTTGTTGAAGTTACTGGATGCATCTCTAACAACTCAAGCTAAAAATCAAAGCTTCTGTTTTCTGCAGCAGTACATCAGGGGACTGGATGATGCAGCACTCAGAAGAATGGTAAGATTTGTTACGGGGTCAGGTGTTATCTGTTTTACAAGGTTGAAGAGCTGTTCACATCAATAAAAGGTCTGGCAAGGTGATCTATTGCACATACTTGTGGACCAGCTCTGGACCAGCCATGGACATATGGTTCATACCCAGAACTGAGTGCTGAAACGGACAGCGTACTGCTTAATAAAAACTGCCTTCAGTTCAGCATAATTTAGATCAAGTTATGCCATTTAGTATCCAACAAATAATACAACGGAAGGAGAGAAGCAAACAGAATACTGTCCAGTAATTCCTACACACAAGAAGTTTATGGGGTATTCTAACGTAAACACTTGAATACTAATGTATCAGTAATAAAGGCAAATGACTGAAAATAGGTTGAGGTTTCACACAAAATGGAAGATTCACAGTAAAATGTAAAATTAATAATAGGCTATGCGTGAATTATTATTATTTTAAACAAATCATGTTGAGGCAGTGAGTACCTTTCTGGTTTATAGCTGAAGGTTTGTGTTGATTCCATAACAGAAATGTAAGCATATGATCAAGTATGAAAGCATATGCTTTTTTTGTTTGCTTTCTTTGTTCAATTTATACAAACCCTTGTTCTTGTTCCCACACATAGGAATGATTTTCTATAGGACATTGGAATTTTATGAAAACTTCCACAAACAAGTTCATTGCTAACTTTAAAAGCATCTAAGGTTTCAGAAACAGAGCTAATATTGATATTTCAGCAGATATGTTAAATGTTTTTCAAATAAATATACACATGTGCCGTTACAAGCTGAAAAATGTGTTGGTTGACAGATGAAAATAATAAACACATTTTTTTCTCAACAATTTGACGTATATATTCTTATAATTCTGACAATCACTTTAATATGATGACAATTTCTTTATTCGGTGCACAAATGCAATTCAGGTTTGTTGTGATTATTATTTGTAATTGTAATATGTCCTTTTAATTCCCTTTTGATATATATGTGTTTTACTACGAAGGACGAATCCTGCCATAATTAAAAATACATACAGAAATAAATGAAGGACTTAATAGTATGAAATTGCTTGAATAAGTAGCTAGTAATATGAATTGGTGTGCCATTAAATGTGACAAAACAATAAAAAGAAGATATTTTTTCAACAACTGATCAATTATTCATCAAATATATATTTTAACTTCCACTTTTATTTTTACTTTTGTTCTTGCTTTTTCACTGACTTATTTTCTGTTATACATTTTTCTTGAAGTCTTTATTTTGTGTTTGTGTATTTATTGAAGTGGGTTTTTTGTTCCGGATTTCTACTGCAACCTTTTTTATTGTTTCATATTTATTCACACCAACATTTTTAAAAATTGTTTTTATTTTTGTTTCATACGGATTTTCACCACGACATTTTTAAAACATGTTTTTACTCCACTATAAATATTAATTTTTATTTTATTTTAACATCCTTCTATTTCTGAAACAATGATTTATTTCTGCCTCTAATTTTTCTAACAGTTTTTTTACCCAAAGAATTTTGCAGCCGCCAATATTAAGATCAACCACCTTCACAACTATTGGCCAAGGCCAAGCTCACAGTTTCGTCAAGTCCGGTTTTGGCAAGAACACAGGAAAATTGTACTTGGGGAGACTGCGAGCATGCAGAGCGTATCTCTATAGCCCCAATTACACTACTCTTTTTTAACCGATCCATAACGAGTTTGGACCGAGCTTTTTATCAGTTAATCAGTTAACCGTACCGAGCTTGGTTCTTACGACCGTTTACACATCACGCTAGCACGGTTCCTCGTCTCCTAGTGACGATCTACGGTACTACTGCTCTCTAGGATTAAAGGAGGGAATCAAGCAAATGAAAATGGCGGCACCTGTAACATTCAGGAAGTTATGTTTCGTTATAATTGTGATGTTTCATTGTTTGTGGAGAGTCAGGCGAAGAAGGCAACCTTTGGTAAATTTACTTGACAGTCGGCTTTTGGGACGTGGATAAGACAAGCGAACGTCTAATCAGGATTTACAGACGCAGGAAACAACGTCAGACGCTGAGGTTCATCACACTGCTAAGTAGAATCATCACTGGAAATCGTGTGGCACGGTAGGGGAGCTAGTATTATTATGAATGTCTGAAACCGCAAAATTAGTCAGATGACTGTGAGGAGAAGACACGGTCTGCTCATGCGCTTTTTGTTATCAGAGAACCGTGCCACTGAAAAACCGGGCCGAGCCCACTAATCGAACTGGTCTAGATTTAGCGCGGTCCAGTTGTGTCTGGCACGGTTCAGTTCAGTTTGCGTTCCATTTACACTCGAAAGTTATCTCAGTTACTGAGCTTGGACCGTTCTCGGCACGGTTAAGAAAAGGGTAGTGTAAACGGGGCTTATGTATTGGAACAGAAGCATACTCATGTACTCCTGACATCATCACATGCACAGTTCTTTAGCCTTTTTTTGACATTCAAAACTATTTATACACTACACCATCTCTATCTATCTGTCTGTCTATCTATCTATCTATCTATCTATCTATCTATCTATCTATCTATCTATCTATCTATATATATATATATATATATATATATATATATATATATATATATATATATATATATATATATAGTCCTCGATGCAGCCTGAGGTCCACCTGAGGTCCCTCTCATACTCCCCTTCCTGTTAGCCTACTTTGAAACAATTAGCCACTTGTGCCTCAAAAACCCAGTAAAAAAGATCACTAATCAAAACCTAAGGATAGCAGTGTAAATTTAAACATGAGACCACTGTCACTTCATGCATGGTCAGCATGAGGGATTGCTGCAAAGCCATCAACAACGCAGACGACTGTCCACTGTGGCTCTATGCGCTTGTGGAGGGGTGAATGCTGCTTGTCAAGGCTTGAGAAAACTTTTTGACCAACCTGTCTGGTCAACAATTATAACAATGAGCTGCAGTGCTTGAAATCAATAAAACTTTTAATGTGAAGTACAAATATTTTTAAACAGTCTATTCTATTAAAATTAAATAGATTTTTTAAAACTCCTCATTGTCATGGTTTAGTTTTGATTCGGCTTTGGTTTACTATTATTCTCAGTTTTTCCACCTTGTTTGGGTTTTAATTTGTTAAATTTTAGTTTCCTCCTTCCCTTCCACTCAGCCTTCACTCCACTCTCCTTGCAGTCAGTCACACCTGTTAGTAATTATTCAGTCAGATGCATTTCACCTGTTAGTCTTTCTATTTAAACCTCCCTCTGCCTCACTTTAGTGCTGGTCCATCATCATACTACACCTCTCCATGCCAGTTCCCGTTTTGCCTTGGAAGCTTTGTTTTGCTCCTGTTGTTAAGGTTAGTCCTGCCAGTCACTCTAAAGACTATTCGTTCACTGTTTGTTCCTGGAGAGGTTCTGCTCTGTGTCCTGGTGTCTCCAGAGTTCTGCTAACCTGACTAGCCGCCCTGGAGAACCTCAGCTCTGTGCCCTGGTGTCTCTCAAGTTCTGCTAACCTGACTAGCCACTCTGAGAAGACTCGGTTCAGTGCCAAGCCTTCCAGCTTAGCTGAACTCTCTCTCTCCAGGCTGTCAGATCCTGCCTTCACCTGCATCCCTGAGCCTCTGTAGTTCAGCATCTCTGGTTTCACCTCTCATCAATCATCTACTCTTCAATAAACCTCAAACTTTTATCCTGTGTGTGTGTTCTGAGTTCATCGTTAAACAAATCCTGACACTCATATGTTCTATTTTTTTTTTTAAAGCGACATCTTGTTTTCTTGATATGGTTCTTGGTTGAATTAAAATCTCATTAGATTTGATCATTTTGGCTGCACCTTTATTCAGTGTTCATTTGCAATCAGTTTTATATGATCAATTCATGCGGGTCTAGCTAAAAAAAAAAAAAAAAAAGAAAAGACGAACAAGTAGACAAAATAACCATCATAGGTGGATTTTTGGTTTTGGCAAACAGACATGGGACAATCTAATAAGATAAAACTAATATTTTCGTGACACATCTGGCGATGACCACAGAGCTGTTTATTTTCTCAGAACGTGTTATATTGAGTGATCAATCGAGTTTTAACCGAAAAAGCAATCACCTACAATTGCACTAACAAGTGTTACATTTTCAGTTTTAACCCACTAACTGAACTATAATGTAACGACACCATTGCGTAAAGAGAAGTAAAACGTCTTGATTTCCACGCCTAATTTTTTGGAAATGAGGCGGAATTGATTGTATTTGTTCATCATGCATAATGCGCGCTCCCGACAAATTCGGGCGGGGATAAGTCGTCTGGGACGACACCTGCCTCATTTTTAAGGTGGTGGTGGTGCGGGGTAGGCACCCTCTCTCTGAATGTTGCTATTCACCTGCCGTTGTTATCCAGGCCATTGTGTGGATAATTGCGCTGTTTCTGTGCGCCATGCGCATCGCACTAATGTGACATACTTGTCTGTTTGAGGACCTGACCTGCAGGTTTGAGATGCAATGTTATGGCAAGCCGATGAGGCCAAATATCATCCGTACAATAACGCGCAGTTCCAACCCGTATTTTACGCGAGCGCGCTTTTTTTTTACGTCACCGCGCGTTCTGGCTGGAAACGCGCAGTGACGTAAAAAACGCGCGCTCACGTAAAATACGTGCGGTGGCGTTATTAACGTTTGGTACCGTTTTTTTGCATATTGTATTATCAGGAGGTTGTCTTTTATGTGCTCAGCCACTAGATTTAAAGGTGTTTTACCCAATAAGAACACTGCAGCACCAGACACAACCAGGAGGTCCCTGATCATTGGGGAAAGGCAGAAAGAATAATAATAAAGTCTGATATTACACAAAATTCACTCTGCTTGTTCTCCCTACTTATGCCCTTGGTGCAGAAGATAAATGAAATCTTTAACAGAAATGTTATTAATTCTGAAAATATTATCATGTGAATATAAATACAAAGCATACAGAAAAGGCAGCTTTATTAAGTGACCTGGTTTATTTTATTTAGCTTTTAATTTCTTTTCAACATTTAGTTCTACTACTTGGCTTGTGCTTTGGTAGTTTCATGTTTAAAATGACAAAAGAAATATGAAAAAGCTTATGGTCGTCAAGTTGTAGTTACTCTCATATGACAGCAGATAGCAGTGAAAGCCCAAATTTATGAGATTAAATGTTTGAAGTCAATTTTTAAACGTCTGTCTACCACTTTTTTGTGATTTGAATCATCAGTGGCCGGTCTAAACATATATTACATTTCCAAGAATGCAAAGTGAGCATGAAACTATACCATTACTGATGATTCAAATCACAAAAAAGTGGTAGACAGACGTTTAAAAATTGACTTCAAACATGGGCATAAGTAGGGAGAACAAGCAGAGTGAGTTTTGTATAATATCAGAATTTATTATTGAACTAAGCAGGATTTAGACAGGATCAGAAAGGAAGGTGCATCTTCTTTCTGCCTTTCCCCAACGATCAGGGACCTCCTGGTTGTGTCTGGTGCTGCAGTGTTCTTATTGGGTAAAACACCTTTAAATCTAGTGGCTGAGCACATAAAAGACAACCTCCTGATAATATAATATGCAAAAAATGCCACCAAACGTTATTAACGCCACCGCACGTATTTTACGCAAGTGCGCGTGGTGACGTAAAAAAACGCGCTCGCGTAAAATACAGGTTGGAACTGAGCGTTATTGTGCGGACGATATTTGGTCTCATCGGTTAGCCATACAATGTTGCTTTTTATGCGCCTTGCGCATTAAGTCGTAGGGAGTGTTGATGTGGCTCAGGTGCGCTTTGTGCGCCACCTCCAGATAATCCTGCAAACGCCCCAAATTCAAGTAAGGTGGTTAACAACAAAGTTTACTCTGACGGAAAAACAAGGAAGTGCACACAAACGTTTATTAATTTCAATAACCAATTTCTTATTAATCATCAAGCGGTTAACAAGCACAGAGTCACTGACTCCAGTACGCAGGGTTTACATGTGGGGCAACAGACAGCGCGGAGCCAATTCAGATCACGTGAAACAACAGAAACGTTGTCAAGTTTGTACCACAGCAAGGAAATACATGTGCAAACGTAACGTTTACGCCATTTGCAAGTATGTGGCCTTTTAATTGATGTGGGAAATGACTGATGAAGCCGTGAACTATATCACTAAGTCCAAATCTCCTCAGAATCTTCCATAATAAGCCTTCTTTCCGTCTCTGGCAAAGCAGAAGCTGCGGTGAACTTTGTTCAGCTCCAGGCTGTCAGGCATTCGTTTGTGGATGTGAAGAGTTGATTAAGCTGCTGTTTGGACATTGGTGACCAGAGGGAGCAAATTGATGTATTTAGTAAAAGAAAATGTCAAAAAGCAGAAGTTGTCAAATAAAGCAGTTTCACGCATCCTGGGTTTCTGGAGAGATTATGTGGCACCGTTTCTGGCTGAGGTTGAGTTCAGAAAATGAAACAATAACCTCGCCAGACTGCTTCCATGGGTCCTGGTTATATTTTTCTTCTATTATTTTAAAGAAGTTCACATGAACATAGAAGCTCATCGCTATTGTTTTCATCTGCATGCATTTTCTCCACCTGGCGCCCTGCTTTCGGTGCGCACTGTGCAGCGCTGTGGCACATTACAGCTTTGGGACGATAATAACAGACTAATAATGAACGCAGTTATTTGCGGTCTTTGTGAATAACACTGTGTGTTTTTTAAACATAACCCGGCGCTGCTTTGTTGAAGCAGACCTGTTAACTGTTAACTGGACGGGGCGATCTTTGGCGCTTCTTACCTCGTTGAGCATATAAATAAATCGCGTTGCGTGTGTTTAACCGGATGCTGTTGGTTTGGAAACACGCAAACATTTGGTATGTGTCTCTTTCCGCATGAACGGAGCCGTGGTTTTGTTTGTGGAGAAGGTGGAGGAGGCGCACCAGTTGGTCGAGTCGGGCTTGTTCTTTCAGGAGTCGATGCTAACGACCGCAGCCCGCCACAAAGGTTATTTTATCAAATGTCCCTCCTTTTGTTTGCGATGAGTTCCTCGTCAAAGAGCTGTCTCGCCATGGGAAAGTAGTTTACCCCTTTAGGAAAATCCTGTCGGGGTGTAAGTCACCCTTGCTAAAACATGTCGTTTTGCACAGGAGGAGACAGCTCTATATGATCTTAAACAAAGGTGACGAAGAGCTCAACCTGTGCTTTAAGGTCAAAATAGAGGATTTTGATTACATCCTGTTTACCACATCATCAATCACGAAGTGCACTGCTTGCGAAAAGGATGGGACATTTGATAAAAATGTGCCCAAACCGGGCGGGACCGGCCCCGTCAGAAGAGGTGGAGAAGCAACCAGCTGCTGCCGGTGAAGAGGTGGGTGTGTCCGGAGACTGGAGCACCTGCTGCAGGAGAGTTTGGTGGAAGACTTAGGTGCAAATGAAAAGTCTAATCTGCAAAATAGGGGTTGTGTGGTCGAGAGTTGTGGAGTGAATGGTGAAGATGGGAGAAATCAGGGTGAAATGGAGCAGAGTGGTGTGTGTGCAGAGCAGGAGGGTGAAAATGGTGGTGAGGTAAATGGTTTGTGTGGAGATCAGGGAGGGAAAGGTGAGGTGTTGGCAAATGGAGAAGAAGTGAATGTGGAGGAGCCTGTGGTAGCTCCTGCAGGAGGAGAAAGAGGGGGAGCAGGTGATGGAGCTGGAGGCTCCTATGCAACTTAAAAGGGACAGTAAAAGAAAAAAATGTGATGTCTGCTGTCCAGACCAGTAGACAGGTCAGCAAGCTGGCCACAGAGAGAAGGTGTCAGACATTAGTGATAGTGAGGGTGAGCTGTCTGACAGCAGTGAGGTCTCTGTCCCATAGCAGCTGTGGAGAGGCACGTTATCCTGCAGAATCTTTTAGCGGTTTTCTCCAGGAAACAAAAGGTTTAAGAGGTATAAAAATAGAAAGATACTTTCCTAATTTAAAAATCTTTTACTTCTCTGCGAGATATCACATTAGAAGGAAAGAGGAACCAGGGATTTCTGATTTGAATGTAATGATGTGCACTAGCTTCTTATTATTTTTATTGTGGATGTTTAATTGTGGCGTTGTTTTTAGCCTTTTACACAACATGGATAATTTTAAAATAGCTTCTTTAAATGTTAATGGGGCTAGGGAGGCTATAAATCACACAATGATTTATGAAATGAGGCAACAGAAAAGAATTAACGTTTTATTTTTACAAGAAACACAGTGATTTTAGCAATGAAACAGTCTGGCGCAGAGAGTGGAAGAGGGAAGCTTTTTTTTAGTCACGGCACCTCCCAGAGTTCTGGGGTGGGCCTCCTCTTTTCCATGGCTTTCACCCCAAACTCTTTTAATGTAAAAAATATCACCCAGGGAAGGTATCTTTTAGTAAAAGCTTAGTTTGACCATTTTAACATGGTTTTTATCAATATTTATGCTCCTAATGTCGGTGCAGAGAGGAAACGTTTTTTTTAGAGAAAATTGGGGATAGGTTGGGAGATTGCAGGTCTGATGATTATGAGCCTCACCAGCCTCCCAACAAGCCCTGCGGCAGCTGGTCTCATCCCACGGCCTGGTGGATGTATGGAGGAGGACGCACAAAGACTCCAGACAGTACACATGGTTCCACGTTAAAGAAGACTGTAGCGCTTTAGCTTGTATTGATCATTTTTATTGTTTTAGACACCATTTTAATGTGTTTAAGACATTAAAAGTTCAAATCAAGCAACTTTGTCAGCAGCACACTTTTAATGTCACTCGTGACATCACCAGATCTATCAGCGATCTGGAGATGAACATAGTGGAACTATAACATCTAAGTGAGTCCACAGGAAATCGAAAGCATATTGAAGCTCACAAATCCAGGCTAGTTTTAACCAACCTGCTGGAGACTAAAGTCTAAGGCGTGTTGGTCAGGTCGCGGGTTCAGAACATCACAGAGATGGATGCTTCCTCTAGCTTCTTCTTTAGCTTGGAGAGGAAATGCGGGCAGAGGAAGGTGATACATTCCCTACTATCTGACACAGGGCAGCAGCTGAGTGAACCAGGCCAGATTAGGAAGCGGGCTGTAGAGTTTTACTCCTCTCTGTTCGAGAGTGCGTATAGGGACAACCAGGAGCTACTTGGGGAGTTCTGCGGTGGGCTGCCCCCAGGTCTCTGAGGAGACCAACGCAAAGCTGGAGCGTCCCCTGGGGCTACAACAGCTCCACACAGCCCTCCTGAGTATGCAGGGCCAGAATGTAAATCAGTAGGCACTGTGAGACCATGGTCTCACAGTGGAGTTTTACAAAGCCTACTGGGACTTCTTAGCAGAAGACCTGCTGGATGTCTATAATGAAAGTCTGCTCACTGCTTCACTGCCGCTTTCGTGCCGCAGGGTAGTCATCACCCTCCTGCCCAAAAAGGTCAGGACCCGCACGACATTAATAACTGCCGCCTTTCGCTCGCCTCTGTACCGACTACAAGATCCTCTCCAAAGCCAACTCGGCTGAGAGAAGCTATGGAGCACGTCATCCAACGGGACCAGACCTACTGCGACCCAGGCAGGTCCATGGTAGATAACATCTACCTAAATTGGGATGTTTTGAGGGTCTACGGTTCATTGGGTCTAAGAACGGGCTTGATCGAATTAGATCAAGAAAAGGCGTTTGATCACGTCAAACACGACTTCCTGTGCAGAACAACGGAGAGGTTTGGGTTCGGGGCCAGTCTGATCGCCAAGATCCAGGTGATGTACAGTGGCATTGAGAGCATGCTAAAGATTAACGGTGGTCTGTGTGCTTCTTTTAGGGTGCGTAGAGATGTTCGCCAAGGCTGCGCGCTGTCCGGGATGCTCCACGCGCTCTCCCTAGAACCCCTGCTTCAAAAGATACAGTATTCACAGTTTGGTTTTACCAGGTTTTAATAGCAAAGTGGTTTTATCTGCCTCTGCTGATGATGTTATTGTTTTTACTAGAAATCAGCAAGATGTCGACCAACTGACTGAGATAACAAATAAGTTTTCTGTTTTATCTTCTGTGAGGGTGAACTAAGGAAAAAGCGAAGCCCTGGCAGTGGGCGAACGGCGTGAAAGGCTCCCGGTTCTCCCTCAAGGACTTTTCTGTTGTTTGGAGTGTTAACGGGTTTTTGGTCGTCAGCCCTGCCTGTGTTGCTAGCAGCTGCTAACACCATGGTGGTGGGTGTGGGAGGTTTCTCCATGCTGACACAGAGAAATGGCATCAAGGTGGGTGCTCGCTCTCCGTGCAGTGTGGGGGAAGTTTGTTTGGCAGGAGGGGAGGTAATTGGACATAGGTCAATCAAGTCCGCAGCCTGGATGAGCGGGGCTATGGTATTGTTTGTTGAAAAGGTGGAGCAGGACCAACAGTTGGTTGAGTCTGGGATTTCTGTTAATAGTTTATTTTTGCAGGTGTCACCACTTATGTTGCCAGCAACTAAAATCATGCTGTCTAACGTGCCACCATTTATCAGCTATGAATTTTTGGTTAGAGAGTCCAGACATGGGAAGATGGGGGATAAAACGACTGTGCAGAAAAAACTGGGAGGACATGGAAACAAAAATTAAGACTAAACTGACAAAGTGGAAATGGCGGCACCCTCAGATGTCCTATAGAGGCAGGGTGTTGGTTTTAAACAACTTGATTGCATCACAGCTGAGGCACAAGCGCCCTGTCTTGGACCCACCACCGGGACTGCTAGTAAAAATACAATCTGAGATGGTGGAGTTTTATTTGGAATGGTTTACACTGGGTGCCACAGTCTGTCTCGTTTTTACCGAGGGAGGAGGGGGGCCAGGGCCTGGTCCACCTGGCAAGCAGAATGGCTACTTACAATATGCAGTTCCTCCAGAAGTACCAGGTAGGGCCTCCTGGCACCGTGTGGAGAGACGTGACCAGTTGTATTCTCAGACGCGTAAATAAATTGGGGCTGGATGCTGCTCTGCTTCTAACCAATTTTAGCTTTTTAAAGTTAAAGGGGTTGCCTCAGTTTTATCGGGGTGTTTTTAAACCCTGTGCTCTTTTTAAGCAAGAAATATCAAGAAAGTTTAACTCTCAGCATTGGTTTTTAGAAGAGCCTTTGGTTTATAGAACGAGACTGGATGTCTGTGGCAGTAAGGTACCAGGTCTGTTGGAGGCGCTGTGCAGGTCGAGGACAGTGACCTTAAGGCATCTGTTGAAGGTGGCAGGACAGAATCTCGACAACGTCCGAGACATGGGTTTGCTGCTCGGAGTCTGTTCTGCCAGGTGTGTGCAGCGACATTTGGACCTGGTGAAAAGGAGAATGACTGCTGGAGAGAGGCGTCTCTTGCAGCTGTTTTTCAAAACCCGCCAGACCCTGCAGATCCATTCCCAGACCTCCACCTAGGTCCTGATTTTACAGAGGACAAGTTTGGAGGACAGAAACCCCAGTGGAGGACTCTTTATAAGCCTCCGATAAGGAAACAGACTGGGGATCTTTAATGGAGAATCCTTCATGGAGCCATTGCAAAAACTCGTTTTTATCAGTCATTACTCCCGGGGTTTTAAAAGAGTTTCCATTTTGCAGCTTGTCAGAGAATGTTTATCATGTTTTTATGGATTGTGTACGGCTGTTGACTTTCTTTAACCTTTTGATGAGTGTTTTTAGCCTCTTTGGTGTAGTTTTTACTAAAGTCCCTTAAATGAAAGTTGCGCCAACTCAGCGAGTGCCGCCATTTTGGGTCTAAACTTGCCACAGGCAGGCGCTTTAACACTGTTATGTTATGCGCGTTTCACACCCTCTAATACCCTTCAGGCAGGTGTTCTGAATAAAACACAACTGAGTGTTGATGATCACCTACTAGGCATCCAGAAAAGCTGATATTACATTTTAATAAGACTTGAGAGAGACATTTTTAAGTGAACTGTATACTTCTCTTTTACTGTCTTGAAGTCCAGAATTGGTCCCATAGGACAAAAATCAGACACACATTATGCTACAGCACAATGAAATAAAGCAAGAAGTCCAGAAGAAAATTTCACATAAAAAAATCGGACGGTCGGTGAAAATCAAACATGTTTGAAATTCAGTCGGCCGTCGTGAGGTTTTCGTGAGCGCATCCTGCTGTTCAAGCAGAGCTACGAGGGGGCGCCCTCCCCTCCTCTCCGTCCCCGCCAGGGGAGGGAGGGGAGCAGGCATCCCCAAAGCGACCTCCGCCCGGCCCGGGACCCGCGGGGCCCGGACGTCGGCTCGCGGGGCGGGGGGAGGGCAAGCGCTCCGGTCCGCGTGACGCGCTGGCCGCCTGTTTCGGCACGCCTCCGCTCGCGGGGCGGGCCGGGTGACCTGCCGTGCCGCGCGGCCGCCGGTGCGGTGCGTGAGCTGGGCTCGACCCCCTGCTCTGGGTCCCTGTCACCCACCGTCGCTCGCCTGCCTCTGCCACCACAGCGAGCGGTCCCAGAGGGGGCACGACGTACAGAATGAGCTGTCCGGTCTCGTCCGAGCGTCGCGCCGCACAGATCGTGAGCGGTGAACTTTTAAACCCCGCGGTTCCATCGTACAGTTTGAGATGTATATAAGTACCACCACTGAAAAACTCGTACAGGGTATGCCCGGCTTAGCGGTTGGGGACTGGCGGGGAGAGACAAGCTTTGCGCGTTTTTTTTGTTTTTTGGTTTTATATTGGCGAGGCAGCCGCCAAACTTAGCGCTGCGGGAAACCCTGACTTCAGAAAAAAAAAAAAAAGCCCACATACCTCACACAAGCGAGAGTATGTTGTAGGTCTCCAAGTTTCGTTCGTCTCTTGGTCCAAGCGACTGACTCGTTGATCCACAATAAACGCCGCTCTTCATCGCTTGGAAAACGGAACATCCGCGTCCCTTTATCAGTGCTGTTTCTGCAGCCGTGGGCACAACACCCTGGCATGGTGGCTTATTTTCGAAATAAAGAAATACTCGAAATAATCAGAAAAAATAAATTAAAATTAAATTAAAATAAAAGAAATCGGTCGCTCGCAGTGCTGTAAACGCGCTGAGCTTAAGCCGGGCGTACACTGTACGAGTTTTTCCCCTTTTCGGGCCGATTCTTCAGTCGTGCGAGCATTTTTTGAATCGGCCGAATTTCAGCTTGATCGTAGAGGGGGGGAGGAGGGGGGACTGGCTTCTCACGACTACCTCCAGATCAGGAATCGGACGATCGGTGAAAATCAAACATGTTTGAAATTCAGTCGGCTGGCGTGAGGTTTTTGTGAGCGCATCCTGCTGTTCAAGCAGAGCTACGAGGGGGCGCCCTCCCCTCCTCTCCGTCCCCGCCAGCGGAGGGAGGGAAGCGGGCGTCCCTGAAGCAACCTCCGGCCGGTGTTGGGGAGGGCGAGCCGTCCGGTCCGCGCAATGCGCTGGCCGCCTGTTTCGGCACTCCTCCGCGGTCCGCAACGCGCTGGCCGCCTGTTTCGGCACTCCTCCGCGCAACGCGCTTGCTGCCTGTTTCGGCACTCCTCCGCGGTCCGCGCAACGCGCTTGCTGCCTGTTTCGGCACTCCTCCGCTTGCTGGGGGGGCGGGCCAGGCGACCTGCCGTGCCGCGCGGCCGCCGGTGCGTCTCGTCCCTCCTCTCTCTCCCCTCCGTTCCCCTGACGCCCGGTGCCTCCTGCGTGCCTCGCCAGAGCTGGGCTCGAACCCCTGCTCTGGGTCCCTGTCACCTGCCGTCGCTCGCCTGCCTCTGCCACCACAGTGAGCGGTCCCAGAGGGGACACGACGTACAGTGTGAGCAGTCCGGTCTCGTCCGAGCGTCGCGCCGCACAGATCGTGAGCGGTGAACGTTTAAACCCCACGGTTCCCTCGCACAGTTTGAGATGTATATAAGTACCACGACTGAAAAACTCGTACAGTGTACGCCCGGCTTTAGCTGAGCCTAGACCCAAAATGGCCGCATGAGATCACGTGACCCGAAAAAAATGGAACGCCCATGACGCAACTTTCATTTAAGGGACTTTAGTTTTTACCAGTTCTGTTTTTTTTTTTTTATTATTTACGGTGTACGTTACTTTTAAAGCCACTAGGTTAAAATCCCAAATTTTAAATTTATTAATTGCCGAGGCAAAAATGGCTATCTATATATCGGTGCCGTGGCTCTGTGGAAGTGCAATGTAAAGGCCAGGATTAGACTGGTGTTTCACTTCTACAGAGCTACTGGAAACTTGAATGACTTTGTGCAGTTGTGGGGTTTTATGTACAGTTTGTGATCAGGGGGAACTAAAATATAACAAGCACCTTAGGTAAATATTTATTTTTAAGGTTGTTCTGATCATGTTTTTAACAGTGATTTGTTAACTTGTGTCAATAAACGTTTTGTTAAAAATAAAAAAAAATCTTTTTCTTAAATGAGTCTTGCGGTCAATACAGACTAAAAGCATACTAGAGCCACCATCTGGATAAAGTTATCACGTTTGTACAATATAATTATCACATTCGTACAATATAATTATCACATTTGTACAATATAATTATCATGTTTGTACAATATAATTATCATGTTTGTACAATATAATTATCTTGTCAACTGCTGTCACCTGTGAGTAAGGAGAGGAGGAGTAAGGAGAGGAGGAGAGCGCAGAGCCGGCAAGGCTGCACGGCTCTGCCTGCTGAGCCCTGACAACCAGTTCCTTTAATTATTCAGGGCAGACAAAAGTAGCCGATCAACGGCGGCAAATCACCGTCTATAGCAGCTCTTGCCGCCGCCTACATTTCCCCGATTATATAACGGAGCGATATTTGTGCCTTCTGGTTGAGGGCGCTGGAACCAATCCGAGTTCAACTCTGAAAAACTCTTCTCGCGGGACGCTTGCGGAGAAACAGCCAAGCGAGCGCACAGCACAGCTGGTGTTGAGCATGGAATGAGCAGGTCGAGTGCGCGAGCAGAGAAGGAACTGAGCGCGCACGTGTTGTCTCACTGCGCGCTCAGAAGTTAGTAAATTGTCATATATTCACCTAATCTGATCTGTTTTATATGGTGCTAGTAATTCGAATTCAATAAATTTTATGCAAATTTGTTCAAAACTTTGTTAAAACATGATAATAACATGTGAAAAAATGTTTTAAGAATAATAATAAAAAAAACATGTTGTTTTTGAAGAATTGATCATTCACTTTATTTTTGCTTTTTATTCAATTTAAAACATGCAATCTGACTCTATTCTTTAAATAATCACCTGTCTTGAAAGCTTCCAAAATACATCAGGGAGACTCTATTTTTCAAAATAGAGTCTCCCTGATGTAGTGCACCCTCCTACCTTCTAAGGTAGGAGGGTGCACTTATGCACCGGCATAAATGATGGTGTGTGGCCTGCTACTGTAAAAAAGTTTGACTGCCCTGATTATTACTCAATAATTAACAAACAGCAATTCAACGAATAGGAGGCATAAATGCATTAGCAATAATAAATCACAATTTTAAAGCCTGCAAATTAGTGTCCATCAATAATGATAATAATCTGTGCTGAAATCTTGTTTCTTCGTGTTTAAATCATGGGTCAAAATCAAGTTAAAAGAAATGTCTGAACAAAGCAAGTTTACAGTCCATCAGTGGGCACAAGTCATAAATCCAAAAGTAATCTACAACTTGAGCTCTGCAAGGCTCCACGGAGTCCACAGAATCCTGGATCTCTACTGAGGCTTATTCATTCTTAACCAGCCTCAGCCTCCTGCACCAATAGGCTGGTCCAGGCAGGTAGTCCGAGTTTTTATTTGAACCTGTCAAACAAATCCTCTTCTGTTGCTCTGAGTGTGCCATGGTCAGACGTTACTGTACAGAAGCCAATCTTTTATTCTCAGGCTCCATACCACAGATCTGTTCAAATGTGTCCAGGATGAAAAATACTGGATCAAGTGAGAGACCGGCTCAACTTCTTCTTGTATAGCATTAACTATCGCTATTCTCTTCACCTCAGGATATTCAGGGTAAAGATGGCAGATATTTTGTGGACTGAGGTCCTGACAACCATGTAGGATGTTTGATGAATGACTCAACTTTCACCCCTCTAGAAGATATGGCTACTGGATTCTTGGCAGTGTCCACATATCTCCATTGTGCGGAGCATGAAACCTTTAGGATTTGTGAGACCCGGTTAGACACAAATACTTTATAACGTGAGGTATCATTCTTAATGTACTTAAGGACTGATTCACTGTTTGTCCAAAATACAGATTCCTGCAGCTCCATCTGCAGTTCCTTTCTCCTGAGTACATCCATACGGCTGGATAGTCGCATCTTTGAGTCGTAGCTATGAGCCCCATCCTAGGAATAGTTATGGTTTTCAAGGGAGCAGTCCGAGATTTTACCATTACAAAAGCAGAGTGTAGTACAGAATTCTTGTTCTATGACACCAGGTAACTGTTCCGTATCCACTATCGCTGGCATCACAGAAATGGTACTGCTGGGCTGTACAGACTTTTCCAAAATTAGGTGGTTCCAACCATCTACTGACCTCAAACTTGTCCAACTGAGGAAGTTGTTGTATTAATTTTATCCACCTCTTTGAGATTGACTCATGTATACTCTCATCCCAGTCAATCTCTCTGCTGCTCAGATCATGTTACACCATATAGACTTGTTTCCAACTTAATGTAATCAACCCTAAAAGCCGCTGTTTCAATAAATCATTCAAGATATAATCCTGGATTCAGTGCGCTTCTCTTCTCAAGCGGACCCTACCTTTCTCTCTCAAGAGACTAGGCTGTTTTTTCCTTGGAGTTGCAACATTTTGTCAACAAAAAAGGCACTATAATAAGAGCCATCGCTCGCAATCCAGGAATCCAAAAATGAACCAGGACAACACAAAGTAAGTGCAGCCTTGCCAGTATCGCTGGACAAGAACCTGTTCTTTATCATATGGCGTTTTGGGTGTGGCGCAAGCAAGAAACAGCCAAACCTGTTTTTTGCTTGCTTTTTATGTCCGTGTGAATTAATGCTGGAGTGTGTCTGTTCATGGCTCTCTGAATGAATAAATTTGTCGGAAAAGGATGTCATGAACTGATGGCTCTGCGCTCACTTTGGTTGCTGTCTGTTTATAGTGGATTAAGCGACGCCTTGGAGTTTCAAAGGAATCGATGATGATGATGCCTTGTTGAAAAAAATGCTCTATTCATCACACAGTGGAAATTTGTGGAAGTATTTGATGCAAAGTTTTCACTGAAAAGGAAAAAACTGAATAATAAGAAGTCAAAATGAGCCAAACTAAGGGTTGTACTTTGCGCTCTAAAACGGAGTTTGAGAAAAAAGAGAAAGCAAACTTATTGAAAGGCTTTGATGTATAAGGTTGAAAAACTGCAAAATGAACGCAAAAACGTTTGTCAATAAAATGAAAGGATTGATACAAGAAATTAAATAGTTCGAGTACTTCTAGGGCTTATACTTCTTAATAATATATTAGTCAAAGAAAAGTAAGCAGTGAAGTGCAGTAAACTACTCCTAAAAGTAGATTTTGTAAAAAAAAAAAGAAAAAAAAGGAACAATTACTCAAGTAAACGTAACTGAGTAAATTTAAACAAGTTACAACCCACCTCTGGTTATAAGTATGACATTTTCATTTTCTGCAGTTTATCGGTGCACTGCAGGCTGCGGTTCCCGCCCCCTCTGATCCGAACAGGTGCACATTCAGTTTGGATCATCATCAGGCGGGTTAGTGTCAGCAGAAAGGGATGGCGAAAACTAAGGTGTACATTTTTTACTGCTTTTTGGCGCTGCTGCTATTTATCACCATTATTGCGGTAATCTTTAATAATCATCCTCTTGAGCCCGCATGCCCGAATGGCACTTTCCACAACGCCGCAGTGGCGGCAGACACAAGAAAATGCTCAGAGATTGGAAGGTGAGTTATAATTAATAATGGTTTCATTTTCTTTTACTTCCTGTTACGCACAATATCCACGATTTGCGATTATACGCACATCTGAGATCCGAATGTGAGAACAAACATGTTTCAGATAATATTTTTTTAGTGTGCAGTAAAATAATGTTGAAGCTGGCATGTCTCAACAGACACCAATGTAATGTATTATGTAAATTATGACAACATTTCCAGCTGAATGACAGCAGTAATGGGTGCGAATTTTCCAGGGACATTCTTCAGAGAGGCGGCTCAGCGGTAGATGGCGCTATTGCTGCGCTTTTGTGCACGGGCATCATGAACCCACAGAGCGCTGGGATCGGAGGGGGCTCCATGTTCACAGTAATGGACAGCTCTGGTGAGGAAAAGTGTGATAATAATAAAGTTATAAAAAAAATGTAAATTAAAAAGTGTTAAAATATGAATGCAATGGCAATGCCATTGCATTCAATGGCAGATACAATTATTATTGTAATAGTTATCGAGGATATCTACGGAAGTGTATTGCATTCACAGACCTCTCAACTTTGATCAAAAGTTAAGAGTGAGATTATGTTACATTTCGGGTGGTGGTTGGGGGAGGGGCTGACTGGACCCTGGAAAAGCCGGTCCAGTCAGCTCAGCAAGGGCGTAGGTTTGATTTCAACTTTGGTAGGGACACTCTTGGTCTCAAGTTTCATTGGTCTGATGTCATTGGTCCTACGCAATATACATGCTCTTATTTTTTTATATACTTGATGTGAGCATTAGGGCACATTTCGTTTAAAGAGAAAAGCAACATTTCTTGATACATTTATACAAATTTTATAAGCAATGCACACACTAGATGCTCTTTGTCAATGTTTGAAGCATCACCGGCTCTGATGAATGTGGAATTAGGACTTTTTTCCACTTTAAAAAGATTTGCATTTGAACAGTGATTAAGACAGAAGGTAAATACGTGCCTATTTAACCAAATATAGTCTAAATATGTCTGTTGTATGTGGATTTATCCTGTATTTTCTTTTGAAGATATAGAATTATGCAGAGGTAAACAGAGGTAAAGCCCACTCTTATTTTTTTTAATTTAAAATGCTCTCTCTGTATCATAAAACAAAGCAAAATAATACATTCAATGGACTGCAAATACATTTATTGTATTGGAATGTGCACAGGAACTAGAAGAGGAACTGACACTGAGAATTTAAAATATTAACTTCAGTATACAAGTTGCACAACTGGGCTGTAGTTACTCTGTGTAACCCATTTCACGTACTTTATCGTAACATACCAAACATGTTTTTACACAATACATCTGAAGTGTTGATAACAGCACCCAAAACATGAAAATTAACTTGAACCTAACTTGATTTCCACACATTGAAGCTGGACTGTAAATACTGTATTCAGTGTTTTCTATTTCATCTAAACATTCCAAAGATGTGCCTATGTCTGTCATTAACAGAGACAAACTGTTAATGAATCTAACCTTTAGATCAAGCTGGTCCAGAACGGTTTGATGAACATGACAGACTGCTATGTTATTGAGGCGCTGTTGAGTCATGGGGTCCATTCTTCGTACGTTGCTAATTCAGTTAGCTGGATTTCATTGTTGACGATTTGGCATGATCTTGGATCGTTTGGTTCTTCGAAACTCATCCCGGACTTGCTGTCATAGCAACATGTGCGCAAAGTTGAGCCTGCTCCCGAGCAGGTTTATTTAATGTACACAGGATTACATCGTAACGGAGGAGATAGGGAAGTCTATCCAGCCAGTGCACTTGGACCACCTAGTGGCAGAGGAAGGGACAGAATTGTGGAACACCATTTTTTTTTTATGTACAATAAAAGACGAAACAAATAATGCTTTGTTCCTGTCGTTTTATTTAAACAATTATTTATAAAGAAATGTCAGCAAGTCATCTTTTGCCTGCAGTAAGAGATAGTTATGTAAAGTCAGCAATACTACTGTGTGTAAAATGGTGTATTAGAATTTACTCTGAAGGTCCTTTTGAAGCAACTCGATCTCTAGTGCAGTTTTTCTCTTTTTCACATTGTGGAGTTCAATTTCTCCTCTTAATTAGTATTTTTTTTCCAGGTCAAAATACTTTTTCTTTTGTTGAAGATGCCGTTAATATAGGGAACAGATGGCACCTTGAGTAATTTTGTGAAAAATAAAAAGAAAAAAGAAAAAGGGTTAAACATGTAAAAGTAAAAAGAACCCAATTTTTTCCAGCCTTCTTATTGGTGGCTGTTAAAAATAGACAAACACATAATTTAACAGTGGCTTTTAAAAAATAGGAAGAAGTTGCTTTTTAAAATACAGTGAATAATTAAAGGCTATCATTTTGTAGAATATTCTTGTACTTCACTTTTTTCCCCATATTCTAGTGGCTCCCATGGAGGCTCTGGCATAAAAGAACAAAGTACTTATGAAATTATTAAAATGCAAAAATACATACTGTAGAAATTGATAGGAACATCTATCATGGACAGTATTTACAATTTAATTTGTCTGCTGCTGTTTGCCAGCCCTCTCTCCTGGCTTTAGCAAACTTTGAGGTGTTACCTGTCGTTTTAATTAATGACTTAAATTCGGCATAACCTTCCATTAAAAGCTCTTGTTCTGCTTGGGAAAAAAACTGTGGGCGTTCTTTGGCCATGCTGAACAGCCAATAGCAGCACTGCTGATCATTGTTTCTACTATCGATACATTTCCCCTTTTAAACAAACGAATGAATGCGCAGTTGTCTCAGATAACTTAATCCAGCCATACTTATCGTAAACAACAGGTGTGTTGGAAGAACCCAATTAGCCTGATCATGATTAGCCGGATGAAATCATCTTGGATGTCTCATTTGATCTCAGATGTTTTAAGCAACGTACGAAGAACGGACCCCAGGATGGCTCAGATCACTGGAGACAAGGGGTCAAAAATCCAAAAGCAAACCAATAAACAGAAACTTGCAGGAGGAGACTCACTCATACTCAAACAGAGTACCAGACAAACAACTAAGGTAGGCTTAAATAAGAGGACGGAACAGGTGAGCAGGGCGGGACCAATTAACCAAAACAGATGAAAGCAATTAAGGGAACATACAGACTAATAAAGAATAAACCTAGGATAGAAAGCAAGACGAACTTGAGCTGACATAAAATATTAACAAAGACCAGATAACTTACAACAGACTAAGCATAAATCCAAAGCAATACAAACAGAAATAAATCCTTAGACAGAAAAGTTGGCTAACTGAAAAAATTACCTAAACCACAACAGAACGTTACATGATCAGTTTTTCCACCACATCAAACAAGCCTCTGACTTCACTGGACATCCCCTTCAGAATATTTGAGGCTTCTCCAACAGACATAAATGTATGCAGAGTGAAACATTGCCAGCTGGACCCTCAAACTCCCTGTTTGGGTGGTCCAGCTAGGTTTGTCTATTTATGGATACTGCCCTATACTATCATCCACTTGCCCAGTAAGTAGAACATTTTCAACCTGTTTCAGTTTTTGCAAACCTATGTGGTTAAACCATTCCTTAAACTGACTCTCCAAAGTGTCCAACACCTTTTAAAATGTTGCACTTCAACAAACTTTGGATCCAGTTGGGATGGCTTACTGCCCATATATAGGACACAACACTGACTTTCTGTAGGTCTACCTTCACTCAAACTGGCTATCCCCTAAAGAACAAAGAAAATCATACAACTCTGTATTCACCCTAGCTGACAAATTAACAACAAGCTCTAATAAAAGACCATTCCTTCATTATTAAAGCAGTTACATTAACAACCTAATCTGAAGCCCTGATGGTCCAGGAACATCTCCCTCAGCCTGCTCTATCCTGTCCTGCCTTGACATTTGAGTTTCCTATATACAATTAATCAACCAAACAAACATGTAAATCAAGCAAACTATACCAAAATTATTGTGGCATCATTTGTGAGCTCCAAAAGAGATCACAGAATCCAATTACTCATACTGAACAAAATTAAACTCTTACCTGAAGCCCTGAAGGTTCAGACACTCTCTACCTGTGCTGTGGAGTTCCCTAAATTCAGCCATATAAAATACAAATTGATATTTATATTATATATGAATAAAAAGCTGCTCTTTAATTTGTACTTAAAATCATTTAGACATCACCTGAAGCACTGAAGGGCCAGCTGCTTCATCTTCAAGCTGCCCTGCATCATTATTACTGGATATCCGTGTTTCCTGCAATCATGCAATGTTACTATTATTCAAGTGTGTTTTTAGCATTAAAGGATTAAATGTAACACAATCGTTTATGTCATCCTATGATATTTACTGTCTGAGTGTTAAAATAGCTACTTATGTCTCTGTTTTCTTTTTTGGTGGCATCATATCTTATCTGTAATGTATTAATATCCAAAATAAAAAGCTGGATTCAAGCATTATAACAAGACATTAATGTTTGTACTAATTTACTTATGGACTGTGTGGAAATCTATGTAAAATAAAACCAATGTAAATAGTGTTCCCCTGTTTATGCTTGTCTTTATCCTATTTCTAAAAGTAGAAATAGTCAATTAAATAGCCCTATTATGCTTTCTAAACAAAAACATTGCAGATGTTTAGGCGTCATATCATGTTGTTATACTCTATAAAATAAATAACACCTGCTATTTATACCTGAACTGCTTCACAGGGTTGTCAAAAATGAAAACAGTAATTCATTCGGCTGTGGCTAAGAATCAGAATCAGAATTTTTGATAGCTTACATTGTTTGCTTGTCCATTTTTCCAGTAGTCTTCAGAACTCCTGCCTGACATAGAATATATAGTTTTATAAAAGAAAAAAAGGTTTTTGTTTATAAAATGTATTATACTTCAGAATTAAATATTATTTTGAGATGCTGACGTTGGTTACTTACATATCTTAAGTTCCACAAATCAAAATTACTCTCTCCTGCTTCTTCTTTCGCCCAATATTAGTTGTAGTAACCGCGGTATTCTAGCATGAATTACATTTAAATTTTGCTCTGCAACCACGCACGCACTAGCAAACAGCCAACCAGAAGGAGAGAAGGCAGAACTTAAGGCAGAACAACCAATAAGAGTGAACTTAAACAGCGCACAGCACAGTTACGTGCGACAGGAACCACCGGGCAGGCAGACGGAGCTGCAGCAGCAGCCACCAAGCAGCAGCGCTGCGAGAGGAAAAGAAGCGACTTCTGCAACAATGCTGTATTGTAAATTATAAACATGTTATTCACATCGAATTATTGGTAGGGAGAATTAGGTCGGTCCAAAATTTTGGTAGGGACCTGCCTTCCTATTGTCAGGGTTTCCTGTGAGTTTTCAGTTTAATATTCTCTCGCTCAGTTTACCCTCCACTCCTCCAGTAATCAGTCACACCCGTTAGGCTTTAATTAGACAAAATCCAATCCACCTGCTATTCTCACTATTTAAGCCTCACTCCACCTTCACTTCCCCGCTGGTCCGTCTTCATTCTCCTGTTGCCTCAGCAAGAGAAGCTCCCACGTCCTCCTGAGCGCCACCCGTCTGTTGCACAAACTGCCAAGGATTTTTCCATGTTTGGTGAAGTGTCAACAGCCCCAAGTCTGGCTATCTGAGATGTTTCCACGTCCGGTCGTCAGAGCTCCCTGTGTCAACCTGCTACCTTCCAGTCACAAGTAGGGCCACCTCATTTGGGATTAATCATTGTCTCCTCTGCATCTGGACTTTCTAGCCTGCTCTGGAGGCTACCCGTTTCCACGGCGCAGTGTCAGCAGCACTCCAGCGACCTCCAGTCTCTCCAGTCTCTCCAGTCTCTCCAGCTCTCCAGCTCCTCCATTCACCTTTTTCCACTACCATCCTCCCTTTAATAAACTTTCTTAAACGGAGCTCTTTGTGTGTGTGGTTCAGTTTGGTTCATCTCTGCAAAACCTGACAGCACGGACCAGCCAACAAATGAACCCGAACATCACACGGAGCTTATACACAGGGCTGGAGGTTATTAAGCTGTTTAATCAGCTCTGGAGCCAGAAGGAGTCTGCACTGATCTGGGCAGACACCTTGCAAGTTCCTCACCATGGTCAGCCATCGGCGCGGTCCCGGCATGGTGGTAGGCGAAGAAGAGGAAATCCTGCGTCGTTCCTGGCTGACGCCCCGCATGTCTCCCGTGAGGGTCAGCCACCGTTGCCTCACCCCCTCCTCTCCATTCACCGCCACTCTCCGACTCTCACGCTGGTTCCAAGACGCCCGACTGTGCCTCCTCCTCCCTCCGCGCTGCAGCCTCTGTCCTGCCAGTCACCGGAAGAGGAGTTTTATGAACTCCCTCCGCTGATTCCACCTGACCGCGGAGCAGCATCACACACCACGGCTAAAGTCAGCGTGGGTGTGGTGCGCACGGGAGAGTCTGATCCTAGTGTTCCAGCTGCACACGCCACAGCCCAAGCCTGCGTGGGTGTGCACAGCCTCTGCTTCACCGTTTGGCTCCTCCCAGCCTAGACACCGGGCTCGCCAACGTAAGACCCAGCCTGAGGCCTCCGTGGGCTCTTCTCCACCTCTGTCCACCTCAGGAGGACCTGCCTCTGTCCAAGTCCCACGAGGGGGTCCAGGAGGATCCGCCTCTGTCCAAGCCTCAAGAGGTGGTCCAAGAGGACCTGCCTCCGTCCAAGTCCCAAGAGAGGTTCCAGGAGGATCCGCCTCCAACCTCGACTTCCGCTGAAACCTGTAATCCGGCAGCGCCACTGACTGACCTGTTCAGCCGGAGCTGCCAACTGCGTTCTCCGGACCACTTCGCCTCGCCGGGGTCACCCTCCACGAAGGCCACTTGAACCACAGTGACTCGCCATTTACAAAGCGGACGTACGATATGAACAAGCAGTCTTTATTGCTGTCAGTAGCTTCGTCCACTTGTAATGCAAAACGACTGTCTTTTAATTTTTCTATGAGTTGCTCTTCAAGATCACTGGAAATGTTGCATATACGTCTCGCAATTGTGTCGTTGGACAGGGGGACAGCTTTTAATTTTGCGCCGCTTGTCTCGTCAAGCATAATTGACACCATGTCTAGAGCAGCAGGGAGAACGAGCTGCTCAGCAATTGTGTGCGTTTTTTTGCATTGCGCGATTCTGTATGCTACTCTATATGAAGCCATCTGTGCCTTATTGTTTACTGATGCTGCTTTTACCATGCGAGTCTCCTGTTGACGGTATTCTGCCAGTTTTCTTTGAAAGAAATCAAGAGGCTTATTAACGTGACTGGGGTGTGTGGTCTCTAGGTGTCTTCTTAATTTGTTGGGTCTCATGCTGTCTGCTGCTAGCGGTTTAAGACACAGGACACACATCGGTCTCTCCTCTGCCCCCACCACCGTTGCCGTGAATCCAAGAGCAAGATACCTTTCATCATATTTTCTTTTTGGTTGGCTTTTTGGTTTATTAGGCCCGTCTGGTTGGTGTCTCTCTGCTGGTGCCGACTCGACAAATTTTGAGGTCCGTGTCACAAAAAAATCCATGTTGTCTTGCCCACAATAGCCTGCGGCCCATTGGCACGAAACAGATGTATACAGATACAGATATATGGGCGCGACAGTGTTGCCAACTCCTCAGTAAGGAAAGTAGCTATTGGCTGTGCTAAGAGTCGCTAGAAGTCGCTGAATGACGTCATCACCTAATTTGCATAATCTGCCACATGATGTGATGTGCAAGTTATTGGCGCTGTGGGAGAAATAACGTTGTTAGAGAGAGACAAAAAGTGAGTAAAAACACTCAGAATATATAGAGCTACTTTTTTCTGTCCATTAATGTTTATTTATTTATTATTATTATTATTGTAACCGAGCGTTCTGGGTTCGTGAATACGGTGCGGCTAGCTATATGTATTTATAGATATATCTGGATCATGTAAACAATAGACGGAATAGTGTGTTCAGCGGTAACCCCGCTTCTCCTCACTTTATTCTTCTCTCCAGCAAAAACAAAACAACAACACTCACGTGCTCCCCCTGCCGTACAACTCAGCGAACTCTCGCTCTCCGGCAACTAGAAGGGACACACCTTCTTTTCCATTGAAACATATAACAGTCTGTTACACACGTCCCCCCCTCAACAAGAGACGTCCCCGTCTCACCTAAAAAAAAAAACAGGGACCCAACAAACTACATCCCCGAAACACAGGGGAAGAGAAAAATTCAAATATAAATATTCATATAAACATCACCCGGAATCCAACCCTTCCAGACAGTGGTAACACAAAATTCAAACCTTACCAAACATTCAGATAACACCTTTGAAATCACAAAAATGAGAAAAACAGCCTTTTTTTTTTGTAGTTTTTTTATTTTTTATTTTTTTTTACAAAAACTAGACCTTCAAAACCTGACAAAGTCCTGCAAATAGGACGGAGGTCGTACCACTCGCCCTCTGCGAGACTGCCCTACCTGGAACTCTGGTAAGTTCACCCACAGTCCATTGTCCATCTCACCAGTCTGAGGCTGATCCCTGTGCTGGGGAAGCGAAGACTCGACCCCAAGAGGAGACATCACAGCAGCCGGAGTCGGAACGGTCTGTGCTGGCAATGGCAGAGTGTATGGCTTCAGTCTATCATGATGAACCACCTGGGCTCGCTCCATCGGGTCGAGGGCATTGACGATGCGATACTTTAGTGCAGACTCTCCACCAGAAACCAGCACTTGCACGACCCGATATGGACCCTTCCAGTGCGGTGCCAGCTTCATACGGCTTTCTGGGGGGTTGTTAATCCACACCAGCGCACCTACCATATAGGGACGGTGGCAGCTACCCTGATCATAGTACAGCTTCTGTCTTTCATGAGCTTCAGCAGAGTTAAGCCTGGCTGTGCTGAATGCTGACTCCAGCCGCTCTGCAATGATGGAGGCATAATCCATCAGAGATCCAGTGCCCCAGGGGTCAGGAGCACTAGCAGGCACTAGCACATCTGCAGGAACTCGAGCCTCACGTCCATGCATGAGGTAAAATGGGGTAAACCGGGTGCTGGCATGCATAGAGGTGTTATATGCAAAAGCAACATGCTTCACATAGGTGTCCCACTCACCGCCATGAGAAAGCAACAACTTGGCCAGCTGATCAATCAAAGTCCGGTTATGGCGCTCCACCATGCCATCTGATTTGGGGTTATAGGCAGTGGTACGGGTTTTCTTAATCCCCAGCCGCTGGCAGAGGATCTGGATCACTTCTGCCTCGAACTGACGGCCCTGATCACTATGCAGGATTTCGGGGACCCAATGCACCAATACATAATCCTCAAAAAGGCATTGTGCAACTGAATGGGCTGTCTGGTTAGGCAAAGCATACAGGGAAACAAACTTAGTGAAATAGTCCTCTACCACTAAAATATATCTGTTCCTTCGAGATGTCATGGGCAGCTCCAGGATATCTGCGGCCACTCGCTGCAGAGGACGGCATACTTGGGCCCCTCCCATAGGAGCCTTTGGCCCAGGGACTGGGCTCCTGCGAGTCTGACAGGCCCTACATTGTTCACACCAATGCCTTATGTCCCTCAACATGAAGGGCCAGTAGCAGGACTGTCTGGCCTTTTCCTACACGCGTTCTGCGGAAAAGTGTGCAGCAGCTGGCCCCCCATGCAACTGTTGAAGGAGCTCCGGCACCATGGATGCAGGGACAACAGTCTGAATTCGCTTCTGTCCCGTGGTGTCAGTGACCGCTGTGCGGCACAACAACCCCTCCATCACAGACAGACGATGAAACTCAGTCCACAACTTCCTCAAGCCAGCAGAGGAATCCCGGGGGAGTTTACGAGGCCGTCGCACCCTTCCCTGCTCCAACCATGTTAACACAGTACTAATGTCTGGGTCCTCACGATGCAGTGACTGCAATTCAGCTCTACTATCACAAAGTGAATAGACCAGAACTGACTCTGTTTCCACATCTGCAGCTGGAGAGTGGTCAGACGTCTCCACTGAGGCCACAGTAACAGGTCCCGTTACAGGAGCATTTGACCCGACAGGGTCAGGGGACACGGGCCGACGGGACAGAGCATCCGCGTTCTTGTGGCGTCCTCCGTCCCTGTGTACCATGACCCAATCAAATGGATCCAACTCCAGCACCCACCTACTCCTGCGTCCAGTAGGGTCACTATCAATCGCCATGCGCCTAAGGCCCAGCAGAGGGTGGTGGTCCGTGATGATGGAGAACGCAGACGCCCCCACATAGTGTTTGAACTCACGCACAGCCCACACCACGGCCCATAACTCTCTATCGAAGGTGGACCATCTTTTCTGTGTGTGTGTGAGAGCCTGGCTGGCATAGGCTATCACCTTCTCACAACCCTCTTCGTCCTGCGCCAGCACTGCCCCAAGTCTTTAGAGGCGTCTGTGTACACCTTGAAAGGGAGTGCAAAGTTGGGCAGCGTCACCACCGGAGAGGATATGAGCACCTGTTTGAGGTAGGTGAACGCAGCCTCACACTGAGCCGACCACTCAAAGGGCACATTCTTCCCAGCCAGCCGATTCAGTGGTGCCGCGTGTTGGGAGAAATTACACACAAATCTCCTGTAATAGGAGCATAGGCCCACAAAGGCCCTGACCTCTGAAGGGGTGCGTGGAGTTGGCCATGTCTTCACCTTGTCAGTGTTCCGTGGGTCAGGTCGGAGACCATCCCTGGAAACTACGTGGCCCAGGAAAACGACATGGTCCCTGGCAAAGTAGCACTTTTTGGGATTCAGCCTCAGACCCGCTCGCTGGATCCTGGACAGGACTTCATCTAAATGAATGAGATGTTCAGTGAATGTACGGCTGTAAATCAGTATATCATCTAAATACACCATACAAATGTGCCATGGCAGGCCCCTGAGGATAAGCTCCATCATGCGTTGGAACGTGGCTGGCGAATTGGTCAGACCCATAGGCATAGCCCGCCACTGATACAGGCCCCGTCCGGTCGTGAAAGCTGTCTTCTCACGATCCTCTTCAGCCACTTCCACCTGCCAGTAGCCATTTGAAAAGTCAAGTGTGCTGAACCAGGCTGAGCCAGCTAGAGCGTCCAGGCTATCATCCACTCGTGGGAGGGGGTGTGAATCTTTGATCGTCACTGCATTCAAGCGACGATAATCGATGCAGAACCTCCACTGCCCCCCTTTCTTTCTCACCAGCACCACTGGAGAAGCCCAGGGGCTACAACTCTCTTCCACAACGCCGTCCGCCAGCAGTTCAGCCACTTGGCGTTCGATCTCCGTCCGTTTCTCGGGTGATGCACGATAAGCACGCTGCTTCACTGGAGGCGAGTCCCCAGTCCGAATATGGTGTTTGATCAGCGTGCACTTGCCCGTGTTCCGGCCATCCAAGTTGAACACATCAGCGAACCTCCGGAGCAGTTCAGCCAGCCTGGCTCTTTGCTCAGCCGTAACAGGAGACTCCTCCAGGTAGACAGGGCTCACTGCGGCTGGCGGCACAGTTGGATGGTCGTTCGCAACATGAGGTGGCACAAAGATGTCTTCCTCTTTGATGGGGTAAAACTCCCCCAAGTGTAGTCCCCGTTTGAGTTCGACTGCCTCCCCTGTAGGATTGAGGATGCAGGCTGAGGTCACACCGTTTCTCACACTGTTCACTGTACGAGCGACCACAAGTCCTGTCGTATCCAGAATGTTAGGCTCCAGGTATCCCTCGAAGTCTGCAGCATGCCGACCGGTTCCAGCAGGAGTGAGAATATTCACCGGTACCAGGGCCTCACTCAATGGGGGAATGGTCCAGACATCAGCAAGGGACACGTTACAACAACTAGGGATTAACTCACCACCTTGAAGCAGGGGGACTGAAACATCCCATAATTGTAACACACCTCGCCCCAAGTCCAACAATGCACAGTTCGGAGCCAGGAAGTCCAGTCCTAGCAGAACACACTGGGTGGATTCCCTTAGTACATGGAAGGTGTGCTGCCAGTAGGTCGGACCCAGGCGGAAGGTGATCTCACAGGTACCGAGTGTATCCAACATTTGTCCATTGATTGCCCGAGAGTCAATATAGTTCCTTTTCAGGGGCCTGTTTCGCAAGGCAGGAACTGACATACGGAAGTCTGCACTGATCAGTGACACCGACGCTCCTGAGTCCACTAACATGGGAACCTCTGTGCCTTCGACCACACCCCTGACGAAGGAAGTTGGGTGGCCGGTACAGTCAAAATGAGCCATTACATCGGAGAAGTCATTGTTCAAGGGGCCCCTTATAGAACTGGCTGGCATTTGGGCCTCAATACCAGCTATTGGCCGTTTCCCTGACGGTCGTTAACCACGTCCCGCTGTCGAGGCAGAAAGTGCACACTACGCTGTCTGGGCTCATCTTCCTGTCGAGCACGCCAGCTCGGGCTAGGACTCCTGCCCCCCAGCGGCCTAGAGGGGGAGGACACCCCAGAGCCGCGAGGCTGAAAACCCCTTTGGCGTGGGAACTGCCCAGATTCAGGAGAGCGACCACGTTGCTCCTCCCGAGAGCTCCTGGACCGGCAGCCCCACTCACCACAGGTACAGTGACAGCGTTCTCCTGAGGGCGAGCGAACGCTTTGCCCCCTCATGTCTCTATTCCAAGCCCTCAGCCTCTGATTGTCCTCATAAAGTTCTCTCATTTCCACTCTCATGGAGTACATGTCCTCCGTTAGCTTCTCAACAGCCTTCTGGAGACCCCCCGGAACCGACACGGACTGGACAGATGTGCTCTCACCACCGTAGGCAGCAGTACTCACATAGTCTCTCTGTAGGGCAGCTCTGGCATTCTCACAGCGCTCAGCCACGTGTAACGCCTCCTCCAGGTCCGTGGCACCCATCTCCAAACACTTGGCCTTCAACGCTGGATCCAAACCAGCCAGAAAGCGTCGAAACTTCTCTTCTCTCTGTGCAACATCACCATAATCCGGAAAGGCCTCCGCGACCAGCCGGCTCACGTCAGCTGCGTACACCTCCAGGCTTTCCCCAGGAGCACGCGCCCGGGCTGTCAGGCTGGCTCTGAAGCGGTCCATCAACTGCCTCTGTCCAAAAGCCGCCCCAAGTCTCTCCTTCACCATAGTAAAATCCGACTTGGTCGCCCCAGGGAGGCTGTCCCACAGCAGGAACGCGGACTTGCCGAGACGAGTAGGCAGAATCCTCACTAACTCCTCCTCACAGTTGCCGCCGCTCCTGGCTGTGGCGCCGACGGCCACCTCCAGTTGTCTCGCCCAGCTGAGGAAACTCTGGCTTCCGTCCCCGGTGAAAGGAGGGGGGAGATCAATCTTAACATCACCGCCCGGTGAGTATCTGCCAAGCATGCTCGAACTGGGTTTAAAAGGGTCCTCATCTGCAAACCACATGTCCACTTAGCGCTGTTTTTCCAGCACCGCACGAGATTAGCCAGCAAGCTATATCGGAGATGCTAAGCTATCCAACTGGCACGTAGCCGTCACGGACAAAAATAAACAACAACGGGGATTCAGGAAACTCCCACCACCGCTGCCACCAATGTAACCGAGCGTTCTGGGTTCGTGAATACGGTGCGGCTAGCTATATGTATTTATAGATATATCTGGATCATGTAAACAATAGACGGAATAGTGTGTTCAGCGGTAACCCCGCTTCTCCTCACTTTATTCTTCTCTCCAGCAAAAACAAAACAACAACACTCACGTGCTCCCCCTGCCGTACAACCCAGCAAACTCTCGCTCTCCGCCAACTAGAAGGGACACACCTTCTTTTCCATTCAAACATATAACAGTCTGTTACATTATTATTATTATTATTATTATTATTATTATTATTATTATTATTATTATTATTATTTTATTAATGTTTAATTTATTACAATACTAACCCTCCTCCTTTACCTGGGTTTGAGACCGACAAAATTAACCATAGAGAGACACTATGGCGGAGTTACAATTTTTTTTAAACTTTTTTTTTTAACGTTTTCTTTTTTCCCTTGTGGTCCACCAAGAAGCCTACAAATCACGGTAAAACATGAACATGTGGCTGTGTGAATCAAACGCTGTTATTTATTTAATATAAAATATTTCAAATTCAGTTATTTATGATCAACCCGCGCCGTCAATCCCGGTGTTACGTCAATCCGCGTTTCCCCATCAGATACGGTCCCCCCTTCGTCTTCTTGCCGCTCCGCCCCGCCCACGCGGCAAAATAGGCGCGTGCTCGTGATGAGCACTGAGAAAGCACGCGCGTGGCAAGCACGCGCTTGTTCGGCGCGCTTGTCTGAGGAACTACGGACACCGTGAAAGCTCAAACAACATGTTTCGGCAAAGTTGTCACACTTCATCACGTTTTTGCGGGAAACTAATAGTAATAATACTAATAATTATAATAAATATAATAAATATATATGTTATACATATTATGATTATAATTTTTATTTTATTACATTTTGTTTTCCATTTCTGTGCAATAACTTTACATCTTTATACGTATGTTTTGGTTATTTATTATTTATTCATTTAAAGTTAATTATTGTCTTAAGTTCTTGTTTTGAATAGAATGGCCATAGCTGTAAGTTTACTATTTAAGGTTTAAGGCCATACCTTCACACTTAAAAATGATACTGAACTGGTCATTCATTTCGAAAAGAAGGAGAACAAACATGAGATTGGCGACAACAATGGTCACATGGTGAATGTGAGGTTCTTGACCAACATGCAGAACACAACCACAGGAGAACAGAAATAAGATAAATTGTGTTTATTTTGAAACAGTAATAGGGAATGGGAGTAAGGATCTGAGCTCAGAAAAGAGCTCACAGGCTTGAATGCACACTGAGAAGATGACAGAGAGATGGTTAGTTTGAGGTTACAGGAAAATTGAAACCTGCAAGGTGAGAGGAACTGATCTCACTAGGGTGCAGGTAGGTTTCACTGGGAAGGAGGAATACTGTGGGTTTCAGGTATTGTACCCTTGTGGGTGTATTGGTGAGTCTTTCCAGGTTCACTGGAGTGCTCTTGAAAGAACGGAGATACCGTTCCCCCACTGTAAAACAGGGTGAACACTATCTGATGGGTGATTTTAACATAGGGGGAACGCTATCTGATGGGTGAAATGTCTCCATCAGATAGTGTTCCCCCACTGTAAGACAGGGGGAACGCTATCTGATGGGTGAAATATGGCCATCAGATAGCGTTCCCCCACTGTAAAACAGGGGGAACGCTATCTGATGGGTGAAATGTCTCCATCAGATAGTGTTCCCCCACTGTAAAACAGGGGGAACGCTATCTGATGGGTGAAATGTCTCCATCAGATAGTGTTCCCCCACTGTAAAACAGGGGAAACGGTATGTGATGGGAGATTTATGGCCATCAGATAGCGTTCCCCCACTGTAAAACAGGGGGAACGCTATCTGATGGGTGATTTTAACATAGGGGGAACGCTATCTGATGGTTGAAATGTCTCCATCAGATACCGTTCCCCCACTGTAAAACAAGGGGAACGTTATCTGATGTGAAATTTATGGCCATCAAATACCGTTCCCCCACTTTAAAACAGGGGAAACGGTATCTGATGGGAGATTTATGGCCATCAGATAGCGTTCCCCCACTTTAAAACAGGGGAAACGGTATCTGATGGGTGAAATATGGCCATCAGATAGCGTTCCCCCACTTTAAGACAGAGGAAACGGTATCTGAAGGGAGATTTATGGCCATCAGATAGCGTTCCCCCACTGTAAAACAGGGAAAACGGTATCTGATGGGTAATATTGAGCATTAAATTGCATTGCCCTGTTTTTAATTCATATAGCATTATGCTATCTATCTATCTATCTATTATAATTATAATATATACAACATATTATAATTATAATATATACAACATATATATATTATAATTATAACTATAACATATATTATGTATTATAATTATAATATATGTATAAAATATATATTATTTATAATAATCATAATATGTATAACATATATATTTATTATATTTATTATAATTATTAGTATTATTACTATTAGTTTCCCGCAAAAACGTGAAGAAAGTGTGACAACTTTGCCGAAACATGTTGTTTGAACTTTCACGGTGTCCGTAGTTCCTCAGACAAGCGCGCCGAACAAGCGCGTGCTTGCCACGCGCGTGCTTTCTCAGTGCTCATCACGAGCACGCGCCTATTTTGCCGCGTGGGCGGGGCGGAGCGGCAAGAAGACGAAGGGGGGACCGTATCTGATGGGGAAACGCGGATTGACGTAACAGGTGTTGGGACGGGGGAGGCGCCCCACGGCAGTACCTGCCGCTGGAGGACAAGAATAGGAACGATACGTGCTTTCACGTAAGAGTCTCCAAAAGTCGCTAGATTTGTCGCTAGTTGCTTTTTTGAAAAAGAGTCACTGGAGGGGTCTGGAATATAGCGACAAAGTCGCTGAGTTGGCAGCACTGGGGCGCGAAAGTTTATTCCGTTACAAATAATATGCCGACGTCACGTCAATCATTATTTTGGCACTTCAGTTCCAGGTGAATTTTTTCTCATATCTAATGTTCTTTTAATTAGACTGCATATAGGCTAGTAATGATTAATTTGTGGGTTTGATTGGTCTAATAAGCGGCAACAGACAGCTATAAGGACAGTTTGCTCTCACACGTTCACACACACACACCGGAACTTGCCGCGCCCCACCTGTAAATTCTCAATTCCCCACCAGTGGGTCGCGCCACACACTTTGAGAACCGCAGGTGTTTAGCATGGTTTTTATGTACTTTAATAAAAGGTGTATATGTTTTTATTTCCCTAACCACAACTGGGAAACATTTTTGCTATTAAAAAAACAACAACAAAAAAAAAAAGAATGTATTTGTATGTATTTCTGTTGTTTTAATTTTTTGAATATGCAATATTTACGCAAATACAAATATATAGAAAAAAGAAACTCGCACCACAAAAAAAGATAAACGAATAAAAAAGTAAGAAAAATGAAATATTGCCTACCGGAAGTTATTCTGTTCAGTCTTGGTAATAACACAGTAAGATCGGACTTGACGAGAACGCGAGCCATCACACCTTTAGCATTTCTTTAACATTCAAAACTATTTATACACTACACCATCATATCTTATTGAAAACATGTTTTTTTATTAATTTCTAAAAAGTTTAAAAAAATATCTAAAAAAAATTACTGAACTGTGGGTATAAAACCAGCAATAGCTGGAATTTCTTTGTTGGGAGTTGTAATTGTAATTGTAGAGGCGATAAAATCTTTTTAAAAAATCAGCAATTTGTAGAAGCAAAATGAGCAATATGAGCAATATTGCTGTTGCTTTGGTTGTTGGTCAGCTTTACCACGAGGCTGAACAGGAGATGACGCAGTTAAGGAGGCAAATTTCAGCAAGGAGAAGATTGGTGCGGCAGAGGAGGCTCAGAAGGCAGGCTTTGCTAGCCCATCTGTGCCAACTGGTAGGCATTTTAAGATTGACAGCCTGTTTCCTACTTTTATCTTTAAAAACAACATTGAGGATGGTATTAAACACATGAACAGGTTGAAATTGTTACTATTTTTCTAGAAATTATTAAAAATGAAAACATAATTTTAACATTAGTAACAGTATTGCAGTAGGGTTAAGCTACTTCTTTGCACTTACTGACCGTCACAGCATTGATAATTAAGAAAGGAAAAGTAATTTCTATGTCTGCCCACCTTTACAGTGATTAATCTATAAATTATGTGCAGTTAGTTCAGCAAATTTTTTCAGTGAAATGGTAAAAATACCAGAGAAGGGAAGCCATTCGTTACATTTACTATGTCTTTTCTTTCTTGTGAACTATATTAATCTGAATTTTAAGCAGGTATAGTTTTGTTATGTGAATAGGTGAGAATTGAAAAAACAAATATGGTAACATTTGGCATTTTTTATATAGAGGAAGAGACAGAAACAAAATATGTGAGGATAAACACCTCTGTGCCAGTCCTCCAAATAATTTTTAATGAAGGGGACCTGAAACCAGCCCTCAGGCTAAACAGGGCCACCATCGTCCTCCTCCTTCAGCTGCTGCCCATCCAGAAGGTCCATGGAAGGCCACAGGAGATAGAGGTGCTGGTGACCCTCTGCTGGCTGGCCTGTGGTGCATCCTATAGGGAAACAGCTTGCCAGTAAGATCTCTTACCTTCTTCTTAAATAGAGCCAACAATGGCACACAATTGATAAATAGATTATATTAATTGGATAGAAGATTAAGACATATCAGAATATTACCTAAATTACAAGTTAATTTTGTCTTTGGTACAGTCCAAGTGGAGGCACGCTACAACAAGAACTACGCCAAGGTGAGAAACATCATTGGGAGTGCCTTTGGGGGTCTAAAGACACGGTGGCGTTCCATCTTCTTAAGGGCGCTGGAGGTCCACCTGACGTTTGTCCCAAAAGTAATCACCGCCTGCTGCATCCTCCACAATATTAGTATAGAGGCAGGGGACCAGCTTGATGTGAAGGACGAGGAGGTTGACCCAGAGAAGGACGGCCATCCAGCGGCTGAAGACAGGGAGCTGTCCTGAAGCTGCCTCCTGCACCAGCAGAGGTGGCTACATGGTTAAGTAAACATGACTACTACATCTGACCTAACCTAGGTCAGTTGTAGTCATGTACACATGCTGGTTAATTTCATTTTTTTTACTACCTGTAAAAATACATTAAATAATCAATAAATTAATTTCCATTCCAACTATTTTTAATTGTATGTTTGTAGGTGTTGTCTATTTGTATAAGATGTTAATAGAAGTTATTTCTTATTTTTAAATCATGTTAGTAACTGTTAATCATTTGTTGAATATATTACACCATTATTCTGTTCCAAAGATAAAACATTTGTCTAAAATAAATGTCTGTTTTTTTCATATACTGTTACTATTGTTTTCTTTCCCTCTTTCTGCTCCCAATTATTCGTGTCCTCTCTCAGAAGAAACTCACTTAGATAGGAAAAACATTTATATATTTTATTTATTAATTTTATATGCTGCTGTCGTCCTTGGGAGACATTTACAATTTATTCCAGCAATTATTGAGTTAATAAAGCAACACACGTCAGTCCGATAAACGCAAAACAAATAAACCAGCGGTACTACACACACTACTAGGCCGACAGAAGTGTACTACAGACAGACTAACATCAGCCCTGGCTGCGGCTGCGGGTCACTCTGGTCCGCTCGACATCAGACTTTTTTTAAAATTACAAACTACCTATGTAAACGGGCCATATAGGGAAGCTTAAAAGTAGAATGTTCTCGCCTCAAACGATCTGAAAACCTACTTTTGAAGAACAACAGCAGCAGAAAAGGGAATTTTTAACTTACCCCTGTGAGTTGTGTTTGCGCTGTCTCGAATCAAGCTGCGGCCGCGGTGCATTCTGGGAAAGCAGTCAGTCTGAAGAACGCACAAGTCTGCTCCATAGATATAGGCCGTTTCTCAATATGCATTCTTGAGCGGTCTCATGTGCTTGTGACACGTCATCAGCCTCAGCCCGAGCACTGTTCCAATTGCCAAGAACGCCAAACCGAGAACGCGCCGAATCCCCGGATGTTATTCTCGCCCAGCCCTCTTTATCGAGCATGCATCAGAGCAGACTTGTGCGTTCTTCAGACTGACCACTTGCCCAGAATGCACCGCGGCCGCAGCTTGATCAGAGAAAGCGCAAACACAACTCACAATGGTAAGTTAAAAATTCCCTTTTCTGCTGCTGTAGTTCTTCAAAAGCAGGTTTTCAGATCGTTTGAGGTGAGAACATTCTACTTTTAAGCTTCCCTATGTAGCCTGTTTACAGAGTTCGTACGTAATTTTAAAAAAAAGTCTGACGTTGAGCGGAGCAGAGTGACCCACAGACCTCAGAGGGAAACCGCACCCAGGGCTGATGTTAGTCCGTCTTTAGTACACTTCTGTCGGCCAAGTAGTGTGCATAGTACCGCTGGTTCTGATTTATTTGTTTTGTGGTTATCTGACTGACGGGAGTTGCTTTATTAACTCAATACTTAATGGAATAAATTGTAAATGTCTCCCAAGGACGACAGCAGCATATAAAATTAATTAATAAATAAATAAATAAAATCTACAAATGTTTTTCCTATCTGAGTTTCGTCTGAGTCAGGACACGAATAATTGAGAGGATAAAGAGGGAAAGAAAACAATAGTAACAGTATATTAAAAAACAGACATTTATTTTATACAAATGTTTTATCTTTGGAACAGAATCAAGGTGTAATATATTCAACAAATTATTAACAGTTACTAACATGATTTAAAACAAAGAAATAACTCCTATTAAGATCTTAGACAAATAGACAACGCCTGTAAACTTACAGTTAAAAATAGTTGGAATTGAAATTAATTTACTGATTATCTAATGTATTTTTACAGGTGGTAAAAAAAGGAAATCAAGCAGCACGTGAACATGACTCCAACTGATCTAGGTTAGGTCAGATGTAGTCATGTTCACTTAAACATGCTGTTTGGCCGTCCTTCTCTGGGTCAACCTCCTCGTCCTTCACATCAAGCTGGTCCCCTGCCTCTATACAAATACTGTGGAGGATGCAGCAGGCGGTGATTACTTTTGGGACAAACGTCAGGTGGACCTCCAGCGACCTTAAGAAGATGGAACGCCACCGTGTTTTCAGACCACCAAAGGCACGCCCAATGATGTTTCTCACCTTGGCGTGGTGTCTGTTGTAGCGTGCCTCCACTTGACCTGTACCAATATATGATTAACTTGTAATTTAGGTAATATGCTGATATGTCTTAATCTTCTATCCAATTAATATGATCTATTTATCAATTGTGTGTCATTGTTGGCTCTATTTAAGGACAAGAAGGTAAGAGATCTTATTGGCAAGCTGTTTCCCTATAGGATGCACTGCAGGCCAGCCAGTAGAGGGTCACCAGCACCTCTATCTCCTGTGGCCATCCAAGGACCTTCTGGATGGACAGCAGCTGAAGGAGGAGGATGATGGTGGCCCTGATGGTGGTTTCAGGTCCCCCTCATTAAAAATTATTTGGAGGACTGGCACAGAGGTGTTTATCCTCACACATTTTGTTTCTGTTTCTTCCTGTAAATAAAAAAATCAAAATGTTACCATAATTGTTTTTTTCAATTGTCACCTTTTCACAGCATAAAACTATACCTGTTTAACATGCAGATGATTATAGTTCTCAAGAAAGAAAAGGTAAAAGGTACAGTAAACGTAACAAATGGCTTCCCTTCTCTGGTATTTTTACCATTTCACTGAATAAATGGGCTGAACTAACTGCACATAATTTATAGATTAATCACTGTAAAGGTGGGCAGACATAAAAATATGTTTTTTTTTCCTTTCTTAATAATCAATGCTGTGACGGTCAGTAGGTGCAACGAAGTAGCTTAACCCTACTGTCATATTGTTACTAATGTTAAAATTGGGTTTTCATTTTAATTATTTATAGAAGAATTGTCACAATTTTAACCTGATCACGTGTTTAATACCATCCTCAATGTTTTTTTGAAGATAAAAGTCAGATATAGGCTGTCATGCTTAAAATGCCTACCAGTTGGCAATAGATGGGTGAGCAAAGCCTGCCTTCTGAGCCTCCTCTGCCGCATCAATCTTCTCCTTGCTCAGATTTGCCTCCTTAATTGCGCCACCTCTTGTTCAGCCTGCTGGTAAAGCTTACCAACGACCAAAGCAACAGCAATATTGCCCGTATTGCTCATTTTGCTTCTACAAAGTGATGATTTTTAAAAAGATTCAACCCTTAAACGGTATAATTCCCATGTCAATGTTTTCAGTTTTTTTTTCTTTGGTGGATGCAGTACGCTTTTGTAGATATCTGATGGGGTAAATTTCTCTTGAAAGGTAATGTGAATATCATCAACTCCAGGGAGACGGCACCGTCAAACGTGAACCCTGATCTGCTGAATTCCTGCCGCAGGTCCTCTAATATGTTTGCAGGTATGTTGCTGCTGCATGTCAAATGCAGCTAGATGTATTTGCTAGTTTTGAATGTGCTTCCAGATCTCTGGAGAGAGTATTTTTTGTTGTTCCTGCTGTATCCATTATGAACTGTCCTTAAAGGCCTCTGTGCTCCTGAGGAATTTAGTCTGTGTTTTTCACGTTATAATAATGGGCTACTTTTTCATCCTCTATCACACATATGTCAAAGTCAAAGCCAGAAAATTGTATTATTGGGCTTTCTTCGTCTGAAAACATATGCATACAACACTTTACGTGTGCAGCCATGATGAACTGGTTGAACTCACACAGCTGGCAATACAGCGATCTGATTGGCTGAGCGGCAAAATTCGAATCACGTGACCTGTTGTACTGCAGCGCAACAGTTCATATTTTTTATCGGCTATAACTTATTAATGAGCAAGTGCATGTGCAATTTTATTTTATTGTATTTTATTCATTCATATTTTTTCAATTGAATGGGCTCTCAATTGAAGGGAAAATGGCAGATAAGAGCCATGAGAAAGAATACAACTGATTTGATTTTTTTTCTTACTTATTTTATTGTATCAAAGCAGTGATCGTTAGGATCATGGAGCAGCACAATAATGAAATATTAATTTGTAATGCATGCACTTTTATTGATGTATTTATCTTGACATTAAGAAACATATGTTGTTTTTAAAAACACTTAAAATATTTGCTGTTTGTCTGTTTTCCCTTGAGGTTACTGACAGAACCATAAAAAAATATTGCTTTATTCTTTTTATGTACAGAACATGCGATTTTTCTTTGAAGGAAGTTTGTTTTTATCTGTTTGCCTGTTGAAAAATGGTTTCACTTGAAATTACTGGCAGATCCATAAGAAAATATTGCTTTATTTATTTAATTATCAATAATATACACAGTGTTAGGTCTTGGTTCAATAGGCTATGTTCAATAATTTCAATATATTTTACTAAACATTGAACCAGTCCGGCCCTCAGCTTGTAGCAAATTTGTTTTTTTTGGCCCTCGGTGTATTTGACTTTGACATCCCTGCTCTATCACATATACAGTTTTATCATGATGCATTCAAATAAGTCTAAATAAAAGAACATAGTAAAATTCCTTTTTTACGTCACAAGTTGTAACAAAAACATGGTTTGTCAGTGGATGAAAACATTGCTGAATGGACTCAAAATGCTGGAATAATAACTTATGATTTGAGGGCAGAAGATGAGCATAGGCCTGCTAGTAGTGTTTAGCACTAATATTTATGGCAGACTCAGCCTTAAATCAAAAGAACCAAGGTGATGTATTTTCTTTCTGTTCTATATCCAATTACACCACACTGCAGAACAAAATAATATTTGAACAATATTCAAACATTGTCCCTTCATCCATCTTTGCAGATGGCAATGGGAAATGGATTGGAGTACCAGGGGAAATTCGAGGCTACGAAATGGCTCACAAACTTTATGGAAAACTGCCGTGGGCCGACCTCTTTCAGCCGACCATCAAGCTGGCCAGAGAGGGATTCCCTATTCCTCTAGTCCAAGGCAAAGCCATCAAAAAAATTGACAAAAACCAGACGCCATCCCTGTGGTATGTAAGATGAAATGACTCCCAGTGTGGCTCAAAACATAAAGGAGAGCTAAAGATTTACACCTCTCTCTTACTGTTCTCAGGGAGGCATTTTTAGGTGAAAATGGAACTGTAAATCAAGAGACTAGAAACATCACATTTGAGAAACTGGCCGACACTTTGGAGATGATTGCAAATAATGGATCAGACGTCTTCTACACTGGAAAGATAGCAGAGGATTTAGTCCGTGATGTGCAGGAAGCAGGTATTGTCAGACGAGCTTCTACCGGTTCTCTGTGTCTGCATAGTGCAGTGATCCAATTATAAGCTAACTATTCAATTTGTTCTGTAAGTGCTACAGTACGCACTCAGACCAGGACAGTTTACAGGACATGATTTATGTGGACTGGTTTTATGATATTTGCCTCTGCTCAGCTGAAAGGATTTGTTTCCCTGTTTTTACCCAGGAGGAGTCCTGACACTGGAGGACTTGGCATCATATAACGCTACAGTAACTGATGCGTGGGTTGTCCCTATGGGAGAGTACCAGATGTACATCCCCCCACCCCCCTCAGGAGGAGCACTCCTCAGCCTCATCCTCAACATTATGAAAGGTTCCTGCTGGATGCAGATGACATGCTGCTGTTTCTCTATACTGTTAACTTGAAAAATGTGGCATGATAGAAAAAAAAAAGATGTTTAAAATGTTACATTTTGGAACATTTATCCTAATATCCTGAATTTACCCATTGTGGGATGGTAAAGGAATTTCATCTTATCTTATATAGGTAATGTGTTTGAACAGGCTTGACCAAGGGTAGGAAATAATGTATAGTGACAATGAAATCAGTCACAAAATCATGCTGTATTTAAATAAACTATTTTTCTGGTTTACAGGGTATCAGATGAAGTCATCCCCTCAGTCTACTGATCAAAAGACCCAGTTTTATCACCGCTATGTTGAAGCTTTTAAATATACCAACGGACTAAAGAAGCGCATTGTGGATCCAAACTTCAAATCAGAAGAAATCAAAGTAAGTATTAATTTAAGTAATAATGTTCACTGATTTACACATGGTAGTTGGTGCCTGTTCAAATTCTCAGTTTCTGGGTCATTGCAACAGCTTGAGCTTGAGGTCAAGTGTGAGCCACCACAATTTCCTTCGATTTAAGCCTGTTTGCTGATGGTATTCAGTGTTAGAGATTGCACCAATAAGTTAGCTGGGGATTGGAATCAGATGATTTTTAGGTCAACTGGCTCTGACCAGTCAAAAAGTCCTAAATCCAATCTTTTTCCGACCAGTAAACACATCATGCCCTTACACTGCCACATTGTGCTATCATTAGTGTTCACTGTGGACGTTTTTATTGTGGGAAAGGAGACTCAGAGGGAGCAGCAAAGTATTTTCAGTATCTTGATCTAGGCTTCAAGTGTTGAGATCTCCACTACAGCTCTCAGTTTTTCATCCAATGAGTTTAATCAACAGGACGGTGGTGCATGAACACACTCATCCTCTTCTTTTTTTGTCCTTCTCACAAAGTCACAGTCAAATCCTAGTTCATCAAAAAATCTTTGTGAGCGAAATCTAAAACTATTGGACCTAAAACAGAGACTGATTACTTAACAGGATTTATTTTTGTCAGAAGATTAGAATCAAACATGTTTCTCTATTAAAATACCTTCTTCTGAAAATATATCCCCCATCGTGCACATCTTTCTCGCTACACTGCTAGTTATTGTGTGTGTACTAAAACTTTGTCGCGCGATTAACGGCGACAAAAAAATTGTCGGCGTTAAAATGGGTTTACGTTAACGCCGTTAATGACGCCTTTAACTGACAGCACTAATTAATATATATATATATATATATATATATATATATATATATATATATATATATATATATATATATACACAAACATTTCAGGGGGAGATGATTTACTGAGGCCTTGCTGACAACAACACCACCTTACACGGTGCCCACAGGGCGCTGCCATTACTCTGTGGAAAAAATAGAGACCACAAAAACAAGGCGTTTCACTTCCAGATTTTATCCCATCTCCCCTAGAGTTCAACCACCGAAGCCAGTCTGCGTTCCAGCGCAGCCAGCTTGTCGACTCTGCTCCTCCACCTTCCAGAACTGTTCGTTCACTGCCTTAGTGAGCGCGTCATTTGCAGCCGGCAGCCTGATCAAGGCCAAATGGCTACCGACATCCGCTGTATTTGCTGATACATCAAAAATCCACCAAATTCAATATGTAGAAATCCAAGTATCCTGTATCCAAACATACAACCGTTTCAAACGTCCAGGAATGACAAAGTCGAAAGACACACCGTTTTTCATCCAAGAATATAGACCAGTTCACGCGTGACATCAGCGCTACATCCGGGTCCCGCGGGTAGGCAAAAACAGTACTGTCCTCATCTACTACATGACAAAACGGGTGAATTAGAGCGTACTTTTAGTTAGTTTATTTTTGGAATCTAAACAATGCCTACGACTTGTTGTGCTCCCGGTTGCACACAGAGGCATTCCAAATCGTCGGATGTACGTTTCTTTCGTTTACCGAAGGACGAAGAAAGAAGAAGAAATGGATAATTTCAATGAAAAGGATGCAGGCAGACAATCCCAATCGACTGGGGGAGCCATCATACCACGACAGAATTTGCAGTCTACAGTTCATCTCTGGTAAATACAACTTAATTTTGCACTGGTCATTGTTCTACTTAAATAATGATATAAATAAAAAAAAATAGGATATGTATTTAAGTTAAGACGTAAACGTTAGTTTCGTAATAATATAAGTACATACAATGTATGCAAACCTTCTGGCATGAGTCTGTGAAAAGGATTAATAAGACAAAAACACCAAAATAATCCGTAGTGAACAATGTTTTTTAAACCTACCGGTGGCGGGGCTTCCTCTCTGCTGAGGCACTGTCTGTGTTCGACTCCGCTTTTGGATGTTACACAAACATGTCTGAACATCCATCCATCCATCCATCCATCCATCCATCCTTCCATCCATTTTCTGACCCGCTTAATCCCGCTTAGTCCGCTATGTATTCGCCTTCTGCCTTCCAGTCCGGCAGAAGGCGAATACAGTGAACTGGTATATAGGGTTTATCCCACAAAATGAGTCAAAACAGGACCAGACGGGTCCTCCTTTCGTTGCCTACCCGTCGAAAATATTTGATCAATAGCATTGAGAGACCAGCTTACCGGATCACAAGCCAACGTGAACATGCTTCATGCTACTTCAAAGACCCTGAAAAGGAGAAAACTAATTTAGACATTTAAAAACCATATCCACTCCTTCTGGCATTGATTCTTCTTTAAAATCTTTGTTGTTAATTAGGTTCTGAGAGGATTTAAAATGATCAATATCTTTGCGTAAAGACTGAGATTAAAACCTTCTGCAATGTCCATCAAGCAATTTGATGCTGTAAATGTTTGAATGATTACATTTTGGCTACATTAATGTTTTAATAATATAGCTATGATGTGGATAAGTGGACTGATTTGTGCTAGGGCTGTGTAATAATGGGAAAAGATGAATCTGTGATGTTATTGATGAAAAGTGCAATAAATATACTTACATTAACCCATGCTTTTCTAGCTGATCTTTTTTCCCCTCAACATATGAGCCTGTTTTTTTCATGATGTTTGTATTTTCTGATATATGAAGCAGCTCTAAATTAGCTTTTTGTTTTTCCTTCAACCTCTTCATTGAAATAAGTCAACTGATTTCAACTTCACCCATTTTACGTGACCATGCAGACAGAATCGGTAACCCTTGGTAAGACTGACTCACCAAGTTGACAGCTAGCATCATAGAGCTGCTTAAGGATACACTGAACCAGCCAGTATTTGGCTGTATGTATGTATGTCTGTCTGTTAGTTACAGAACAAAAGTTTGGACACACCTTCTCATTCAAAGAGTTTTCTTTATTTTCATGACTATGAAAATTGTAGATTCACACTGAAGGCATCAAAAGTATGAATTAACACATGTGGAATTATATACTTAACAAAAAAAGTGTGAAACAACTGAAAATATGTCTTATATTCTAGATTTTTCAAAGTAGCCACCTTTTGCTTTGATTACTGCTTCGCACACTCTTAGCATTCTCTTGATGAGCTTCAAGAGGTAGTCACTTGAAATGGTTTTCACTTCACAGGTGTCCCCTGTCAGGTTTAATAAGTGGGATTTCTTGCCTTATAAATGGGGTTGGGAACATCAGTTGTGTTGTGCAGAAGTCAGGTGGATACACAGCTGATAGTCCTACTGAATAGACTGTTAGAATTTGTATTATGGCAAGAAAAAAGCAGCTCAGATTAGAGACCAGATCAATGCCACACAGAGTTCTAGCAGCAGACACATCTCTAGAACAACTGTTAAGAGGAGACTGTGTGAATCAGGCCTTCATGGTGAAATAGGCAAGGCAAGGCAAATTTAATTATATAGCACAATTTAATACAAAGACAATGCAAAGTGCTTTACATGATTAAAATATAGCAAAATAAAACAGAATAAAAGCAAGTAGGAATAAAAAAAACTAGTGGTATTTCAGTTAACAAGAACAGTTGAAGGCAATCCTAAACAAATGTGTTTTTAATCTTGATTTAAAGGAACTCAGGCTTTCCGCACCTTTACAGTTTTCTGGAAGTTTGTTCCAGATAAGTGGAGCATAGGAACTAGATGCTGCTTCTCCGTGTTTAGTTCTGGTTCTGGGTATGCATAGCAGGCTGGAGCCAGAAGACCTTAGTGGTCTGGAGGGTTGATACACTGATAACAAGTCTGTGATGTATTGAGCTGCTAAAGGGATTTATAGACTAACAGAAGTATTTTAAAGTCTATTCTCTGAGATACAGGGAGCCAGAGTAAGGACTTTAGAACTGGGGTGATGTGCTCTACTTTCTTAGTCTAAGTGAGGACGCGTGCAGCAGCGCTCTGGATCAGCTGCAGCTGTCTGACCGACTTTTTAGGCAGACCTGTGAAAACACCGTTGCAGTAATCAATTTGACTAAAAATAAACGCATGGATTAGTTTTTCCAGATCCTGCTGAGACATTAGTCCTTTAATCCTAGAAATGTTCCTCAGGTGATAGAAAGCCAACCTTGTAATTGGCTTTTGGAGGTTCAGGTCTGAGTCCATCTTTATACCCAGATTTCGGGCCTGATTAGTGGTTTTTAGCTGAAACGACTGAAGCTGTGTTCTAACTTTTGATCTCTCCTCTATTGGTCCAAATATTATTACTTCTGTTTTGTTTTTATTCAACTGAAGAAAATTTTGGCACATCCACGTATTGATTTCTTCTAAGCATTTACTCAGTGCCTGAACTGGTTCATAGTCATCTGGTGACATGGTGATGTAGAGCTGTGTGTCGTCTGCATAGCTATGGTAGCTGATGTTGTTTTTTTATGATCTGAGTTAGAGGGAGCATGTAGATATTGAAAAGGAGGGGACCCAGGATGGACCCTTGGGGAACCCCGCATGTGATTTTTGTAATCTCTGATGTAAAGTTACCTACTGATACAAAAAAATTTCCTGTCCTTTAAGTAGGATTTAAACCAGTGGAGAGCTGTAGCAGAAAGGCTGACCCAGTTCTCCAGGCGTTCTAACAGGATGGAGTGATCGACAGTATTGAATGCTGCACTGAGGTCCAATAGAACCAATACGGTGGTTCTTCCACAGTCTGTATTCATACGGATGTCATTAAACACCTTGATAAGGGCGGTCTCTGTACTGTGGTAAGCACGGGAACCTGACTGGAAAACGTCAAAGCGGCTGGTCGTTGTTAAGAAGGTGTTTGATTGTTGAAACACAGCTAAATAGCTTCTAGGAAACCACTGCTAAGGACAGGCAACAAGCAGAAGAGACTTGCTTGTGCTAAAGAACACAAGGAATGGATATTAGACCAGTGGAAACCTGTGCTTTGGTCTGATGAGTCCAAATTTGAGATCTTCGGTTCCAACCATTGTGTCTTTGTGCGACGCAGAAAAGGTGAACAGATAGAGGAGGAGGAGATGTGATGGTGTGGGGGTGCTTTGCTGGTGACACTATTGGGAAGTTATTCAAAACTGAAGGCATACTGAACCAGCATGGCTACCACAGCATCTTGCAGCGGCATGCTATTCCATCCGGTTTGCGTTTAGTTGGACTATCATTTATTTTTCAACAACACAATGGCCCCAAACACACCTCCAGGCTGTGTAAGGGCTATTTGACCAAGAAGGAGAGTGATGGGGTGCTGCGCCAGATGACCTGGCCTCCACAATCACTGGACCTGAACCCAATGGAGATGGTTTGGGGTGAGCTGGACCGCAGAGTGAAGGTTAAAGGGCCAACAAGTGCTAAGCATCTCTGGGAACTCCTTCAAGACTGTTGGAAAACCATTTCAGGTGACTACCCCTTGAAGCTCATCAAGAGAATGCCAAGTATGTGTGAAGCAGTAATCAACGCAAAAGGTGTCTACTTTGAAGAACCTAGAATATAAGACATGTTTTCAGTTATTTCACACTTTTCATAGTTTTGATGCCTTCAGTGTGAATCTACAACTTTCATAGTCACAAAAATAAAGAAAACCCTTTGAATGAGAAGGTGTGTCCAAACATTTGGTCTGTGATGTGTGTGTAACTGTTTTTTTCCATGGCATTGTCTTTTCTCTCCTGAAGTTCTTTTTACCTGGTTTATCAGTGAAATTGTCAACCAACCATTATTTTTGGATAGCAAATTGTGGGATTTTGTTACTGAGCTTTAAGGGCATGTGAAATACAGAGTAATATGTCACTGTCTCATTTAAATGTTTTCATTCTGTAAATATCAAAAGCCATATTTTTAAAACACTAGAGTTTTAAAGGCAAAATACCTAAAAAGGTCTAACGAGTGAAAACAGCTTACAGATTGCTTTAAAGCTAACCTTATATTTAATCATTTTCTTTTTTTATGATATTGGTCTTGCATTTTATTAATATGCTTCCTTTAATTTTTCACAGAAAGCAAAGCAAATTACAGAAGATAGCTTTGCTGACCGCATACGGAGCCGGATAAGCGACAACAGGACACACGATCCCGAGTATTACAACCTCACCTCGTATCTGGACAGCATGGGTACCACACACGTGTCTGTCCTGGCTGGAGACGGATCAGCCGTCGCCGTCACCAGCACCATCAACCACATGTCAGTATCTGATGAGCTTTGCTTTGACAGGAACACCTACAGATAGTTTACAGAAGAGTGACTAAGTTGGGGTCACAGATCATCTCAGGGTTGGCGAGTGGAGGGTTAGAAAAACACGTTCTGCTGTAGGTTTGCAGCTGATTTAATTCATTGATGATAACACAGAGTTCTGATTTCAAGAGTTCATCACATGAGCTACATAAAGAAGTGCAAATGTGCTGCTAAAAAATACAAAATAATGGTTCCAGTCAGACATACTTTAAAAAATTACTCGGTTGTGGAAAAAGAATCATAAGTAATAATTCTAACCGTATGAGCAGTTTTGAGGTTTGCAGTCATAGTTTACTGTAATTACCTCAATTTGATTAGCTTATCATATTTTTTTGCATGGTATGTGGTAAATAGCTTAGATAATATATATGCAGCATGGTAAGAATAATAAGTAAAATAGAGATGCACCATGAAATAAGCTGATTGGCAGCTTCTCAGATCGACTGGCATTGATCAGCCAAAACTCCAAAATTTGGATCAGTTAATGCACCACACAACATTCAACAAGTTGTTAAGCGAAGAAGACCTAATTAGGTGTTTACAGCATCAGTGAAATGTTTAAAATGAAGTCTGAAGATCTAGAGTGATGTCAGAAGATATTAACTTATTTTAAGTGAGGCTTTCAGAGGATAACAGGAAGGCTCAGCAAAGTTACTGTTTTGAGCTTCCAATCTCTGTCTCTCATGGAACATGCTGGGTTTGTTGGCAGGCTTTTAAAAATCGAAAAAGTTAAAGGCTTAGTGTGTATATTATGATGAAAGGTTCTGTGAAGTTATGACCACTAAAGGTTCTCCACCTGTAGTAAAAATATGTCATAACTTAGTGTGCTTGTTGAAAAAGTAAAGTCTTTAGAGTAGTGGAAGCTGACAGCTAGTCAGACTTACGGCAGCTGTTTTAGCTGACTGAAGCTATTTGAAACTGCTCAAACTTTACTTCTTATCAGTGGGATAAAAGGATATGTTGGGTTAGATAAGGGCCTGTAGTTTTATAAAAGACTGCTATAATCAGAGTTGTTTTGTCTAGCTGAACAATGTCCATGTTTGTTCGCTCTGGTCTAAGTCCTCCTGTTAACTTTTTGATTTTGTGCCACTTGTGCAGCAGCAGTTGGTGTGTACGTGCGCTTCCCAGATTTCAGTCATTTAAAATACTATCTGGACAGAGTCATGATCAGCAGATCCACACTTTAATGGAGTGTTTACTTTTTTAACAAGCTGATACTGATCTGACATCCTGAAATATTACTGCTTATAACTTCATGGAACCTCACTTCATAAATTCAAACTAACTCTTTAGGGTAAGGAGCTACTTTCTTTGGGCGTAACATGCTGTTTTAGTAATTCTAGTGTTACGGGTCTCAGGTACACTACCGTTCAAAAGTTTGGGGTCACATTGAAATGTCCTTATTTTTGAAGGAAAAGCACTGTACTTTTCAATGAAGATAACTTTAAACTAGTCTTAACTTTAAAGAAATACACTCTATACATTGCTAATGTGGTAAATGACTATTCTAGCAGCAAATGTCTGGTTTTTGGTGCAATATCTACATAGGTGTATAGAGGCCCTTTTCCAGCAACTATCACTCCAGTGTTCTAATGGTACAATGTGTTTGCTCATTGGCTCAGAAGGCTAATTGATGATTAGAAAACCCATGTGCAATCATGTTCACACATCTGGAAACAGTTTAGCTCGTTACAGGAGCTACAAAACTGACCTTTCTTTGAGCAGATTGAGTTTCTGGAGCATCACATTTGTGGGGTCAATTAAACGCTCAAAATGGCCAGAAAAAGAGAACTTTCATCTGAAACTCGACAGTCTATTCTTGTTCTTAGAAATGAAGGCTATTCCATGCGAGAAATTGCTAAGAAATTGAAGATTTCCTACAACGGTGTGTACTACTCCCTTCAGAGGACAGCACAAACAGGCTCTAACCAGAGTAGAAAAAGAAGTGGGAGGCCACGTTGCACAACTGAGCAAGAAGATAAGTACATTAGAGTCTCTAGTTTGAGAAACAGACGTCTCACAGGTCCCCAACTGGCATCTTCATTAAATAGTACCCGCAAAACACCAGTGTCAACATCTACAGTGAAGAGGCGTCTGTGGGATTCTGGGCTTCAGGGCAGAGTGGCAAAGAAAAAGCCATATCTGAGACTGGCCAATAAAAGAAAAAGATTAAGATGGGCAAAAGAACACAGACATTGGACAGAGGAAGACTGGAAAAAAGTGTTGTGGACGGATGAATCCAAGTTTGAGGTGTTTGGATCACAAAGAAGAACGCTTGTGAGACGCATAACAAATGAAAAGATGCTGGAAGAATGCCTGACGCCATCTGTTAAGCATGGTGGAGGTAATGTGATGGTCTGGGGTTGCTTTGGTGCTGGTAAGGTGGGAGATTTGTACAGGGTAAAAGGGATTCTGAATAAGGAAGGCTATCACTCCATTTTGCAACGCCATGCCATACCCAGTGGACAGCGCTTGACTGGAGCCAATTTCATCCTATAACAGGACAATGACCCTAAACACACCTCCAAATGTGCAAGAACTATTTAGAGCAGAAGCAGGCAGCTGGTATTCTATCGGTAATGGAGTGGCCAGCGCAGTCACCAGATCTGAACCCGATTGAGCTGTTGTGGGAGCAGCTTGACCGTATGGTACGCAAGGAGTGCCCATCCAACCAATCCAACTTGTGGGAGCTGCTTCTGGAAGCGTGAGGTGCAATTTCTCCAGATTACCTCAACAAATTAACAGCTAGAATGCCAAAGGTCTGCAATGCTGTAATTGCTGCAAATGGAGGATTCTTTGACGAAAGCAAAGTTTGATTAAAAAAAAAAATCTTTTTTCAAATACAAATCATTATTTCTAACCTTGTCAATGTCTTGACTGTATTTTCTATTCATTTCACAACGTATGGTGGTGAGTAAGTGTGACTGTTCATGGAAAACACTAAATTGTTTGGTGACCCCAAACTTTTGAACGGTAGTGTATGTTACCACAGTATCAAAGAGAGCATCTGTAAAATACAGATGAAATTCAGCAACAATGAAAACAGAACAAGTTCAGTTCATCATTCGGATCGTATTTCTATAATTCACAAATGAATACTGCATAAAATTTCACTGAGTGTCAGTTTGTTTCAGCTTTAAACTGTACCTCAAGTGAACAAGCCATTGTATCATTAACTTCTCACAGAACACATTCGTATGTGATGTCACCTCTTGTGTACATCTTATAATTCTCTACTCCAAACAACATTTTAGTACACATTACCACCAGTAAATAAGTGCATCGAGGCTACTATAGAAATATAGTGTAGTTATCACAGTACTCAACTGTTTTACAAGCAGGCATCACGTCACCAACTGCATTAAATCTGAGTTTATACACTTCAGTTCACTTCTGTTCAATTAATACAGCTGTCACCCACAGAGAAATACAAACATTTTCACTTATCCTTAACCCCCTAAGTGTGAAATCCATTGAAGAAGAAAGAAGAAGAAGAAGAAATATTACAGTGACGTTTCACCTTTAAACACAACAATTGACTGTTTTAATTTAAAGTACTGCCAATGGCACCACATCTTTTACTTAAATTCTAGTTGTTTCACGTGGAGTAACCCAATTACAATGTTATTCAAAGTAGACAACTCCTATCTAGAGCTGAACCAGCATCTTGCAGCGGCATGCTATTCCATCCGGTTTGCGTTTAGTTGGACTATCACTTATTTTTCAACAGCACAATGACCCCAAACACACCTTCTAGCCGCGTGGCGTCTGAATTTGCTACCAACCATGACAGAGCTTTTAAAGTTTGGCAAAACTATTCTAAACACAATCAAAACATCTTTATATCATTCACCCACACCAAGCTAAGCTTTTTGATGTCAATCACAATTTTTATCAATGATAAAAATAAAATACAGAAATTCAGCAACAATGAAAACACAGCATGTTTATTTTGTCATCTGGATCGTATCTGAGGGGTGGAATGAGGTGTACTCCTAAGGCCACCTGGGGCGCCGCTGTTCCCATGACCTTGGCTGTATCCGAAATGTTCTAATTATAGCTCCTAGCTCTTGTTCCTTGACCTTTCATGGGTTTAACAGTAAGAACTCAGTCCTGGATAGGAAAGGAGCTTCTGAATTCGGACATCCTTTTTATCCAAAGTCATTATGTGATGGAAATACACATGGATGATGCGAGTGAAATCTGGGCCTACAGTCTTCCAAAAAAAGAATTATAAAACAAGCAACTCAGACAAATATAGCAAACGACTGAAGCTCTCCATTACACAAACCAAAATATATAAAGGGACATAAACTTATACAGACATTCTAGTTCTAACAGTAACTCGTCCAGTTGCTTGTTATTGTCTTCTTAAACAGAGTTAATATAATGGCAATGATTGTGTTATATTTATTCTAATAATTTTAATTTTATGAATAAGTTTTGTTTTAACAGAGATTGGTGTATATATATTATATGCAAAATAAATGTGTACAAAATAAATAATCAAAGTTTAATTTTCAAAGTTAACATTTATACTTACAAGTGCTCTTGAACATTTTTGGTAATTTCTGTGAGGTGGGCTGTGCTTATACGACTTGTCACGCACAAGATTGTCAGATTCCTTATAGCTCATTAGCACCGGTAAGGGACCTTGCAAGGTTCCTATGCTAAAGGAATTGTATTACAGAAATCTCTTCAAGATGTTCTATTTGGTCATCTTATTGTACTTCTCATATTTTCCTGTGTTTGTTTTATATTCAATTAGGTGTTGAAAATGTTAAGACTTTTTAACCACTTACGTGCCTTATTTCTTTCTCATACTACTAATTTACACTCATCATTCCACCATGGAACTGGTTTCTTCCTATTGTCTGTCTCCTTAACTTCTCTGTTTCTTTCCCTCAGATTCCCAACCAGTTGTTTCATATTACTGTTTGGAGGCACTCCTACTCCTACAATGACTCCTTTACTTCCATTATTTCTCAATTCACCTACTCTTTGCACACCCATGTCAGTTTCTTTTTTCTTTTCTTTTTTTTCTCCCCAGTGTCCTGTTTAGCAATGTGGCGATAAGAATTGATGTCTTAATGCCAAATAGAGCTGGACAGATTTTGCTTTCACAAGTGGAGCAAACAGCATTCGCTGTAGTGCTCTGCTTGATTTATGCATGTTAATAGTTTTATTGTGATTCCTGCAGTGAGAATTTCAAATTATGTGGACACTACAATGGAAAAGTAGGAGAGTAAAGGAAGAACAAGAAGAGAAAAAAGAGAGAAAGAGAAGAGGTGAAAGAAAGAAGAAATAAAAGGGAAAGAATGATAAAATGTCTTCTGTCTGCTTCATCACCTGGAAAGAGAGATGTAAAAAGAACAGCACAACCAACAGACATAGTGTAACAGATACAATAGAGTAACACCTTGATGCCATTGCTAAATCATACGTATTATTATTTAAGCTGACATGTATAAAGTGATACCTGAGAAAAGAAAGTGAGGAAGGCTTTCCGTATATAAGTGAACACTTAGAACTGGGTGTTTGTGAGAGTGTACTTGTGTATGTGAAAATTATCCAGAAGGAAATAGCTCAATAGTGGTTGTGGAGAACTAAAGGCCCGCCTTCCCTAAGCACCAAGGCAGGCGTCAGGGGACACATAATCCCGGACTCCCAAAGGGGCCCCTAAAGCAGGGCGCCCAAGAGGGGCCAACACAGGAAATCTGCAACCCCTCCCCAAGGAAAGAGGAGAGAAGACTCCGAGGAGAGCCCCAAGCCACCGCAATGCCGAAGCCCCCAGGAGCCGCAGGAATGAGCCCGTGGGCTCCGCCGGCAGCCAGCTAAGCTGAAGAGGTCCTGACCATGGGCCCTGAGGGCCAGAGGCCCCAGGGGCGCGCACCCACCTGGGAACCCGCCCCAAACCTGAGGGCCGCCAATGCGCCAGCGGGCCAAGGCACCAGCCAGCAGAGGGGGACAGGATGTGGGGGGATGGGCTCCGCACCTAGCGGAGACATGAGATGTTCTTGGGAGAGGGAGCAGACTGGACCGGAACCTGGAAAAAACAAACAAACAAAAAAAAAGAACTCATTCACACCATCCCACCCTAGTGCCCCACTCACCACACACAGACTTATCAAAAAAAGAAAAAAAAAAGACGCTGTACACACATTCCCACATAACACTAACAACCAACAATCCCATGTCAGTTTCTTAGCTTTTCCTACCCGACCTTCCGTGTCACACCCAATCAGAAGATTTGCATCAGTCAGTACCTAAGCATGTTTGATTTCTCCAACTTGTGCTCTGTTTTGAATAAACGCAAAATTAATGCAGCTTTGGGATGCCATGCTAATCACAATGCAAGATGATGCTTTTTTTTTTACTTTGTAGTTTAGTTTTTGTTTAATCTTATTTGTAAAACCCTGTTTTCAGGTCCTTACAAAGATGGTGTGACATCACCTCTGCTTCTAATATTATTGACCAATCTCTGCAGGGAGGTGGAAAAAATATTTTCAGTGTAGCTCTTCTGAACTCTTTTTCTATAAATGTGTAATAGAATACAGGAATGGATTACATTAACCAGGTGACTTTTTTTTATCTATTTTACAAAAACTGGAGATTGGAAAATGACCAAATCTGATTGTGGATCTCCAGACTATTTTGCCATTGCCCCCATCCCCATTACTTCTTCAAATCCATGGCTTTAGAGTTAGAAGTGAGGCAGGTCATATAGAGCAGGAAGATTTAATGATTTAGAAACAAATGGGTGGATTTTTAAGGATACTACTAAAGTAAGGGAGTGCTTTATTATCAGAGTGTATTGACCTAGTTTATCTAACTTGCACATGTTCTTTACAGATTTGGCTCTGGGGTCTACTCCCGAAGCACTGGAATCATCCTAAACAGTGAGCTGAGTGACTTTTGTGGAATGACGGATAAGATCTCTCCTGGTAATCAGATTAATATGATGTCTTTTAATTTTTACTATAGACAGTTATAGTAATGGTGAGAGGGAAACTGCAAGAATTGTGAAAAACTGATGTAAACTTTGATATAAGATGAAATTTCTCCTCTTTATTTGATCAGGCCAATTGCAATCTCCTCCCATTTCTTGTGTTTTGGGATGGTTTCTACCCAGTTTCCATTTCTGTAATCTACTCAGGTTTAATGGTTTGTTTGTGTGTGGTGGTAATGTGGTAAACAATAACCTTGCCTGCAAGCTGAGTTTGTGTGTTCACAAACATATGAGAATCAATCTTGTCCTGCTCCCGCCTCAGTCGGAACCAAAAAGGGTTCGGGCCAATCACGCTGCAGAGTATTATGGTTTGAGGTGAGACATACAGCTATGACGAAAGACATGGTAGCGCAGGAGGATGAATGCATAGCTGCTGTTATCACATCTGTTTAGTCAGAATCCATGATTTCTTCTTTGAAAGAAAAACAGGAAAAAGTGCCTTGACCAGCGTAACTTGTGGTTTCTCATGGGGCCTACTTATTACGTTTTAATTTGATACCATGATTGGCTAAAACTAATCATTGATATGCGGCTCTAGGTGTCCCTTCACCCAATCATCTTGGAAAGTTCTGCTGAATATCCCTTCTTTCCATGAATAGACGCGCGACCAGATTGATGATGTGCAGTGTTACACGTTATCAATCTAGCTTGTCTGGTTGGGTGAACATGGTAATAGTTTAAATTTCGCTGAAAGCTTTTCTGTATAAAATTTCACACTTACAGAGGTGCTAGCTCAGCTTTTTTCTGTTTGGTTTTAAAATGAAACAAGCCCACATGTACATTCAGAACAGTCATGCTCAAGTGATTATTTATGCTTGTTACCTAAAATGGCAATGTATTTTTTTGCAATGTAAGAGTATATTTCAGCCTATTTATTATTGAAAAGTTATACAGTTTTGTAATGTTTTTAGATTTATTGCATACCGATGGTTCTTTAACTAAGTAGGAATAGGAAAACAGATGAGAGGATGCAAAATATTTAAGACTGGCCCAGAGGTTCACATTCTAGCAATAAGCCGGCACAAAACATACAACCAGTGCTACAATGGGATGATTTAATGCTGAAAACACGATAATATTCAGACCTAAATCTGATTGAGAATCTGGGGAAAATTTAAAAAGTATGTATAAAGATGCTCTCCATTCAAACTGACAACACTTAAGCTACGTTGCAAAACTTTCATTTTCTAGATGTGCAAAGCTGGCAGAGACATACCTCAGTAAGTGTAGTGAAAGGTATTGACTCAGGGTGGCTGAATACATAAACCCCATGCACATTTCAGGCTTTTATTCATAAAATGGGGAAACCATTCATAATTTTTCTTCTACTTCACAATTATGTACTAAGACATATACTGTTCTGATAAAATACAGAAGAATTATTGAAAACATTCAAGGAGTATAAATAATCGTTGCAGGCCATATATTCTTACTTTTTGTATACTTACTTTCAATGGTCCAGTGTTTGAGGTCTGAAATAGAAAAGAAAACACATTTGAAACACAAAACTGTTGAGAAATCCAATTAGCATGAATACGTCCCTTTTTAACGAGACATTCAACAAAAGATGAGACACATGAAGATGAACTCCATGTCTTTCTCTGTCTGACTTACATTTATTCATTGAAAGCATTTCCAATCATTTATCTCTTCTTCTCTTGACAATGTTGGCATGAACTGCAGTTGTCTGTGCTGTCAGTCATGGCTCTTGTTGTGTCTGCAGGGGAGCAGCCCCCCTCCTCCATGGCCCCCGCTGTGCTGAAGTCTGACTCGGAGATACTGGTGATTGGAGCGAGTGGTGGGAGCAGGATCACATCGGCATTGGCCTCTGTACGTGGCCATGGCAATCACAATAAGTGCACTCAGGATTAACTGCTGCACACTGATGCTCCTCGCTGTAGTCACAGCTAGCTCTTCCTTCATGATCACCATGACTGTTATCAGCACATTCCCATCAGGATGTCTTCTTTCTCTTGCAGGCCCTCATCAACCACCTTTGGTTTGGAAACAGCCTTAAAGAGGCAATTGCTACTCCTCTTGTCTTTGTAGACTCTAAAACCTCAGTAGAGGTCGAACTCCATTTTTACAAGGTAATGCATTTGTGACTGTTTTCAGGGGTCAGGTAACACACTGCACAGCTTTAACCTAATCCTGGTTTTCCTTCTTTCTCTTCAGGATGTAAACATGACTCTTAAAGCATTGGGGCACCTATTGAAACTAGCTGACGACTCATATAATTCCACAGTTAATGCTGTGGAGAAAAAGGGAGGCTGCATCTGTGCTGAGTCTGATGACAGGAAACGAGGAGAAGCAGCTGGTTATTGACACCAAGAGTTTTGCTGGCTGCAGAGGATGTCCTGAAAATTGCCGAGATCCTCCTGCAGCAGAAGGTGCCTGTTGTTCTCAGACATCACTGAATAAGACACAGAACAACAGGCTTAATTTGCGGAGGCTTTGCAGTAACATGTCTTCCTGTGACTGGAATGAGCTCACACAGACTGTAACAAGCTGTCACCATGAAAAAAACAAGACTCTTTTTGTTACTTCTTGTGTGTTTTGTAGGAGCAAGGCTTTAATATTTTTGCCCTTTCTTGAATTTTTTTTTATTGATATGAATGTCATAGTCATCATCCACAAAGCCTCTCAAATAACTTCATATTTCTTTCACATGTAAATAGGGCTCATGAATACATAGCAGGCAAGTCATTTTAAGTCATTTTATTTTAATAACCATACCTGCAAGCTGAATTCTCCCTCTATTTGAGCATTCAAAAACAGACGAGAATCCATGTTATTGCACTTCCTTCTACATTATTCATCTCGAACCAAGAATGGTTCGGGCCACTCACGTTGCGGTATTACGGTTGAAGGCGGGGCATGTAGTGGTGATGAAAACAAGAGCTGCCGAGCACACAGCCCACATTGTTGAAACAATTCATTAAATTCCCATTTTGAAAGTTTTTCATGTTAGCACAATTTGTGCCTTTGACTCCATAAGTTTGAATCATGTATACCTGAATACACTAAATAAAATAAAATAAATAAATAAAAAGGGTGCACAGATCGGTACACGGTGATAAATGAAATACACGCACAGCTCAAAAGCATGTTGGTATGGTTGTTGTTCACGGTTGGGTACACGAGGCACGGGCTATTGTTTATCCTTTTTCACATTCTCTTACTCTTTGCACTTTCTTATTTCCTTGTGTATTTCTATCTTATTTGTCTGCTTCTTTCCTGATCATCAGACAATCACAAGCACATCATATGATGCTACCTGGGTCTATGTATGACTATTTTCTCGAGGGCATGCACCTTCTAACTTCTCACTCACATCTATGGCGAATGTAAAGTTTGTGACATGGAATGTGCATGTGGCTGGCACCAGAGAGAAAAAAATGAAGATCATTAACCAGCTTACTTACTTATTAAAGACAGATGTTGTCTTATTGCAAGAAACCCACAAATCAGCTACAAATGCAAGTGAGCTTAATTCACCTGAGTTCCCTGATGTGTTTGCTGCCTGCTGTAACTCTAGACAGAGAGGTGTAGCAATCTTAATCCACAAAAACGTTAGTTTTAAAATATTAGACAAAACTATAGATCCTGAAGGTAGATACATAATAATTAAAATAGCTATCCATATCCAGAAGCTATGTATTGTCAGTATATATGGTCCAAATGTTGATGACCCCTCTTTTTTCCACCAATTCTTCCTTGCACTTTCAAAACACGGGGATTGTTCACTAATTATAGGAGGTGACTTCAACTTTGGTTTAAATAGCGATATAGACAGGTTGAATACAACAGGGACTCAGCGTAGTTGGAAGTCAGTAAGTGTAGTCAAACAATACATGAGTGATTTTGGTCTTTGCAATGCATGGCGTTCTCTTCATCCTAATAGTAAACAATATACTTTTTTCTCAAATGTTCACCATTCATACTCTCGTCTGGACTACTTTCTAATAAGCAGCTCACTGCTGTCGGTTGTTTCAGAGACGGTAATTCATCCTATTGCTATCAGTGATCCCGCTCCTGTTACTCTCACCTTAATTAATAAAAAAATCACCCCACAAAACAAAAGCTGGAGATTTAATACATCACTGCTTAAAGATGAAGAATTTATAAAAATTCATCAAAGAACAGTGGGCTTCATACTTGGAATACAATGATCAACCAGGTACATCGGCATCAATATAGTGGGAAGCTGGAAAAGCAGTGATGAGAGGTAAAATAATTTCTTTTTCATCTCATAAAATGAAAAAAGAAAACAAAAAGATTCAGAAATTAGAAGAAAAACTTAAGTTACTAGAATTCTCTCAAGAAGAAGGAAAGTTAGGTAAAATCCGTGAAGTAAAATTAGAACTAAACCACTATATTGAAAAGCAAAATAGATTTCTAAGACAAAGACTTCAAATAGAACATTTTGAACATGGCAATAAGTCAGGAAGCTTCCTAGTTAATCAGCTTAAAATAAATAAGAAGAAAACTATATTTGCAGTTACAGATTCAACTGGTAATACAGTAAGTGAACCGGAGTGTATAAATAATACCTTCCGCGATTTCTACAAATCTTTATACACGCCACAGATAAATCCATCAGAGAATGATATCAAGCAATTTCTGGATAAAATTACACTTCCTAAATTATCAGATAACCAAAGAATGACACTGGATTCCCCGCTGACAACAGCTGAAACCCAGGAAGCTCTTAAAAGCATGCCTAATAAAAAGGCTCCAGGTCCAGATGGATTCCCCACTGAGTTTTATAAAGAGTTCTGGAATATTCTAGCCCCAACGTTCCACAGAATGTTGCAGGAAATACAGGAAAAAGGTAGATTTCCAGCTAATATGAATTCTGCCACCATCAGCCTTCTGCTCAAGCCAGCCAAAGATCCTATGTTGCTCACCAGTTATCGTCCCATATCCTTAATTAATGTGGATATTAAGATAATCTGTAAAGTTTTTGCAAAAAGATTAGACAAAGTAACTCCTCTCATAATACATCCAGATCAAACTGGTTTCACCAGAGGAAGGCTGTCATCCACAAATACATGCAGATTACTAATTTAATTGATTATTCCTACAGTAAAAACATTAAAACCAATATATTGTCTTTAGACGCAGAAAAAGCATTTGATAGAGTAAACTGGAAATTTTTATTTGCTACTCTACATAAATTCGGTTTTGGCAATTTTTTTCATAAATTGGTTAAAAATGTTATACAGTTCTCCAACAGCCTGTGTCAGGACAAATAATCAAATATCTTCCAGTTTTTGTCTACAGAGGGGCACCAGGCAAGGATGCCCTCTTTCTCCATCACTTTTTGCCATCTTTATAGAACCTCTAGCAGCAACAATCAGACAAACAAAAGCTGTAAAAGGTATAAAATGCATGAAAATAGAGCATAAGATTAGTCTAAACGCAGATGATGTATTACTTTATCTCCAGCATTCAAATAATTCTCTTTCACAAGTAATTAGAATACTAGAATCTTTCTCTAAAGTATCAGATTGTCATGGTTTAAGTTGTCTCGCTTCTGGTTATTTTGTAGTTCACCCAGCTCTCCCTCCGACAGCCATTAGTCACACCTACTCTAATTAGTCTTCATTCCCGTCACCTGTCAGGCTCCCTTTATAAACTCACCTCAGTTGTCTCCTCGTCGTTGGCTCGTAGTGTTTGTTGCTGTCCTTCGTGTCTGCCTGCACCTGTTCCCCCGTCTTGGTTCCCGGTCCGTCAAGTTTTGGTTTTGTGTGGCTGCGCTGCTGGCTTCAGTTTCTCCGTCTTCGTCCTGGTCTCGTCCCTGGTCCTGCAGCAGCCCAGCTCCTCTCTGTCTCGTGGACTCTGTACCTGCCAGTCAGCTCCTGCATCATTCACCTCCGTCTGGTAACAACTCTGGTTCCTCATGTCACCACCATCCACCTGCAATAAACTCTCTTAAATCCTACTCTGTGTGTGCGTGCTGTGTCCGGGTTAACCCTCGACAAAATCCTGACACAGATTACTCTTTAAACTGGTCTAAATCTACGGTACTGTCAATTAATTGCTCTCTCGAAAACTCCCTAGATTTACAAATGCAATCAGTAAATATATTAAATATTTAGGTATTACTGTGTCGTCTAAATTAACGGATTTACTAAAACTTAACCACACCCCACTTTTAAACAGGATAGAAGATCCTGGTGGGTGGTTGGCTGGAGGGCCCTGCGGCCTCTCCCTGGCCCCCGGGCTACGGTGGTGCCGCTGGCGAGGCCCCCTTCTCTGGGTGGAGCTTTCGGGGAGCAGGGGTGCCTATTGGAGTCAGTAGGGGAGCTTGCTCCCTGGGATGGCTTCCCAGTCCTTTGCTCCCCATCCCCAGACTCCTCCCTCTGCCTGCTCCATCACGCCGCCACACATTTAGGTCCTTGGGGAGGGGGCGTTACTGGAGGTTGCCACTTTCTGGTGACGTCCCTCTCCCCAATTTTATCATGCATTTTAGACACTTTCACTCCAAACCTTTTCACAACGCACACTCATGTAGGCCATGGTATGGGGTGGGGGGTGGGGGGAAGACATGTGTGTGTGTGTGGGGGGGGGGCTTATGTTGTGTGAGCCTCGCCTCCAACGGCTACCTTCACCTCTTCTCGCAATTAGACATTGGAGGCAATTAGACATTGCCTCCAATGTCTAATTGGCAATTAGACATTGGAGCGCGGCACCAGCTTCCTTCCGGAGGGGGGGGGTGGGCTGTGCCGTGCACACACTTGAGAACAACATGCAACAACACAACATCTGAGCGGGCATAGGGAAGATCGGGGTCTTTTGCACACCCCCATTCTCAGATGGCGGCAAGGAGTCTGGGGGCTGGAGGAGGTGCGGGCCACTGTGTCCAGGGTCTTGGTGGGGGGCTGCTGTGGGTAGTCAGCAGCTTGCCAGGTCCGGGGCTGATGCCTCCGCTACCCCCAGGAAGGGTGGGGGGCAGGGGCGGCTAGGGTAAGGTGGGGAAGGGAGGGGGTTTATTAGGTATTTAGGGGGTGAGGGGGGTTCTGGCTCGGTGGCCCGTATGGGTCGTGTTGGCCCCCCCTCTTTGGGGGGCGTCTGGTCCGGGGGGCGTCTGGTCCGGGGGGCGTCTGGTCCGGGGGGCGTCTGGTCCGGGGGCGGGGTCGGGGGTTGGGCACAAGCAGTCGTATAGTTGAATTGGGGTGACCCCCCCTCTTGTGAGTGTTGGATGCGAGTGTCTTGTGGGAATGTGTGTACAGTGTCCTTTTTTTTTGTAAATCTGTGTGTGGTGAGTAGGGCACTAGGGAGGGATGGTGTGAATGAGTTTTCCTTTTTTTAAATTTATTTATTTTTTCCCAGGTATGGGTACAGTCCGCTCCCTCTCCCAAGAACATCTCAAGTCTCCGCTAGGTGCAGAGCCCATCCCCCCACGTCCTGCCCTCCTCCGCTGCACTGGCAGGTGCCTTGGCCCTCTGGCGCATTGGTGGGCCTCGGGTTTGGGCCCCCGCCGCGGTAGCCTCTGGCCCTCAGGGCCCATGGCCGGGACCACTTCAGCGGGGCTGGCTGCCGGCGAAGCCCACGGGCTTGTCCCCGTGGCTCTTGGGGGCGTCGGCATTGCGGTGGCTGGGGGATTTCTTCGGGGTCGTCTCTCCTCTTTCCTTGGGGGGGTTGCAGATAACCTGTGTCGGCCCCTTCTGGGCGCCCTGCTTTGGGGGCCCCTTTGGGAGTCCAAGGTTATGGGTCCCCTGACTCCTGCCTCTGTGCTCGGGGAAGGAGGGCCTTTGGTTCTCCACAACCACTATCGAGCTATTTCCTTCTGGACAATTTTCACCTAAACTAGTGCACTCTCACAAACTCCCACAGGTGCAGGGTTCCAGGTATTAAGTGTTCGCTTATATACAGAAAGCCTGTAATTAATTTATTTATGTATGTTCTTTCACTTTCTTTTTTCAGGTTTCACTTTACACATGTCAGTTTAAATAATAATATATATGATTTAGCAATGGCATGTAGGTGTTATTCGATTGTATCTGTTGCTTTATTTCTGTTGGTTGTGCTGTTCTTTTCGCATCTGTCTTTCCAGGTGACGGAGCAGACAGAGAACATTTTATCACTCTCTCCCTTTTATCTCTTCTTTCTTTCACCTCTTCTCTTTCTTTTTTTTCTCTTCTTGTTCTTCCTTTACTCTCCCATTGTAGTGTCCATATAATTTGAAATTCTCCCTGCAGGAATCACAATAAAGCTATTTACATGCATAAATCAAGTGGAGCACTATGGCGAAAGCTGTTCGCTCCACTTGTGAAAGCAAAATCTGTCGAGCTCTATCTGGCATTGAGACATCAATTCCTATAGCCACATTGCTAGACAGGACACTGGGGGGAAAAAAATAAAAAATAAATACCGGAATAAAAACTGCTGTGATGAATTATTGAAATACATAATTTAGAACTGTTTCTTTAAGCCAATTAAGTTTAACTTCTTCTTCTTTTTATTATAATGTCATTAAGATAAACATTTTTAAGAGTTCATTTTTTGTCTCCCTCAACTCAACTCTGGATGACTCACCAGAGCTGAAGTTCCCTCCATCCACGACTTTGGGGTCAGGAATGGGGCAGCCAGTGGCGGCTTGTCAATAGGGGATGGTTAGGCACAACTCCCATCAAAATTGCAGGAACAAAAATTACAAAATATTAAGTAACCAACTCATCTGTTTTCTCATAACATGTGTCTGGTTGTAGATTTAACAATATTCCCATTCAGTTTTGGGTTTCTTTGAGATAATTTTTTCTGTTGGCCTCCTAATTTTAATGTTTCAAAATCAAGGGGCCCCAGACAAATGTGTGTGCATCTTTGTGACCTTTGGTTCCAAGTGACTTAAAATTTCTATTTGGGGCGCAGCTCTCTGTGCCTATAGATCTTTTGTCGTTCTTCATCCAATCAAAACAATTCATGATACGTGTCAATCAAAATGTCTCACCCCTGGTTGCCAAGATGCACAGGCACAAATATCGCTCAAACACACAAACAAAGAGTCAGACTACAAGAACAAAACAGGACAGAATGGAGCAGCAAAAGAACATTAAGTCATTTATTAACAAAATAGTAATTTCATGAGGCTTTTGCTGGAGAAAATTTTTTTTTGTGTCCTCTCTGGCAATGTAGCAATAGGAATTGTCTTAATGCCAAATAGATCCCAACAGATTTTACTTTCACAAGCCGAGCCTTACTGCTTTTGCCATAGTACTCCGAAATGTATAAAGTGACGGTTGAAGATAATAGGGGTTTTCTGTATAGAAGTGAGTCTGTAAGTACCTGGATCCAAACACCTGTAGGTGTTTGTGAGAGTGTGCTTGTGTATGTAAGGTTTATCCATGATAAAAATGCTCAATAGTAATTGTGAAGAGGTATCTAGCCCCCGGACCCGGTAGGTGACAACCCGACCTACCCGGTCCATGCTCCGGTCTTAATCCCCCTCCCCCAGAGGGCCCACCCACCCATAGGGGCCAACATGAACCAAACAGGCCAACCAACCAGGGACCCCCCGACAGAACATAAGGTGCTATCTCCCCCACACCCTCCTCTCCATACCCTAGACCCAACCCCCCACCCACCTCCATATTCCAGAGGAGAGCAAGCCCCAGTCATGCCCAATCACTTGGGGCCCAATGTCTACTGCCAGCTAAGACCACCGACCAGGTGGCCCGCTCCTCCTTCAGGCTCCTGACTCCAGGCGGCAATCAGAGAACAGGGGTGAAAAAGACCCTGAGCTCTGCCTACTCAAATGTCATCCTGTTGCATGTTGTTCTCAAGTGTGTTTACAACTGGGGCTGCTGAACAAATGTGGTGCCCGGCCCAGTCCAACCCCCTCCCCCACCCCCAAGCAACCTACCCAAAATACTCAGTGTCTAAATGCGAGTGGGGGCAGAGGGTGCCATCAAGGCTGAGGCCTACACAATAAGCCCCCCCGCCCCCCAGATGTCTTACCCCCCACCCTACATATATGTGCACCCCCTTTATCAGCCACCCTGCCCTACAGAACACATCCCACAGCTTCCCACCTCCACCAACTGATGGAGCTGATCAAAGGAGCCCAGAGAGATCAATGAGGTGCTGTCTTAATACTAATATGATCCAACAAAAGATTTCTATCCTGATGACAGTTCTCTTAAATTGGACAATCACGCGTGTTTGTTATTAAACTGAAGCCTAATCGCTCTTTTTGGGATCCTGAGATGCTTTTATCATCTCTGTTTATAGGTTGGGCAAGATCAAGCATTCCTGCAGCATTTCAGATTTCAGAATGTTGCAGCTCGGCTTTTAACCGGCACAAAGAAGCACAAAACTATAACTTACGGTTTAAAATCTCTTCACCGGCTTCCTCTGTCATCACGTTGATTTTAAAATTTTATGTCATATCCTCAACATCCACAAACCTCTGAAAGCACTCCGGTCAGCCATCCAGTTTTCTTCAAGATCAAAGTTATAACGTAGAGTTGATTGAACATTGGCTGTGGCTGCCATAAGATCTACACATTCAGATCTACATTAATCTGTAACAACGAAGCAGACTATGTTGTTTATTCTGTTCACATGTTGTGTGCTTATTACGTAGGCATACAATATGGGCAATATGAGCGGATAAAAAATATTTAAATTTCACAATAAGACAGGACAGACACAAAAAACATGCATCATTTTCCTTTTGTTTCCAGAATATGCCTACTACTATATACTACTTTGCCTGAATCCGGGACATAAAATCTACAGTTAAGATTTTGGTTGAAATGTGGCAAAATGTGGAAATGTTCAGACGCCATGAATACTTTATTAAGGCACATTTAAAAATACTATGAACAAATTAGGAGTTGATATAGTGTTAGTATCATGTTAGATTGGGCCTATATATCTGTAGCTGACCAAATAAATAGTTACAGTATTTATCAAATTACCAAGAAAGCATGTCACATCTTCTATTTTTGAGGGAGAGACTTTAAATTGCTTTACCACCTCGCTCTGAGTAACTGCAGATAAATCACCATCAGAAATCCCATTGCTGAGAGAAGTTTCTCTTTGTACGCCGAGGACAGACAAACGGCTCAGTCATGCGACCTGTGTCTGTACGGCCAGGTCGCATTCATCTGACCTGTACGTGCATGGCGTTCAACCACTGGAACTGTTGGATAGCTGCTTGGTGGTGACACAGGTGGGTTATTTACATATAAGGCAATAATCAGCTGTGACATAACATGATGACGTGTGACCAATGGTCATTTGTACGTAGGTGATGGGACACTTGCCTCACTGCCAACTGCTGCCTCAACCTCAGAGGAAAGTTCTACATCAAGAAGTGATGATACAAGCTTTAATGGCAGTGCATCTTCCACATCCACTGGCTGTAAGAAATTCTCTGTATTTTGTCAATTTACCCAAACATACTTGCTGCTGTGTAAAACAAAGTGTCATTTTGTATGTTATTTAAAGGCATACTATGCAACATTTTTCAGTTAATTAATGTGTTCCATACCGTTTTGGATGATTAAATGAGTCATTTCAGGTCGAACTAAGGTTTTCTCGGCCGCCCTGGTGGTCTGTGGGGGAAATACCGCACTTGCAATTGCAAGAGCTCACGGCCCGCACTCACAGGCTCAGTAGTCTCGTGTGCATCGCGAGAGTCGGTCTTGCTTTACGGCGAGAACTGCTACACGCCCCCCAGTGAAAGGCATGCTCGTTGCTAGCGCAGTGGCGATATTTGTGCAGTTATCATGGCGGAACCAGCGAGAAAACAGCGAAAGCCCATGTCGGAGCAGGCAAGAAAGAGGAAAAGGGCTCTGGACAGAGAGAGGAGTCGTACACGGGTGAACATCGGGCAAGCTTTTTCAGAATGGCGAGAACTAAAAGAAAAAGAAGGCTGCAAGGCTGACGCGAACCTCGCGTTTCTGCTGGAAAATCAACCCCGGTAGCATAGTATACCTTTAATGAGGAAATAATTTATTCTATCTTCTGCTTGATTCCTGAAATTCCTTTATTTATTATAAAGGTCCATAAACTAAACTTATTATTACCATAGATAAAGAAAATAGTTTGATCAGTTTTAAATTCTCTTACAATCTTTCAAAGTTTACAGAAATATAACATTAAGATGTAATAGTTGCTTAATACAACAAGATCTGCGAAGAACAGAAAAAGAAAATCAAAGCTGGAGGCAACTCTGGAGGTCTTTGCTGACAAGATTAGTAGTGCCCTGAAAAATGAAGACGCTGATCTTTTATTGAAGATGCAAGCAGCTCAGCATGATCATGAAGGTAAAATGTTTGCCATGCTGTCACAATTCTTAGAGAGATCAAGCCACCCTCCTCAGCCACCTATTTAACATGATCCAATGCAGCCTTTACAGCTTCACAACCCAAGAGAAACTTCTACTCCTCATTCCTCACTGTTTCCTGTGGTTTCGGGTCCATCAGGCCTCTGTCTTTCTTTAAGATTTACGTCAACCACTGTTGTTTAACAATGCTCACCCACATTCACATAATGTCACTCAATCCTTTTGTCAAACACCAGTTAATATCCATGATTATCCTCCTGCCTTCCAGTCTCAATGGAGGACCAAGTCTTCCATATTTAAAAATAAATACAGAAATAAATAAATGCTCAATAAATAAATAAGCATACAATTAATTGCCACCAAATTATAAATATAGGTAGAAATTAAATTATACAGTGAAACATAAATGTATATGTCAAGGTTTGTTTATTGGTGAACTCAGGAAGCGCACACAGGACTAAAGTTTTAAGGGTTTTATTATAAGAAGTGTGCTGGATGACGGATGATGATGACCGGAGGTTCAGGACTGCAGAAAGTCAGGGATGAAGGTGATGGCAGGAGCTGACGGCCTGGAGCAAGAGTCTTTGTAGGCAGAGACTGGTAGCTGGATCCACAGGAGGCAGGGAGTTAGTCTGAGTCTAGCAGGGTTCACAGGAGGCAGAGGGCTAACCAGAGCACAGCAGGCTTCTCTGGGACACCTGGGCACAGAGCAAAGCTTCTCCAGGGCAGCTAGTCAGGTTAGCAGTTCTTCAGCAACACACAGCAAAGTTCAGAGTCTTACAGAGAGTCTGGCAGAACTAACCTTAAATGAGAGAGCAGAACATAACTTCCAAGGCAAACGATGACTGGCATGGAGAGGTGGATAACTGAAGCCGGCAAGGGCTGGGAAGCAACGGCCGATCGAGGCTGAACTGGGCTGACCGCTGCTCAGAACAGCTGGAGGCAGACCCGGTGGCATGGGCGGGCATTGGGGGGCCGTGCCCGCCCTGTGAGCCAGCTGTGCCCGCCCTGGACCGGAAGCTGTATTTTCTTTTTTTTTTTTTTTTACCTCGGAGTGGCCATCGTCCTTTTAGTACTATCTTTGATGTGCCAATCATACAATTTAACCAATCAAATCAACGACTGACGGCAACATGCTAGCCAATCAGAGCTGGAGAGGGGCGGGACACTGAGTCATAGCCTTCAGTCGCCGCCGGAGTTCGGCTGTGGTGGTCACCGTTGGTGTCGGTAGAGCGGGATGAAAATTTGGTCTCCTTACCAAACAATTACAAGAAGTGACAACGAAGCAGAGAGCGAGCTGGAAGGAGCGTTATTAATTTCTGTTTGAAATGCCAGCACTGAAGTAAACACTCCAGCAGGCACTCCAGTAACGCTAGCAGGGTTAGTTAGACAGCTAGCAGGATTAGCTAGGACAGCTACGAGCACAAGCTGTTCTGCTCCTTGTTCTCATAGCTGCTGTAATTACAGAACCTGCTGTAGTCACAATTGTTACTTCAGTCAGTGTTCAGCCTGACACCAGCGCTCATGTTTATTAGCGTGTAGCTTATGCTGGGCTTTTGAGTTAAGACAGCGCTACAGGGGACCCCATGTCACTGTTAGTTTCCAGTAACCCAAACCAGCATAAAACCTGCCCAACTTAAAATAAAAAAACAAGCCCAAATCTCAAACTCTCTCATGTTAAAAGCACAGAACTATTAAACACATAAGAACATGCCATTAGCACACAGCTGCGCCGAAGCAAAGAAAAAAACTGCGCATATGGGCTCCAAACAACATGTACAATCAGACAACCAAATAACACAAGATCTCTTTAACAATCAGGATATATCAACCGGAAAAAAATAAATTATTCAATTTAATAAATAGCTTTTATAAATAGCTTCCCAACATGAGTTGTAAATCTACCTTAATATAAACGTAATTTCTCTCAGTAGAGCTCAATTAAACATTTCTCTTACACGCAGTCATGAAATATTTTTAAGTTGATAAGTAGAACTCAACCCCTCTTGGGCGTTTACACTGACCAAACACTTGATTAACCATTATTCTTTTCTTGTTTTTATTATAACAATATTATTCATTATAACTATTATTCATTGATGATGTCAGATCGACAGATTCAACTTATTTAAAAAATAGATACTGACTATTTTGATATATTTTGTTAGTAATTCTTTCTAAAAGCCCAACAAATGTTATGAAAAGCTTCTGAAATTTTTTATCTGCCCATAAGCTATTTTTTTTCTAGCTCAATGTGTTCAAAAGCCTAATTGGTTGGAAACCTGCCTAATTTGGCAACACTGACTACACTATTGCTATTTGTTTGTTCGTTACAGTAGTCACAGAGCCACTGTCCAGCCTGAAGCATATGTATATATATATATATATATATATATATATATATATATATATATATATATATATATATATATATATATATATATATATATTTTATTTATTTTTTTTTTTCTTTTTAAAGTGTGCCCCCCTAAAAAAATGGAATGCCCCCCCTGTAATGGACCTTACCAAGTTCCGCCCACAACTGACCTAAAATTCTGAAGTCTCACAAACAAAGCCTCGCGGCGCATTAATTCTACGGAAGTTTCTATGTAAACATGGCGGTTTCCACTTGGACTGATTCTTTGCGGAGTATTCCTGACTCGATTAGTGCGTCATTTCTGCCTGATTTTGAAAAAAATATCATCGACAACAATGGACAGAGGAATTAACAAGTTCATGTCATCATTTTTGGATGAGTTAAGTGTATTTGAGCCACGCGAAGCCTCCAAAGTTGTGCAGGTCACAGCAAAATGCTATCGGTCGATGAGGAAAACGGCAGACCCTCACTCCCTCAGCATTAATATAGACATAGCTCTCAACTCTCACGCATTGACCGTGTGACACACGCATTTCATCAATTGCACACGCTCACACGCATTACTTTGAAAATCTCAATCTTAAAATGAAAATCTCACTCTTGAAACGCACGCGTACGGACGCGTCACGTCATGGCGGAACCAATTTGCGGTACAATGGTTTCCGCACGTCCAGTAGTAGCGGTAACACAGCTGCAAGGACCGGCGCCGCGCAAACAAGGTTCCCTCATCCAAAGAGAAACACTTCTACGGTCCGTGTTGTGTGCGAATGAAATGGTAAGTCGGCATGTGTTATTAAAGTCCGTGTAAAATAGTGACCGCCCCCCCCCCCCCCCCGTCTTCAATCGAACAACACCCCCCCCCCCCCCCCCCCCCCCCCGTTGGACCCCGTCTTCAATCGAACAACCCCCCCCCCCCCCCCCCCGTTGGACCGTCTTCAATCGAACAACAGCCCCCCCCCCCCCCCCCCCCCCGTCAACAATATCACTCTCAACAATCGTCAAAAGTTGAGAGGTATGATATAGATGTGGACAAGATAACTGATGCCTATTGTTCTTGCAAGGCTGGGTAAGTTGTGCATTCATCGTTTTGTCTGTTACTTTTGAAATCAGCGGATAATTCCTGTGGTTTGTTGGCAAATGTTTGTGTGGCTAGCCTGATACGCTGTACTTGGTGCTAGAGTGGCTAACACGAGGAACAGTTTCGTCCAAAGCCTTTTCTGCTAAAATAAAATATTTAGTGTATGTCAGATACAGTACACGATTGAGATTGATCTGTTTAGCTAACGTAAGACTGTGTAGCAGACAGGCTTCACGGTCTTGAAGCTGTAAAGTTGTATCAGTACTGCCGTTATGTTGTAATTAGCTAAAAGCTGTTCATGATGCATACGTTTATTATTGATTTTCTTTTTTTCAGACTTGGGGGTCATTGTTCACATATTATAGGCCTCCTCAAGACCTTGCAGTATTTCAAACTGCAAAGTTTTTCCTCAATCCCTGACCGATTGAGCTGCACCAGTATGCCACAAGCTTGGGGAGCACAATCAGCTCGGGGTTTGAGGATTGAACCCGTGCCCATCAACCACCTCACTCTAGCACGACACGTGACTCACCGCAAGCGCAGACCGAAGGAATGCAGTGTGGACTTGAACAAAATGTATGTACTTTTTTACTGATTTAGATTTGAAACAAAATTTAACAAAAAAATATATGTACCCTGGTGTTGTTTTATGATTCTGAGTGTAACTACAACTGCATGAATGCAAACAAAACCAACACATAAAACTGTTCTTTATTTTAATTACCATTGCAAATTTGACAGCTCTCAAAATTAATTTTCATTGTATTTACAGAGTGACAAAGGTTGAACCCGAGGAGATAGCTGCACTGAAATTATTACATGGTACTCCATTGACATATATGCTGACGCCTTCAGCACCAACTGTCTCTACACCCCTGGGAGAAGTGCAAATTGGGTCAGCTGTTTCCTATCAGGTAAAAATTAATGAAATGTGTACTGAAACAAGACTAGTATTACTGTTCTTACATTTTCTTCAAAACAAAGCCCTGGAAAAGTGTCAAGTAGCAACACACAGCCCATATTCTGTTTAACTTAGGAAATAATATAGCAGGAATTGTACAACCAACTATTTTGAAATCTTTAATGCGAGAAATGAGTCGTTCAACATGCACTCTGTGTCTTGCTATTTTGTCAGTTAGTGCAAGATCTGCCTGAGACAACTGTTTGTCTGCTGAGGCAAAAGGTGGTATGTTTAAGGACAGACCAAGGGCATTTATCTCATCCTTGATTGTAAACCCTTTGTCTGCCATGACACCGTCACCATTCTGAATGTAACCAACGTCCTTCAGTTGTTGTATGGTTTCATAAAAACCACTTGCTTTTGTAATGGCCTTGTCTGATATTGATCCTGTGAATAATTCTGATGTGAACATGAAAGACCCCCGAGAGTCACAACCTATGAGTGCCTTGAATGTTGTGGTAGACTTATAATCGCTATATAGTTGGCATTGCACACCATGGGCCCAGGGGGATTCTGTTTTTAATTCTGTTCCATCAATAATAATTAATGTTGTAGGGAAATTAGCTTTGAAGTCTTTTGGCATGTTGTCTATTATAGTTTGTCTGTGTGGCCAGATAGAAACAGTGCACAGCTTAAGATAAATAATGTCAATCCAAGTGTTAAATACTATACCAGCTGACTGTTGTGAAATGCCGAACCGTGTTGCTAGATCGAACAGACCAAAGTTTTGTCTCAGTCTGCACATAGTCAGGAAAAGTCCATTTTCTGCTGACATTTCTCTAATGTCATTTCTGTTTTCATCATAAGTCAAAGTCTCCCTCTTTGGCAAGAGAAATGTAAATAGTGACATGAAACGGACTAATGTAAGTCCTGTATAATATACACACAGATTTTTTTTGCTGTTCTTCTCAGATTCAACAACAGCATCAATACCAAACAGTTTTCGTTTCTGTTCTTTCTGTAGCTCTGTTTCTAAATTTTCCACTTTTGCTTGTAAGCGACTGATTTCAGTTTTTGCCATTTCCAACTCTGCAGTCACTGCAAGCATATCCAGCGGCGAAATCCCTGAAAACAAAAAATAAAAAAGGACTAAATATGTATATATAGACAAATGTATATAATGTGATGATACTGCTCTTTTGTTTCAGACAAGGAACTTGAAGGGAGATGCGACAGCGGTCATGCAACAGTGTGGCAACACCTGTGTCACAAATAACCCACCAGTGGATCTTCCAGAAAGATATAAAGCGTTGAAAGACCTTAATATTTGTGAAGATCCTGTGGAACTGGAAGCTCGAACCAGAAAACAGAGTAAATGTGCTGAGTGGTTTGAGGCAAGAAAAAGAAAGGCTTACAGCCTCAAATTTCCATCGAGTTATGGTCAGGAAAGCAAAGGTCAAACACAAGTTTTTAGAGTCAATTTTTGACGCTAACTCTGTTTCAGCCCCTTCACTGGATTACGGGCGAAGAAACGAGCCCTTAGCAAAATCCAAATATTTACAGACTCATCAGGACCGGCACTTGCATGAGTGTGGTTTTGTGGTCAGTAATCACTTTCCCTTCATAGGTGCTTCACCCGACGGCAAAGTATGTGACGGTGGCCGATCAGGTCTAATAGAAATAAAGTGTCCGTATACCGCTCGAAATTCCACCATTCTGGATGCCTGCATGCTACCCAATTTTTGCCTAGAAATGCAACCCAGTGGCTCTGCTCAGCTGAAGAAGACACACATGTACTATGCTCAGGTTCAAGGTCAACTTATGATCACAGGATGTGATTTTTGTGATTTTATTGTTTTCACCCACAAGGATCTACATGTAGAAAGAGTGTGGCCAGACAAAGTATTTATGTCATCCATGTTAGAAGTTTTAGCTGCTTTCTATCAAGATCATGCTGTGCCTTATTTACAAAACATGTAGGAACTGGTTATCCTCACTTACAATGTTCATCTGTTTGCACCTCTATCCCTTTGTCTGCATCATTGTTTTCTGCAGCATCGTAGGTATCCCTGTAAATAATTCAGAACATTCACTGTGAACTAGATGGTATCCCTGTAAACAATTGAAACAACAGAAGTGATTCTGTTTCTGTTTGATGTTCATGTTTGTGGAAAATGTGAATTGTGACACATGATAAATAATAAAATAACTTTTAGTCAGCACTGTGTTATGGATGTGTATATAATTGTGTGTACTAACAAGCTCTCTGCTCTAATCGATGGTCTCTTGTCTTTGCTGTCCTGCCTACTTGCACTTTCCGATGCTCTTTTTGGTGCGCGCCTAGCTTTATGCACTCGCGCTCCGTCTGCTGGTGTCGGATAAGGATGGGACGCTGTTGGCCCATCCCCGCCGACAAAATGCTAATAAATAAATAAATAATAAGCAATAAGTATTATTGCTTTGCTTTAAGTATTAAAGCAAATTTATAATACTTACACCAGCACACACTCCCTTGTTCTTGTTGATCCTACGAAGGTTGAGCTGCTCATGTGGTCGCGCACAAGCTTTGATCCAAGCCCGGCATTCTGCACCTGATTTTGGAAATCTGTGAATTTTCCCACCACAAATACGATCGGGATATCTGACATCACCAGTACAGATACCCCACTGGCAATGGAGAACCATTATTTTTTTATTATTTTTCGATTATTAACTCGAAAACTTTATGCCGGTATGCTAGTACAGCGGTAGTATAGCACTACATTAGCTTGTGTTTGTGAGACTTCTTCGAACGTTGTAGCCACTCTATGACGTAGAATGGGCATCAGCCAATGAAAAGTGGCCCCTCTGGTAAGGTCCATTTGTTTCTGCAGCCGGGTCTGGCTGGAGGACTGGTCAACATGCCGCCGTCTTCGTCTCCGTCGGCGGGACGGCGGACCTAGCGGGGATGCCGACTCCTCCCGACGGGACGGAACCGCCAGCGAAGATTCATGCGCCTCTGCGTCAGGAGAGGGAAACGGGACCGACTCTGGGAATAAGTCGGGACGGAGCTCCCAGATCATCTCGGCATCGACCTCCAGAAAAAAGTCCGGATCCGGGATGAACGGCGGTGAGGTGGACTGACAGGGGAAGTCCGGTGAACAACTGCTTTGAGTGTGGGAGGTGAGTGGAGCGCCGGTCTGAGTGAGCATAGCTCCTCCATAAAGGAGAAAACGTGTCGGCTTTGGGTTAATTTTTTGGCCAGGACGTAATGTAATGAATTGTAAAGGAAGAACCCAAATGTTAGCCGGACACAGAGCTGATGCTTAAAAAGGGGTTTATTAAAAAAAAATCCAGGAGGCAAAAAGAGCTGGCTTCAGGCAAGCAATAGAACAAACTCCAAAAACAGGCGAGCAGAAAACTGAACGGGCAAAACTGACAGGCAGGCTAAACTAGAACAGTCAAGGGTGATAACACGAGACGTCCTGGCAACAAACAGAAAACAAAAGCGGGCTTAAATAGGTGAACGGAACAGGAGAGCAGGGCGGGAATAATTAACCAAAACAGGTGGAGATGATAAAAGGAGCATACAGACTAATAGACAATAAACCTAAGGTAGAAAACAAGACAAAGACTAAACAGACACGAGCTGAAATAAAAACTAATAACAAAGACTAAAAAACAGGCTAAGCATAAATCCAATACAAAACAAGAAAACAGAAATAAATCCTAAAACAGAAAAGTGGCTAAACTGAAAAAATAACCTGAACCACAACAGAACGTTACACAGAGGGCGTCTTAACACGCCGGGGAACCAAGAAGCCTAAGACAGAAGATGTTCTAACACGCCGAAAAATAGAAAAATCCCAAAACACCGGGGAATGAAGAGCGTCATCTCACCCCAGGGAACAGAAGAATTCAAGGGCCAAAACAAAAACTAGGAGGTTCAAACCAGACAAAGTAAGGGAGCCTAAGAGCTCAAAACTAGGGACAAGAACCTAAGTGAGCGCTAGGACCTTAAGGAGCGCTAAAAGCTAAGGAGCTCTGGGAGAGCGCAGGGACCCATAAAGCACACGACAAAATAAAGAATCAAACCCAGAACCAGAAAATAAAGGCAAAACTAGAAAACTAGAGCAGGTATAACAACACGAAAGAAAAACTAAAGCAAAGAGCTACTAAATCAAAATAACACTAAAGCAGAATATGAGACTAAAGCTAAACTAGAAATAAAAGCAGAACAAGAAAAACTAGGACTTGAACAAGTACACTGACGTGACAACCAGAGAACTAAAGCTAAAAGGCATTCAAAAATGAGGTCATATGTGCAAAATTGCAAATATGTGTTGTGCACGTAATAAAAATGGTTTGGCCATGGCAAAAACCATAGCTGGAAATGGCCACATGGGCAGCTATTTACTTGAAAAGTTTGTTGGTTTCATCTTAGTAGTGATTTACTTTTTTCTTTAAAAGGAGTATTATCCTTTACATAACCATAACACATCTGTTTTTGCAGCATCCACTGATGAGATGAAGGCCATCAAAGTTCTGGGTTGGATGGAAGGCTCCTACACGAATTCTGACTGTGGAAATTAGCCATGGTAGTCTACCCAGGTCATCAACATGCTTTAAGACACTCAGGCTTCAATCACACTACCAAGACTTTGGACAATTCAAGATTTGATGGAATCGACACAGGATTTGGGCTTGTTTAAAAATAATCTTAATATATAACCGTTTTAGTTCCCAGTATTAACTACTTTGATCATTAACTGTTGCAGCATGTCGTTCATAGCACTTAATGGAGCCGTTTAGGCTGAACACAAAGGTTAAAAAAGGCCAGGTTGGACATTGTTCTAAATTTCCTTAGTCTTACATACAGAAATAGTTTTTCATAGTCCTGTTTTTGGCTTCATTGATTTTATCAGCCAGTTTTTTTTAAATAAAGCCCATTTTATGGTAATACATGGATTGTTTACTGGGAAAAACCTGGAAAATTAATGGAGTTATTTCAGTCTTAATTTGAACAATAAAAGCAATCCTTGTGGAAAAGGTGTATTCACTTTGATTAATATTGGTAAGAATTGGAAATAAAGACTTTATCAAAGCAATGTTTATTATACAATGTGGAAAATAAAGGACTGTTTAATTGTCCCACAATGTTTGCATCCTCAGTTATAGTAACAGCCCCATGTGCCCCTTTCTTCAATAACCTCAGCATTTTAAAAAGGTTTATACAGTACCTTATATATACTACCACAAGTTCTAAATTTTTATTCAGTAAATACACTAACAGTTATATTTTCCTGGCTGGATTTTACTACTTGAAAACCTTTTGCAACAATGGTAGCCACAATAAGATTAAACTTGTAAAGTGTTGGACATACTGGACAGTAGCAACATATATTTTTGAGCCATGTGATTCAAATGTCCCAATGCATCCATGGCTGCCCTCAGTGCTACCAGTTGTTCGGGGCTCAACACATTGCTAGTTTCAGGAATAGTGACCCCATAGTGTGGGTCATCAAGCAGTCAGCTTTCGTCCCAGTCAATTTGAGGCAGGCACAGTCCCTGAAAAAAAGATAGAAATATGTAGAGAATTTAAAAAAGAGGCTACAATTTTGTTGCTAAAACTTATTGATGTTACGGATGTTGTGGGGCTGTGTTGGTTAATGCGGCTCTGCAGCATTGCGTGGACATCGGGGGCAGTTCCCCTGGATTGGCAGACTGGGGTGGTGGTCCCCTTATTTATAAAGGGGGACCGGAGGGTGTGTTCCAACTACAGAGGAATCGTACTCTTAAGCCTCCCTGGTAAGGTCTATTCAGGGGTTCTGGAAAGGAGGGTCCGTTAGATAGTCGAATCTTGGATTCAGGATGAGCAGTGTGGTTTTTGTCCTGGCCGTGGAACACTGGATTAGCTCTACACCCTCAGCAGGATCCTGGAGGAGCCATGAGAGTTTGCCGAACCAGTCTACATGTGCTTTGTGGATCTGGAGAAGGCATTTGATTGTGTCCCCCGAGGGATCCTGTGGGGGGGACTCCGGGAGTATGGAGTACCGGGCCCTTTAATAAGGGCCGTCAGGTCTCTGTACGACCGGTGTCAGAGTCTGGTCCGCATTGCCGGCAGTAAGTCGGACTCGTTTCCGGTGAGAGTTGGACTCCGCCAAGGTTGACCTTTGCCACCGATTCTGTTCATAACTTTTATGGACAGAATTTCTAGACGAGAAAGGTGTTGAGGGGATCCGTTTTGGTGGCCTTAGGATTGCGTCTCTGTTATTTGCGGATGACGTGGTCCTATTGGCTTCATCAGGGCGTGATCTACAGCTCTCACTGGAGCGGTTCGCAGCCGAGTGCGAAACGGCCGGGATGAGAATCAGTGCCTCCAAGTCCGAGACCATGGTCTTGAACCGGAAAAGGGTAGAGTGCCTCCTCCTGGTTGGGGAGGATGTGCTGCCCCTAGTGGAGGAGTTCAAGTATCTTGGGGTCTTGTTCACGAATGGGGGGAAGATGGAGCGGGAGATCGACAGGCGGATTGGTGCAGCATCTGCTGTGAAGCGGGTGCTGTACCGATCCGTTGTGGTGAAGAGAGAGCTGAGCCAAAAGGCGAAGCTCTCGATTTACCGGTCGATCTACGTTCCTACCCTCATCTATGGTCACGAGCTTTGGGTCATGACCGAAAGAATGAGATCCTGGATACAAGCGGCTGAAATGAGTTTTCTCTGTAGTGTGTCTGGGCTCTCCCTTAGAGATAGGGTGAGGAGCTCAGTCATCCGGGGAGGACTCAGAGTAGAGCCGCTGCTCCTCCACGTCGAGAGGAGCCAGTTGCCTCCTGGACACCTCCCTGGTGAGGTGTTCCGGGCACGTCCCACCGGGAGGAGACCCAGAGGGAGACCCAGGACATGCTGGAGGGACGATGTCTTTAGGCTGGCCTGAGAATGCCTTGGGATTCCCCTGGAGGAGCTGGCCCAAGCGGCTGGGGAGGGGGACGTCTGGGCCTTCCTGCTGAAGCTGCTGCCCCCGCGACCCGACCCCGGATAAGTGGTAGAAAACGGACGGATGGACGGACAACTTACTGAATATAATTTAATTCATGGAGCTAAGGATTGAAAAAAAGACTCCAAAATCCATCAATTATGTTGAATGACCATAATAAACACATAATATAATAAACATAATAAATGCCACCTCTCTGATGTACTCAATGTTTTGTTGTATTGGAGCGGTCAGATAAATTCCTTTCTGGTTTGAAATATAAACAATGTGAAAAACTTTATAATAGCAAGCACAAAAAAATCCATCTTACCTCTGTGATTTCTGGTTCTACGGCAGCATGCTGGATGCTTCCCATCTCCCATAACTGACTGAGTGGTAGGTTCCCTTCAGTTCTGAGTGAATGGTTATCCCAGCCACTGCTGATGGTGTCAAAGCTTGCTTGTAGTCTTGGGATAAATAAATAGTGACAACAGAAGTTATTTAACACGTTTGATAGGTCAAGCAAGCTGTTGTCCACTCCTGAGTGCAGCACAGTGTAGTATATGTTAGTTCCTGCACACCACACGTCTCTCCAAAGAAGTTCAATTCTGAAAGGAGAGTTAAAGATCAGATCATGGTTAAATATGTTATATTTCAAACGTCCATTACACAACATATTTAAATCAGAGATAAAACTAACCAGTGTCTTAAATCTGAAATCTTACATGTTCTATCTGCATAGTTAGCTATTAATTTTTCACCAGGAACGTTTTGACACTCACCTGTGGGGTGTTGATGCTGTTAACTGTGGCCATTTCTCAATATGCGTTCTTGAGCGTTCTCGTGTGCTCGTGTACTCGTGACACGTCATCAGCCTCAGCCCGAGCACTGTTCCAATCCCGAGAACGCCAAATCGAGAACGCGCCGAATTCCCCGGATGTTGTTCTCGCCCGCCCTCTTTATCGAGCATGCATCAGAGCAGACTTGTGCGTTCTTCAGACTGCCCGCTTGCCCAGAATGCACCGCGGCCGCATCTTAATTCAGGACAGCGCAAACGGAGCTCACAGCGGTACGTTCAAAATTCCCTTTTCTGCTGCTATTGTTCTCCAAAGGTAAGTTTTCAGATTGTTTGAGGCGAGAACATTATACTTTTAAGCTTGTGGCCTGTTTACAGAGTTAGTGCGTAATAATAAAAAAAAAAAAACGACGTTGAGCGGAGCAGAGTGACCCGCAGACCTCCGAGGGAAACCTGCGGTTCACTTCTCTCGGCCTAGTGGTGTGTGAACTACCGCTCGTTCTGATGCCGTTTTTTGTTTTCATTCGGCAAAACGTTAATTTGCTTTGGGTTTGTCTGACTGACTTGTGTTGCTTTTTTAACTCAATACTTGCTGGAATAAATTGGAAATCTATTTATTCCCAAGGACAATATCAACATCCATACTATAATGGCTGATGTTATGGACAAACCGCATAACTGTAAGCAGAAGAATCAGTTATCAACTATTATATAGGTCACTAAATATGTTCAGTCTGTGTAAAGTAATAGATAATTGACATTTATATTTTAAACAGGGACAACAGAAGAAACACATGCCCTCATAAACTGGCGTATTGCCAATGAGGGCATATTTACTGGCAAGAGGAACTCCTCTAAAACTGGATGGGAGTGAGTAGTTTTGATTTATATCTGCCTAAATGTCCATCTTCAGCTCTTGTGATGCTAAACCTGTTTTTAATTCAACTAGTGATTTTGTGAAAGCCTCTGGCCTGGAGGTCACTGCAAAGCAGGCCAAGAAGAAGTGGCACAATTTAGTGCAGAAATATAAGGTAAAATAACAAAACTCCCTGCATAATATTAGCTCACATTATGTATTATCCCCACCACATTTCTGGTATTATCACAGAAAACAGTGTTGAAAGATATTGTGCACATTAACTAAAATGATAAACAATTTTTCAGGAGCTACGAGACCCACCTACTGGGCAGGGGGTTGAGGTTGGTGGTGTGACTGCTGCCACCTGGCCCTGGTATGAGCTGCTTGATGCTGCCCTCCAGGGGCAGCATAATATCAGTCCTCCTCTGGTTGTGGCCAGCAGCTCGTCTGCCACAGACGGTGTGGTGGTCACGACCTCAGCCTGTACCCCTTCCCCAACACCAGACAGGACATGGAGGCAGGCCAGGAAGAGAGGCAGTGAGGTCCTGCTTGACTTTTTAAAGGAGCAGGCTGAGAAGGATGAGGAGAGGGAGAGGGCAGCCTTGGCTAGGGAGGAAGCCAGAGAGAGGAAGGCTACTGAAATGGCCAAGAAACATTTGGCACTTCTTGAAAAAATTGTCGAAAAGTTATAAATAAAATCTAGAAATGTTTTGCCTATTTTACTGTGTTTCTTTTGAGTGAGGACACAAAGAATAGAGAGAAAAAGATAAAGAAATCAAGAGTAACAGTATCTAAAAAAAACCTGACATTTAATTTATCCAAATGATTTAACTTTGTTAATTTGTGAAATATGTTCAACTTTGATTCTGTTCCAGTTACTAACATATTTTTTAAAAACAAAGAAATAACTTCTATTAACATATACAAATAGGGAATGCCTCCAAAACACACAATTAAATAGTTGGAACTGAAATGAATTTAATTATTATTTTACATATTTTGACAGGTAGTGGTGGAAGACAATGAAATGAAGCAGGAAGTGAACACGACTACATCTGTTAAGTCAGATGTAGTCGTGTTCACTTAAAAATTCAGGCAGCTCTGCTGGACAAGAAAGCTGGGCTGCCAGTCTGGCTCGCAGGCAGCTTCCAGACATCTCCCGGTCTTCAGCCGCTGGATGACCATCCTCCTCTGGGTCAACCTCCTCCTCCACATCAACCTGGTCACCTGCCTCGAGACAAATGTTGTGGAGGATGCAGCAGGCGGCGATGTCTTTGGGGGCAAACGTCGGGCGGAGCTCCAGCGCCTTAAAGAAGATCGAGCGCCACCGTGTCTTCAGACCACCAAAGGCGCGCTCAACGATGTTTCTTGCCTTGGCGTGGTGTCTGTTGTAGCGAGCCTCTACTTGGCCTGTACCAAAGATAAAATTAACTTTTAATTTAGGTCATATGTCTCAATGTTCTATCCAATTAGTATAATCTTTGGATCAATTGTGTGTCATTGTTGGCTCTATTTATGAACAAGAAGGTAAGAGATCTTACTGGCAACTGGCTGGCGATAGGGCGTCAGGAGGGTGATCGGCTACCGGAGGCATGGGTACCCACCATCGCCGAGTAGAAAAAAGCCCTCAGGTGGGTATAAGGAATTTTTGTACAACGGCGAGCACCGCAGTACTAGTGCATCATGGACAGAGCCGACATTGCCAATGTAAACGTCCAAAAACTGTCCACCTGCATCACACACACCCTGCAGAATGATTGAGGGGAAGAGTTTTCTGTTCATATAACATCTCTTTTGTGGCTCTGCAGGTGGAACAATTTGGACATGACACCCATCGATGGCACCAACTGCTGCCCTAAAGGCCTCGTTCCCGGCAAGGCGGGCAAAACCAGCCCCCACTCCCTCCAAATCTTGTGGTTTTGGCAGGGAAATAATTTTTTGAATGATGCCCATCAGGGAGTTGACAACTCTGTGCACCACCCGGCACACAGTGGACAGGGGCATCCCAAAGATGTCCGCTGTTGCCCTGTAGGACACACCATAGGCCAGCCAGTAAAGGGTCACCAGCACCTCTATCTCCTGTGGCCATCCATGGGCCTTCTGGAGGGGCAGCAGCTGAAGGAGGAGGACGATAGTGGCCCTGTTTAGCCTGAAGGCTGGTTTCAGGTCTCCTTCATTAAAAAATAGTTGGAGGATTGGTACCGAGGTGTTTATCCTCACATATTTTGTTGCTTTTTCTTCCTGTAAATAAAAAAGTCCAAATATTACCAAATTTGTTTGTTTTTTTAGTTCTCACCTTTTCACACCATAAAACTATACCTGCTTAACATGCAGATTAATATAGTTCTCAAGAAATAAAAAGTAAAATGTACAGTGCTGTAAAACTAGTCATATATAGTAAATGTAACAACTGGCTTCCCTTCTCTGGTATTTTTAACATTTCACTTAAAGAATGAGCTGAACTTACTGTACATAATTTAAAGATTAATCACTGTAAGGGTGGGCAGACATAGAAATGACTCGTCCTTTCTAAATATTCAATACTGGAATGGTCAATAAGTGCAAATGAAATGGCTTAACACTACTGACATACTGTTACTAATGTTAAAATTGTCTTTTTCTTCATTGAGAAATAGTCACAATTACAACCTGCTCACATGTTTAATACCATCCTCAATGTTTTTTTTTCTTGTAAAGATAAAAGTAGAAAACAGGCATGGCAATCTTAAAATGCCTACCAGTTGGAACAGGTGGGCGAGCAAAGCCTGCCTTCTGATCCTCCTCTGCCGCATCAATCTCCTCCTGGTTCGTATTTGCCTCCTCAACTGCGCCGCCCGTTGTGCAGCCTGCTGGTAAAGCTGACTAACGGCCAAAGCAACAGCAATAGCGCGCCTATTGCTCATTTTATTTCCACAAGGGAATGATTTATTTGCAAGTCTTAATCGACGCTCCAACTACGAGCAGCACAACTCCCAACAAAGAAATTCCCGCGACTGCTGCTTTTATACCCACAGTTCTGTTAAAAAAAATAGATTTTTTTTTAGGCGTTTTAAAAATTAGAAATGTTTTTGAAAAAAATCAATAAGATTTATTGTGGTGTAGTGTATAAATAGTTTGGAATGCAAATGAAATGCTAAAGAATTGTGCGTCTCACGACGTCACGAGTACGCTTCTGTTCCAATACACAATACGTGCTGCGTGCTCGCGTTCTCGTCAAGTCCGATCTTCCTGTGTTCTTACCGAGAACAGACTCGGGTACGGACTCGCGTTCTCGTGAATTGAGAAACGGCCTGTGATTTCACATCTGTCTTCCTCAGCCAAACCGCCGCGTTTCAGGTTTTTTGAGTGCGCCCCCTGCTGTCGTGAAGTCTGAACAACAACTCTGTATCACGTGACTTTTGGCAGAAATTTGCCGCAGAGGTGTGGAAATGTTTCGTACTCGAGGAGAGGCTGTTTTGTGCGAGCAGAGACCGTTTTGTACTTGGGGACAATTTATAGATAATATTTTGAGTGCAACGTTTGGGGACAGTTTGCAAAACAAGTTTTATTTGTGTGCAACACATTTTGTTGTGTGCAAAACAAGTTTTATTTGTATGCAACACATTTTTTTTGTGTACAACGTTTTGGCAGGAAACTAACTCCATAAAACTCCCCCATCTCTGCCAGGCAATAAACACTGGAATTCCTAAAAACCCGGGCATCCTGGATGCTTCCTGGCCATTCAGCATAAATGTTGGTGAAGCTGTTGCACTACCTTGTTTATTGAATGCACTACAGTACTTTAAAATGTGCAAATATCACTATTTCTTACCAAAATCGATGATCCACGACTCCCTGCAAGATAACTGAGTGCCACCCTTTACGATTAAAAAATTCTGTGTGGTTCTCCTCTGGGGCAAATATTGGGATATGACTCCCATCTATTGCTCCTCCACACTGCGGGAAACCCGATCTGGGTTTGAAGCCTTCAATGACCTCTTGCAAATCATCCCCCTGGGGTAGCTTTAGGTACTCCAGCATGAGGATATCACAAACAGCTTTACAAAAGTCATGGACCAGGGAGCAGACAGTGGACCTGGCTATGCAAGAGAGGTTGGCTATTGTGCGGTAACAAGTACCTGTTGCCAGCCAATACAGCCCCACGGCAACGGTTTACTCACTGCTATGGGTCGCCAAACTGTGTCTTTACGTGAGAGCCCTAAAGAGAGCCGTTCACAGACACCCATAAAGATCGCCTTTGTCATTTGAAAATCATGAATAAAGTCCGTATCAGTAAAGCCACTCATATCACTATCCCACCACTCCCGGCTTCGACTCCGCACCCACAGGTTTCTCTGTATGGACGTTGCTGTTACTGCCCCACAAAATGCCATTGCCAAAAATTTGGCTCTCTTTCTTTTCGATCTTCTTAAAAAGATTGCGTTGTTAATGTGCTGGCTCCGGTTGGAGAAGAACTTAAAGAACGCAAGATGTGCTACTATCCATGCTTACTTCTGCAAACACTGAGAATGCATGCTACTTGTTACGTCATTGCGTCCTCTTCTGCGCATGCGGGACACTTAAATTGTATGAATGCAGTTCACAGAGGAGATCACATACAAGTTGCATATATTTGAAATGTTTTTCACAAATTATCTGAAATGAGCATTAAGGCCTGCAGTGTGAACGTAGCCATAATTAGATTGGACAGAATGACTGATAAGGGGAAGATGTGTCAGCTAGGACACGTCTACATTATAGTATGATCTTCTCCACCAATGTGATGAACGGAACACTGACGTCATACTGTGCGCGCCCTGAATGGGCATACACAATGGGTCCTACTTAATGTCCGTGTGAGGAATGAGCTCTCTATGTCGTCCGGAAATCTGCCGGTCGCGTAGTTGTGTATGAGATTCTAGTACTGAAGCTGTAAACATCGCTCTGCCTTTTAGATTAAATATTTTAAAATCTAGTTTCAGTTTAAAGAGTCTTTTTATTACTATGGAAGTCTACAATAGAAACACCACATTAGTCAGGAAAAGAACCTGGGATGACGGCAGCCAGGTCAATTCTTTAACAATAGATTAGCTAAAGCTACTTTTGGTAAACATTTCTCAAACAAAAAAAAACCACCACACTGCACTGATTTTTCACTTTAATATCTGAGTGAGCCAGGGAGGACAGTGGAGAGGGTTAGGGTTTCCATCCATCCATGTCTCAAGTGACATAGGGCTGAGATGTAAGGAAAGGGATGCAGGCAAACACTGAGGATGTGGGCAAAAATATCCATGAAAAAAGAGACATCGTTAGTTACAATAATTGTATGAATTGACATTAAGACTGAAAGGTGACCTGTAGCAATGGCATGACTTGTTTCTCCCAGTGATGGACTGGTGACCTGTCTAGGGTGTACTCTTTGGGGCGACAGTGCGCAAGAGTTAGAGAGTTTGTCCTGGTGGCCTGCCGGTTCGACACTCTGCTCCGACCGTCTTAGTTGTTGTGTCTTTGGGCAAAACACTTCACCCAAATTGCCTGCTGGTGGTCAGAGGGCCCGGTGGCGCAGATGTATGGCAGCCTCGCCTCTGTCAGTCTGCCCCAGGGCAGATGTAGCTACTAACATAGCTCACCACTGTCAGGCTGTGAATGGGTGAATGACTGATTGCAGTGTAAAGCGCTTTGGGGTCGTCAAACTTGACAAAGCGCTATACAAGTACAAGCCATTTACCGTTTTCTGCGTAAAATGGTAATTGAAAAGCTCTGGCTCACATTCCACACTGAAATAGTCCAAAAACTGCAAGTAAACCTGCAGCCTAACAGTGAAGTGCTCATGAAACAAAAATAAACAATGAGCTATTTGAAATAAAGTTAATTTAATTTAAAGGTTTAGAAGTTAAACATATATATTTTAAAGAGAGCCAGTGAGTAGAAGCTAAAATTCTTCTAGGAATGTTATTTTTATATTATTATTAGCTTTTGTAGTAGTATTGTTTAATTTTCCTGGCCTATTTTTCTGACTTTAATGAGTTCTACTGTTCTCCAGTTTTGCATTGCTTGTCATCATTTCAGCTTTTAACTTTTTGTTCTCTCTCTCTTTTATCTTCATAGTAGCTACACCTGGCCTGGCATTCTGCTTCCAGGGAAGACAGATCACCCGCTATTACCATCTAATGTAGAACAGATTACTTGATCAATGTGTGCTTCTGTGCTTGTTTGTCTTTCTTGTTGTGTCTCTGCTCTGTCTTCTGTAACCCCCAGTCGGTCGAGGCAGATGACCGTTCATACTGAGCCTGGTTCTGCTGGAGGTTTTTCCTTCCCGCTAATGAGGAGTTTTTCTTTCCACTGACGCTTCATGCTTGCTCAGTATGAGGGATTGCTGCAAAGCCATGGACAATGCAGACAACTCTCCCTGTGGCTCTACACCCTTTCATGAACGCTGCTTGTCAAAACTTGATGCAATCTGCTGGGTTTCCTTAGAGAGGAAATGTTTTTGACCAATCTGTATAATCTGATTGAATTTGACTTTGTAAAGTGCCTTGAGATGACATGCTTCATGAATTGCCGCTATATAAATAAAATTTAATTGAAAAACTGTTCCACATGTGTGGGAGGCCCAGTCCTTCTAGAAACACCTGTCTTTCTTACCACTCCTTTATTTTGCACGCCCAGTGCATTCTGTTTAGATTTTATCTCAATTTGAGTTTCATCCACTTGCATCACAGGCTGTTATTGTAATGATCAGAGGCAGGGGACCCAGAATTCAGCCAGACCAGCAGAGGTTTCTTTAAAAAGAAGGATTTTAATAACAGAAATCAAAACAGAGACAAAATCCAAAAAAACCTGTTGTAACAAAAATGGCAGAAAAACAAACAGTCCAATTGTGCAAGCAGGGCAGGAACAGACAGGACAGGATGGCTCAGGTTACTGGAGACAAAGGGGGTCAAAAATCCAAAAGCAAAAAACAGAATCTTGCAGAAGGAGACTCACCCATAACTCAACAAGACGACCTGGCACTGATGTCTGGTCTCAACTGTTTATATGGAGGAGGAAGCAGGTGGAACCGGTCAGAGATGATTGCAACAGGGGTGGAGTAAGGCAGGTGTGCAGAGTGGGTAATTAGACCAGACATCAGTGCAGAAGATCAAAACAAGAAATAAACCAGAAACCAAAGCTAAAAAGCTGACAGGACAAGTGGACAGAAACCACACCAAACTTACTGAGAAACAAAATCACTCTAAAGTAAAAACCTAAAACAGAAAATAAAGCTAAGACTAAGACGGATGACAAAACAAGATAAACTAACAGTAAATAAAAACCCAGACAGGACACAAACTCAAAGCAAGCAGAGAACCTAAAGCAGGAGAGGAAAATGACTCAAAAATAAAACCAGAACAGAAACCAGAATATTACAGTTATTGGTTTAGTACCTTTATTTGCATTTCACTACACTCTTAAAACTGCCCAGGAATAACAATTTTTTTTTAACCCCAGTTATTTTTTTGTTGACAGTCAAACCAATCAATTTAACTAGATATGGGATGATGTAACACTTAGGAAACTTGGTTAGTTTTTCAACCAGAATCAGCCCTTTTTGTACAAAAGTGACAAATGTAAAGTTTTACATGTCCCAATGGGTTAAGAAATATAACATATAACCTGAAGTACAAAGCAATGGATATTTGGGATAAAATTATCTATTTTACATACACACTTAATCTTTGAAAGGTCATGGGGGCACTGGTGTCTGTCTCCACTGTTAAATGAATGACAGGCTGCAGATACATCAGTGGGCAACAGCAACACCACCGTCTGAAATCAATAACAAAATGAGGATAACAACATCATAAATGTTGAATTACAATTATTCAGTTCGCATAACTGAATTTCTCTGACACCTCAAATTTAGTACATAACCCCGATGACAATATTGCCTAGCTATACTGACTTTATAACAAATTAGTAACATTGCTAGCATAATGTTACTATGCTAGCAGCTGAAATGCTAAAGGTATCTTAAGTGAATATACCTGTACTGTAATATGAACTAAAGACATGAACATAACCAATTCTAACAATTCTATTCAGTTCAATTAAATTTTATTTACATAGCACCAATTCATAACACGTGTGATCTCAAGGCACTTTAAAAAGTCAAATTCAGTGAAATACAGACAGATTGGTCAAAACGTTTCCTATCTAAGGAAACCTATCAGTTTGTATAGAGTCAATGATGAGCAGCATTCCCTCCTCCTGAAAGAGCTTGTAGTGAACAATCATCTGCATTGTCGATGGCTTTCCAGCAATCCCTCATACAGAGCATGCATGTTGCAAGAGTAGAGAGGAAAACTCCCCATTAACAGGAAGAAACCTCCAGCAGAGCCAGGCTCAGTGTGAACGGCCATCTGCCTCAACCGACTGGGGGTTGGAGAAAACAGAGCAGAGACACAAACACCACAACATAGATGTTTTGCCTTGTTCTTGGCCTAACTGTCTTATTTATATGAACAGTAAATGGTAAAATGGACTGATCTTATATAGTGGCATACTTCATAAAACACTCAAAAGACATCTCTGTGTTTGTTTGACAGCCACTTTCATTATAGAATGGAAACTGTTGACCCGCTGCCATCTCTGCCAAAGTCAAAGTGGTGTTGTGAAAGCATTTAGAATTTTAACATGGTTACTCTCTTCCATTTAGGCTACTACTGCACCCGTCAGTCCGTCGGTCCGTCCGTCCGTCGGTCCGTCCGTCCGTCCGTCCGTCCGTCCGTCCGTCCATCCATCCATCTTCTTCCACTTATTCAGGGTTTGGTCGTAGGGGTAGCAACCTTAGTAGGAAGGTCTAGACTTCCCTCTCCCCAGCCACTTGGGCCAGCTCCTCCTGAATCCCCAGGCGTTCCCAGGCCAGCCGAGAAACATATTCCCTCCAGCGTGTCCTGGGTCTTCCTCTGCGCCTCCTTCTGTGGTATCGAGGAGGCATACTTACCAGATGCCCAACAGCACAATGTGTCCATATATCATCTGGTATATTTTGTGTCTTCACAAAACATTTAACTGGCGGGCCGCCTCCGATCCCAGCGCTCTGTGGGTTCATAATGCCTGTGCACAAAAGTGCAGCAATAGCGCCATCTACCGCTGAGCCGCCTCTCTGAAGCGTGTCCATGGAAAATCTGCACCCGTTACTGCTGCCGATCCAGTCCTGGTCAAACCCATTACTCACTGGGTCTAATCAACCGGTCCATAATTGATCCACGGGTAGGTACAAAAACCTAAATTGTCTTGAAAAACAAACAAGCAAACAAACAGTAGTTATAGTACACACACACACACACATATATATATATATATATATATATATATATATATATATATATATATATATATATATATATATATATATATATATATATATATATATATATATATATATATATATAATCAACTGCCGTTTTTTGGTTGCTTGCTTGTTTCATATATTATATAATATATAATGCATGCAGATTTTTCCAAGTAAAACTACAAGCACAGTTCGAATCACTCACAAGGCGGTAATTGCTATATTTGAATCATTCATCCCCTGGACAGTCAGAGTAACTTTCATTTTCTGCAGCAAGAGGAGAAAGCCCAGCGGTTCCCGCCCCCTCTGATCCAACCAAGTACGCAGTCATGCGCTCACTCAGTTTGGTTCATCATCAGCCGGGTTACAGTGTCAGCAGAGAGGCATGGCGAGAACTAAGTTGTGCATTTGTTGCTCGCTGCTGCTAGTTATCGCCATCATTGCGGTAATCATATTCATTACAATTAGCAGTTTAAAATGCCCGAATGGCACTTTCCGCAACGCCGCCGTGGCCGCAGACGCAATAAAATGCTCAGAGATTGGAAGGTGAGTTATATTTAATAATGGTTTCACTTTTGACTTCCTTTTACGCACAACAGCCACGATGTGGGATTATTCACACATCTGAGATTCAGAGGTGAGAACAAACACGTTTCAGATAATATTCTTTTAGTGTGCAGTTAAATAACGTGGAAGCTGGCATGGCTGAACAGACACCAATGCAGGTGTATAACAACATTTCCAGCTGAATGGCAGAAGTAACGGGTGCTCATTTTCCAGGGACATTCTTCAGAGAGGCGGCTCAGCGGTAGATGGCGCTATTGCTGCGCTTTTGTGCACGGGCATCATGAACCCACAGAGCGCTGGGATCGGAGGGGGCTCTATCTTCACGGTGATGGACAGCTCTGGTGAGGAAAAAGTGTGATAGCAATAAAGTTATTAAAAAAATTACAATTAAAAAGTGTTAAAAGATGAAAAAATAAAATTGTTATTATAATAGTTGGTGAGGATATCTGATGGTGTAAATATTTTTTTAAAGGTAATGTGAAGATCATCAACTCCAGGGAGACGGCACCGTCAAACATGAACCCTGATCGGCTGAAGTCCTGCCCCAGGTCGTCTAAAATGTTAGCAGGTAGGTTGCTGCTGCCGCGTGTCAAATGCAACTAGATCTACTACTTTTAAATGTCCTTCCAGATCTCTGGAGAGAGTATATTTTGTTGTTCCTGCTGTATCTGTTTTGAACTGTCTTTACAGGCCTCTGTGCTCCTGAAAAAAATCAGTCTGTTGTGGAAAGATTTGCATACAGGGATTTTTTTTTTACTTGCAAAAGTATACATACCCTTTAAACTATTTGAAATATTTTCTGGTTACAACCAGAAAGCTATAGTATACTTTATTGTATGTGACAGACCAACACAAACTAGTACATCTTTCTAGAGTGCAGGAAAATATGCATGATGACATCATTTTTCATTTTTTCCCCCAAACAAAAACCTGAAAAGCATGATGTGCATTTTGTCTCATGTCGCCTGTTCTCTGACACCCCAAAATAACACCCAGTGTAACAAATGGGCTTCTGAAGTCACCCGATTAGAAAATAGAATATGGCATAGATTCAAACTGTTCTGTAAAAGCCTGAAAGCTTCATGGGAACAATGCAGACGGATCAGGGATAGGGTCTAGCAAAATGTAAAACTGCATTGTGCTCTAAAGCAATTCCTAAGCTTTAGAAATCTCACAGAATACTATTTATCATCTGAAAAGAGGTACAAGCATGGCACAACTGTGCTAACCTACCAACGCATTTCCGTTCTCTCAGACTTGGCAGGAAGAGTATTACATTCTCAGAAATGGTGTCTGGCAGAAGAGGAAGTTGTGTCGAAGCAACATTGTGCAGTTCAAAGGGGGTGCTAACATAGACATATTTAAGGACCACTAATGTCTGTTGGCGCTGTCGTGTCGTGCAGCCGTCATTTTGTAAAGTCACCTTTCCTCTCAGTTTAATGTATATCAGAATTTAATACATTGTAAGTTGCTGAATTTTAAACTGATTTTCACATTTCGTTGTTTCAAACCTTAAACATACAGCTATAATAGCAAATGGTTCAGTGTTTTATTCTTAGTGGGGTTAACAGTGATTCTCATGTAGTGTATGGGTATTTTTACAGAATATATATGTATGTATATATATGTATATGTATAAAAAAAATTATATTAGCCTTTCATTAGGTCACAGCTTTGACTGAACTATGTGTCTGAGGTGAAATTGTATTTAAAAATATATTTTTAAATGTCAAATGTTTGGGGCCCAATTTGTGTTTGCATTACATTATTTCATAAGAAATAAATATGTTTTAATCCCACAAAATAGTCTGCACGTTGTCCTGAGCATGTCATTATCACAGTAAAATATTGTGGTGGCAGCATGATGAGGATGAGTTTTATCTGAAAACCTGCATGAAGAAGATAGGAAGCTAAATATAGGACAATTCTTGAATAATAATAAAAATAACCTTGAAACAGACATGACACGGGGGTAGAGGATATTTTATTAGAATGGTCTAGTCAAAGTCCAGAACTAAATCAGATGGAGACTTTGTTGCAGGAACTGAAAATTGTTGTCCACAGGCGCTCTCCATTCAATCTGACTGAGCTTCAGATATTTAACAAGGAAGAAATGGCAACAATATAAGTCAGTTGAAGGTAATTTAACAAAGAATTGACTCAGATTGGCTGAATCCAAAGTTTTCAGGTTTGTGCTTTGACAAGTTTGACAAATTAAATAGGTGAAATATAAAGAGAGACATGAATCATTTCCCTTTCACACTATAATAATGGGCTACTTTTTCATGCTCTATCACATTTTATCATGATAAATAAAAAAAAATCTAAATAAAAGAACACAGTAAAATTCCTTTTTCAAGTAGATGAAAACATCGCTGAGTGGGCTCAAAATGGCGGAATAATAACTTGTGATTTGAGGGCAGAAGATCAGCATAGGCCTGCTAGTAGTGTTTAGCACTAATATTTATGACAGACTCAGTATTAAATGAAAATAACCAAGGTGATGTCTTTTATTTCTGCTCTATACCCAATTACACCACACCGCAGAACAAAATAAATATTCAAACACTGTCCCTTCATCCATCTGTGCAGATGGTAATGGAATATGGATTGGGGTCCCAGGGGAAATTCGAGGCTACGAAATGGCTCACAAACTTTATGGAAAACTGCCGTGGGCCGACCTCTTTCAGCCGACCATCAAGCTGGCCAGAGAGGGATTCCCTATTCCTCCAGTACAAGGTGGCGCCATCAGCAACATTGACAAAACCAAGATGCCGTCCCTGTGGTATGTAAGATGACATGACTCCCAGTGTGGCTCGAAACATAGAGGAGAGCTAAACATTTGCACCTCTCTCTTACTGTTCTCAGGAAGGCATTTTCAGATAAAAATGGAAATCTCCTTAAGTCTGGAGACATTATCAAATTTGAGAAACTGGCCGACACTTTGGAGATGATTGCAAACAACGGATCAGACGCCTTCTACACTGGAAAGATAGCAGAGGATTTAGTCCGTGATGTGCAGGAGGCAGGTATTGTCAGAAGAGTTTCCACCGGTTCTCTGTGTCTGCATAGCGCAGTGATCCAATTATAAGCTAACTATTCAATTTGATCTGTAAGTGCTACAGTACGCACTCAGACTGGGACAGTTTACAGGACATGATTTATGTGGACTGGTTTTATGATATTTGCCTCTGCTCAGCTGAAATGATTTGTTTCCCTGTTTTTGTCCAGGAGGAGTCCTGACACTGCTGGACTTGGCATCATATAAGGCTACAGTAACTGATGCGTGGGTTGTCCCTATGGGAGAGTACCAGATGTACATCCCCCCACCCCCTTCAGGAGGAGCACTCCTCAGCCTCATCCTCAACATTATGAAAGGTTCCTGCTGGATGCAGATGACATGCTGCTGTTTCTCTATACTGTTAACTTTCAAAAAGTAGCATCATAGAAAAAAAGATGTTTGAAACAGGGGACTGATTTTTTTTTCTTGTTACCTTTTGGAACATTTATCCTAATATAGGCCATATGGGAAGAGTCTGAATTTCCCCATTGTGGGACAATAAATATATTCTTATCTTATCTTATCTTATCTTATCTTATCTTATCTTATCTTATCTTATATAGGTCATGTGTTTGAAGAGTATTGACCAAGCGTAGAAAATAATGTAAAGTGACAATGAAATCAGTCACAAAAACATACTGTATTTAAATAAACTATTATTCTGGTTTACAGGGTATCAGATGAAGTCATCACCTCAGTCTATTGATCAAAAGACCCAATTTTATCACCGCTATGTTGAAGCTTTTAAATTTACCAACGGACTAAAGAAGTACATTGGAGATCCAAACTTCAAATCAGAAGAAATCAAAGTAAGTATTAATTTAAACAATGCCACACAAAGTACATGTTCACTGATTTACACATGGTAGTTGGTGCCTGTTCAAATTTTCAGTTATCCGGGTCATTGCAACAACTTGAGCTTAAGGTCAAGTGCGAGCCACCACAATTTCCTCCAATTTAACCCTGTTTGCTGATGGTATTCAGTGTTAGAGATTGCACCAAGAAGTTGGCGGGGGATTGGAATCAGATGATTTTTTGTTCTTGTTTTTCCTGCTCTTTGTGTTTTCAAACGTCATATTTTAGTTGTCATGTTGACCTACATTTGGTTTGAGTTGTTGTGAAAATGAGAATATGCTTTTTTCAGTTTATATCCATGGCATTGTCTTTTCTCGCCTGGGGTTCTTTTTACCTGGTTTATCAGTGAAATTGTCAACCAATCATTATTTTTGGATAGCAAATGGTGGGATTTTGGTACTGAGAGTTTTAAGGGCAAGTGAAATGCAGTGTATTATTTCTCTGTCTCATTTAAATGTTTTCATTCTGCAAATATTAAAAGCCATACTTTTAAAACACTAGAGTTTTAAAGGCAAAATAGCTCAAAAGGTCTAATGAGTGAAAACAGCTTACAGATTGCTTTGAAGCTAACCTTATATTTAATAATTTTCTTATTCATGATATTGCATTTTATTAATGTGCTTCCTTAATCTTTCACAGAGAGCAAAGAATATAACAGAAGGTAGCTTTGCTGACCACATACGGAGCCTGATAAGCGACAACAGGACACACGATCCCGAGTATTATAATGTCCCCTCGTATCTGGACAGCATGGGTACCACACATGTGTCTGTCCTGGCTAGAGATGGATCAGCCGTTGCCGTCACCAGCACCATCAACTACATGTCAGTATCTGATAAGCTCTGCTTTGACAGGAACACCTACAGATAGTTCACAGAGGATTGACTAAGTGTGGGGGGGGGGGGGGGGGGGGGGGTGACAGATCATCTTAGGTTTGCGAGTGGAGGGTTAGAAAAATACCTTCTGCTGTAGGTCTACAGCTGATTTCATTGATGAGAATAACGATTACAGTCAGTCATACTTAAAAAAATTACTCAGTTGTGGAAAAATTATCATAAGTAATAATTCTAACCATATTGATCAGTTTTGAGGCTTGCAGTCATAGTTTATTACTTCAGTATGATTAGTTTATGATATTTTTTTGCATGGTATGTGGTCAATGGCTTATATAATACATATGCAGCATATTAAGAAAAACTGAATAAAAAAAGTAAAATAGAGATGCGCCATGGAATAGGCTGATTGGCAGCGTCTCAGATTGAGTGGCATTGATCAGCCAGAACTCCAAAATTTGGATCAGTAAATGCACCACACAAGGTTCAACAATTTGTTGTTAAGTGAAGAAGACCTAATTAGGTGTTTACAGCATCAGCAAAATGTTTAAAATGAAGTCCGAAGATCTAGAGTGATATCAGAATATATTAATTAACTTATTTTGAGTGAGGCTTTCAGAGGATAACAGGAAGGCTCAGCAGAGCACAGCAAAGTTACTGTTTTGAGCTTCCAATCCATGTCTGTCATGGAACATGCTGGGTTTGTTGACAGGCTTTTAAAAATCTAAAAGTTAAAGGCTTAGATTGTATATTATGAAGAAAGGTTCTGTGAAGTTATGACCACTAAAAGTTATCTACCTGTAGAAAAAAGATGTAAAAAGACTGTGAGCTTGTTGAAAAAGTAAAATATTTAGCGTAGTGGAACAGCTAGTCAGACGTATTTGAAACCTCTCAAACTGAAAATTTTCATATCAGTGGGATATAAGGATATGTTAGGTTATATCAAGAGCCTGTGGTTTCATAAAAGACTGCTACAATCAGAGTTGTTTTGTCTAGCTAAACAACGTCCATGTTTGTGCATTCCTCCAACGCTGCCTTATTTACTGAGGCAGCGTTGGAGGAATCTTTTGAACCTTATTGGTGTTTGAACTGTTTAGATGCAGAAGAGCTTTCTGAACTATCTAAAATTTTAGCTTCATCTAAACCTTCAACTTGTATGTCAGACCCAACCAAGTTATTTATGGAAGTATTTCCTTTAATTAATGCCCTTATTTTAGATATGATTAATCTATTCTTTATAAATGGATATATACCACAGGCTTTTTAAGTAACTATTATTAAGCCTTTACTTATGAAACCTTCTCTTGATTAAGATGACTTAATAAATTAAAGACCTATATCCAATCTTCTTTTCCTATCTAAAATTCTTGAGAAAGTATTTGCTAATCAACTATGTGAACATTTACAAAGTAATGACATACTCTAGGAGTTTCATTCAGGCTTTACAGCTCATCATAGCACTGAAACAGCTCTGATGAAGGTCACTAATATTCTCCTGGCCTCAGATAACGGACTTGTGTCTGTACTTGTCCTGTTAGATCTCAGTGCTGCATTTGATACAATTGATCACAATATTCTGCTAGAAAGACTTGAACATACTGTAGGGATTAAGGGGAAAGCATTAGGCTGGTTTAAATCTGTTATGGGAGTTCTGGGTGGAATTCTAAACAATAGTAACTGAGTTCCCATCTTTACTTAATGAGGAGACGGCGGTGATGACGTTCCAGCACTTTTATTGAGAAACAGAGCAGAGATTCACATAGTTGGAAAGTAATCGCACCCCACGGTCCCGCTGCAGTCTGCGTCTGCCCTGTCTCTGCCTGCCTCGCTTTTCGGGCTGGAACTTTTAGTACAGATCAACATGAATGCTTCATAGAGCTTTAACACACAAGATCAAAGGTTTAGCTTTTATCTACAATTTAGGGTTCATCTAATTAAGTAAGGCCTGTTTTAGGTCCCTATGCGCACAATATTTTAAAATTACATTAGACTATGGTAAGCTAAACCTGTTCAGTAACCAAGTTCGAATCCATCTACTCTTCCCCACCCTGAATACCAACTCCAACTCCTTTCTCCACTTACCCCTACGAAGGACGATAATCCACCACTCCAAACTTACAACACCAGGAGCAAAGGCAGGAGAGGTTCAGTGCGGGCAGGGGAACAACAGAAAAAGCTACCCCAAGGGGGTAGTAAAAACTGCAAGGCCCCCCTCCCAGGGAGATCTGCTCTCGGCCAATCTGAGCCTGAAAACCCTGTATTGAATCTAAGTGTTAACATTACCAGCTAATATTAAAGGATCTTTAGAGCCAATCCGATCCTGGTTCTTCCTATATCAAATCAAAAAGGTGCATAAACCATAAATCTTTGTGTGTCTGAAGCAAACAGTTTCCATTTTTTCATAAACCCATATTGATCAACATGATGTAACATTAAAGTGTAGATCTCATAACACAAAAAAATCAAACATGTGAGTCCCTGGAACAGAGGAGTTAAACAAACAGTAACACAATATGAGAAGAGTCTGAAACGTCAAGAACACAAAGTTAAGAAAGCCTTCAGACCATTCAGGCACAAGGCAGAAAATAATCTAATCGCGCTTAGGGTCTCTTCAGGCAACTCCTCCCGTTGAAGAATAAGGAATCAGAGTTCTCTGGCTTCTTCATCCCCAGTCCTCTTCTTGGTTCCTCCTCGCAGCTGGACGATTGAGCTAGATGGTAATAAGCGTTCAGTTCTGGATGGGCACTGAGCATTTTATTTTGCATTTCTCGCTAATAAAACACTTTGTGAAGATGGTCTGCAGACACGAGTCCTTGTTTCCACTGGAGAACAGAAACAAGGTGCAATTAGTGTTCTTATCAAAACCCCCATCCATGTATCATTTATTAAAAAACATCCTCCAAGCACTTTCACATTCAAGATATTTCTGTCCACAATTATTTAGCTCTCAGAATTCTGCAATTTAATTATTAGTTAAAAGAGTAGTCTTTAAGTTCAAATGTATCTGCAGTAAATTCATAATAATTCTTAACAGAATGCTTTTAATGTGTGTCTTAACTGTTGTTGTCTGACAGTTGAAGTTCTCTGCAACATAATTTCATAAACATATTTGTTTCATGTCATTTCCCATTTTATTTTGAAAAGCCAACTGAGAAAAAGAAAGCCTTTCCATGTGAAAGCCTTTTCCCTCTTTCTCTCTCTCTTTTTTTTAAAAAAAAAGTGAGGTGCCGTTCTGCACAGAAAAGACAAAATATTTATACCATGCTGTTACTGTTCAAGGACGCCAAGGTTCTACAAAACAAAGCAGTGAGCAGGAAAGCTTTTTGAAAATGTTCTAACATTGTTGAACAACTAAAGCTACTTAAGCAAATTAGAATTAGTTCCCAAATTAATCCTAAAATAAAGTAAACCTTACATTATGTACTTTGTGATTATTTATTTTCTTAAACTGAGGATTAAGGACTTTGATTAAAAAGTTCTTGGATGAACGCATCTCTGCGTTCCTATTTGTCTAGGCCTCGGTAATCTGATCTATATATTTTGAGTGCCTGGTCAGGAAGGGTTAAGGTTCTCTGAAGCTTTCTGTTTTCAACAACCCTGAAAACCCAGAACCCTTTACAGTCAGTGTTAGGTGTCAGGTAACCTGTGGGACCCACTTGTCTTCTCTGTGGGTCCAGCCTGGTTCCACCAGCTGTGCCCAGTCCACAACAGCTCCAGACCACAGCAGCTCATCCCTGCTGGGTGCCATGCCCCAGGGGTCTCCACACCCCCCTGTGTGGAACGTCTCTCATTGTAAGGACCTTATGTCCCATTCAAGATGTTCTTTACACAACAGGAGTTCCAATGTGGGATGTCTTTGCTGCTTTGATGTTCCTCAGAGATATCACCTTCAAGCTGTTACCCTTTTATCATCACAGCCCCCAGCAATCCTGACCAGATCAAAAATGTCCACATAATTTAATCTAATTAAATTAATATTACTTATTTTCTGTATGTAAGACGATAACCATTAAATTATCCTGATCTAAAAGCCCTCAGGTTAACAGTTAGCTAAAACTCAGTGTTTATGTGTTTTTTCCCTTAGGATGTTTAACTGGTTAAAAAGACTTTTGAGTTATTTGTGTTCTAGTTGAAAGATATTAAATCTCCATAAATATTGTAACCATTGTACACTGATGCTTTAATCCTAAATTTACCCATGTTAGTTAGTAGGATGTGTCATTATGCTAATTTTATTGCAACCTTATCCATTTTAGCCAGTAACCTTTTCTTTGCGTTTTATTGAAGCCTGCCAGAGTAGCAGAAATCAGCTTACTCTAAGATGTTTATTAAATGAAATGCTATTTAAAGTTCAGATTACTCTACGTATATAGTGAAAACTAATTAATTCATTTATTTATCAAACTGTTGATATAATACCCACTTAACTTTTTAAGTTGCTCTATGATTCCATCAAGGTGCTTCTTTAAAAGTTTTCCACCTTTACATAATCTTAATGTGTTTCATAATGTGTGTTTTGTTTTAATTGTGTACAACAAAATCTGAAGTGAAATGCATGAAGTCGTGTCTGCAGAACTCATCTGTGTTTGTTGTCGAAGGTTGTCCGATGCCTCAGTCATAGTCCTTCATTGTCCTTTTTCAGTCCAATGTCTAAATTCAGCAGCCCAACATTCTCCTTCTCATCAAGAGTCCATCCTCCAGTCCTCACGCCTGCAAACAGAATGAATTCTGCCAGCATTTTTTGCCAAAGAAATGCTCCATAGGTTGAAAAGAAATTACAGCAAAACAGTCACAAACATTTTAACTACAGTGTTCCCTCTAACATGACAAACATAAAAGAAACAAAAGGATAGAAAAAAAATTAATCAACCTTTGTCTCTGACAAAATAAAACTCAAAACTGGATCAGGCTGAAGTCAATGACATCACCTTTAGTCCTTGTCCCAAGGATCTGCCCCCCATGGCACTGCGGCACTGTTTCTGCATTCTCTCGCATCTGAGAATGTCTAAAATGAGACTAAATCTCTATGTTAGCACAATCCTATCATATTGACCAGGTTTCTTTGCAAAGAAAAAGAAGCAGAAAGATAGAGCTGTTAATAGCAGAAAGCAACAAACATCATTAAGACACCACCTTTGCCAGCTGGAAGATCTCCTAACATAACTTGTTTAAAACTAAGTATAATTTAGTATTCAGTCTTCTCAGAGTCTTCTGTTGGCAGAAAGGTGCCGTCCCCTTTAATCTGAAAGCAATAACTCAGAGAAAAACAAGAGTGTTAATAGCATGCAGTTAAACCCTGGTCCCCTTAGTGTCCCTTTAACGTGATGTTGTTCTGCTTTTTCTTGCTGATCCTGGGAAGGTATGTATTCTTCACCTTTCCTTTGAAACTCTGTTCAAAACGCCTCCAACAGAAAGAAAACAAAAAAATAACCATAAAAACTAAAACAAAATTGTCTTCCAAGGAGCACAATTATGTCTTTTCCAATATGTCATACATTATTAACTTATTACAACTTTTGATTTCTTTCTGGTCCTTTGACCATGTGTATTTGCTGTTAGTAATACTTTTATTTATATATACCTTTTCAATCTTATTTGGTCAAGGGTGAAACTTTAAAGCAATGATTTTTCCCTTTTAGTTTTTGAGCTTCCAGTGTTTCTCTATAAATGATAAGAGTTTTCCCCATAATTCAGCACATTGAGAAGGCTACCCAAAACAAACCAAGATTAGAATTAGAATTTAACCCTTCAGAAGCTGGCTTTATTTTATTTTTCCCTCTGACATAGTTTTCGTGCCCTAGGCCAGAACACACAGACCCAGCCTTGCCATAACATTCAGATGTTTACATCATGATCAGATTTGTTTACCATATCTATTGTCCTGTTTCAGGTTATACTGTCCCTCTGAGGTTCGCCTCAGCTCAGCATAACTAATAACATCAGATGATTTTGTAACTGTTGACGCGTGAAACGTGGCCTTCTGATATTTTGACGCTTTTCAAAATTTTTATCATTAGTTGCATTCAAATCCCAAGTAAAAAGAAATAAAATAAATTAATAGAGAACCCTTAGAAAAGCAATTCATATTTAGTTCCATACAGTTTGTTCAAAGCAGTTTTTTCCCATCTATTTAAATCAAAGATCATGTATTTCTTAACTTCTTTCACATGGACTGGTTTGTGATGAATCATTATTATTATAAGAAATGAGATCTCAGTAATTTTAAATTACTTTAGGGCTAAAAAAACAAGTTATAGGATCTAATTTCATACAGTAAACTCAAGAAGCTTTATGTAAAGCTTATTACCAGTTCCAGTTGTCTAACAAAGATGATATATTTTCGTTCAAGACATGTTAATCTCACCGTGTATCAATTTAATTTGGTCCGGATATTTAATGTTAAAAAAAAAACTTTGTTATTTAAATATCTCTTTTCCTTTACCTTTTTGTTAACATAATCCATGTTTAAAATGTCATTTGAATTACGGAGCTGCAGTTCTCCCAAAACAAATGAACATTCTGAAACCATGAACAATTAATTCACACAGATGAACGTTTAGTTACATACGATACATACATACGATACATGCATACGTACAGTTACATACGTACAGATACATAGAGACGATGACAATCAGACAAACAAACACGTGCAGGCCTGCTTTTTTCACTATCTTAAATAGTCTATGTTTTTCATAATTTTTAAACGTCAACGCCGAAAGATGTTTTCAACGCGTTAACTTAGTTTAAAAAGGGGAGAGCGTGTGCTGGTTACGACCCACGAAAGTTTCGTCCACACGCAGTTTTACGTTTCAGCCCCGCAAGGACACAACTCTGTGTCTCACATACACCTGGACGCTTATCCATTTTTCAAAGTTATACGTTGTTATTAGCAGTTTAGGACACTTTTACCCATAACGGAAGTGTCTCTTGTCAGTCCCCCTGTAAACGCTTCCCCGGTGCAACGTCCTTTTAGTTCCGTTTCCGTTTTCTTGTTTTTATTCATTTTATTAAATTTTTGCTTTTCTTTTTTTCTCATAATTTTATTTTTATTATTTAGTAGGAGTACTGCAATAAAATAATAGTAATAATAATAATAACCCCTATGTGAGAAATATCCCTGTTTAATCAAATCATTTCAAATAACTTATTCATGTCATGCTTCTGGGCCCCTACTTTTTCAGCATGAAATCGAACCTCCCACCCTGGGGCAAGGCTTGACCCTGAAAAACCTCTGCCTTTCCCCCATTACACGGACTCTTCTGCATCCAGACTTTTTTTGTTTGTTTGTTTGTTTTTATTTATTTTATCCTTTTTTTGTGTTTTTATTATTATTTTCTACTCGTCCTTAGCACGATCTTATTTTCACATCTGATGGTCTCCTTTTTGGTATAATGGTCGGGGTCCCCACTTATCAAAGCTGCGAACGTCTTCGCAACAGTCAAGGACTTAAGCATCCCTGCCGCTTTCATCCACAACAGAAGTGGACAGCCTCTTGTACAAAACCAAGACAAGAGGACTTTAATGGACCAGCTGCAAACTGCTCAGACTGGTCACCCGTTCTCCAGGTGAAAATCATTCAGTCCGTATTTCAGCTGAAAACTTATTTTAATTACATTTTGAATTTTAGTTTAATGTTAAAACCTTAGTCACTGTTCTGTATTGCGAATCCTGTTTTATATAAATATAATTAATCATTTCTACCGGTTTTTACTTTTACTACCTTTTAGGTTTACAGTTTTAAATTAAAAAATTTCTTGAGGTATACTTTAAATGGGGTTTAAATTTTAAAAGCTTGCAAGCATTTTTGACCAATTGCGTTTGTTTTTAAAAGAGCTGGAAAATAATCCCCTTACTGTCTCATGAAAGAAAGGTTCGGATCTTCGCGCCGACGCCCAGAGACCCTCCGAGACCACGAGCTCCTCCACGTCCCTTGAAAATCCATTCGGGGTACCAGAGGCCGGATAACCTCTCCGGGCTGGCCAAAGCAGCTCCTGTCCCCGGACTCCCCGGCTCGGCGGTCGGAGATCTTGTTCGTTTACGCCAAATTGTTATGGGAGTTCTGGGTGGAATTCTAAACAATAGTAACTGAGTTCCCATCTTTACTTAATGAGGAGACGGCGGTGATGATGTTCCAGCACTTTTATTGAGAAACAGAGCAGAGATTCACATAGTTGGAAAGTAATCGCACCCCACGGTCCCGCTGCAGTCTGCGTCTGCCCTGTCTCTGCCTGCCTCGCTTTTCGGGCTTCCCCAAATACTGCACCGTGGCCTTGGTTTGAGACATAACAAAGACAGTCTATCATAGACAATAATCATTCTACGCAGCATTCAGCCTTGCACTCGGCAAACAGTGGAACTTATACACAGACATCAGGTCTCCAGGCCTCCTATGTCCGAGTGGTGTGAGGCCATAGTGACTTCAGAATAATAATTCTTATAACAAAATCTTATCTGTCTGACAGATTCCAGTTTGTTCATGTTAATAATAAATCTTCTTCAAACTCTATGGTCACTTGTGGAGTACCACAAGGTTCAGTCCTTGGGACAGTTCTCTATACTATGTATATGCTTCCGATTGGCAAAATTATCACTGCCAATGCTTTTCAATGGGCCAATACACAGTTATAGTCCCAAGAATACATGACTGTATATGTCTAATGTATAGCCCAGAGGCTGTGGGCTTGCCATGCAAGAGGTTGGTGGATTGAATCTTGGTGTGGAAAGCTAAGAGTCTCAATTTTTTACCCCCACAATATATATATCAAAATGTGTGTCTTGATTGCGTGAAGTGTGCGTTTTGTACCACCCACCATTTTGAGTTACCATGGTGACTTAATAAGCCAAAAACCATGCCCGAATACCCCATAGTATTTTCTCCCTTTTTGCGGTACTTCCCAGTGGAGGATTTTAACCAAACTAGTACAGTACCATCACGCGGTGATACTGAACACAACCATGTTAGCGGCTAACGGTTAGCATGTTGCTAACGGAAGTAGCCCTAAGAAGGTCCTACCAACTTCTGCTTAGCCAGGTTTGTTCTGCCTTTACAGAGAAAGAGAGGGCTATAGCTGTGTGTGAGCTTCCATGACAATGGTCTCTGCAAACCAGAGGCTCCTAGGAGGTCAGGGATATGCTCCATTGGCTTAGCATGACACCTTTCAATGCTCACTGCGGGGACTGTGATGAACATAGGAATATGATATTCACAAGGGTAACTCTTACAATTAGCACGGTACGCACCACGAGGCAGGCACCTTTCTAAATTTCTTCAGAAATTTTCTAGTTTTCCTTCTTCTACTGTCCTCCACCCACTTTAGAGCCAATGATATAGTAATAAAATAACATAGTTCTAACGCATATATACTCAAGAAATTTGTTATTTTTTAATCTTAACATTTACTTCAGGAATCACTACTGCAACCCTAGTTTCTTAAATTTTTGGATATTAAAGATCTGCAAATAATCATTAAACTTATTTTCTACTCAAGAATAAAACTATTGACAAATATCTACTACCTTTCCTTTCTTCTTAATTTCTGGTAATCTGATCTTTTTGAATTAATATATTTCCATGTCCATGTGGGCTTTAAAGACCATAATACTGTTGGACTAAATTATTTATTTTAGAATTTAAATGTTCGTGCTCTATCATCCCCAATCCACTGAAAGTATTTTCCCTCCTTTCCTCTTTCCCGAACAATTTTCTAACTTTCTTACCTTGATGATTCCTATTATGTCCTTTCAAATTGATCCAGTAACTAACCATTAACTGATGTCTTGTAATGCACATGCTGGAGTTGTTTTAATTGCCCCTAAAAAAATTCTCAATCCTCGAGCTTGTATTACACAAAAATCTTTTAACCAGGATTTAGCTGCCAAACCATATACCACACACCCATAATCTATTTTTAATTAATTCAATTAAATTAAGTGAATCAAAATTAGCACCCCATGTTGACACCTTATAATATTAAGTACTTTTTTTTGTACTTTTTCCATAATATGCTCTATATAGTTTTTCCAAGGAAGCTTTTCTAAATAGAATCCAACTACATAGAAGGTTCCCTTCTTTCCATTTCTTATTAAATACTATTAACTAATTATTTAATACTTCATCACTTAGATATTTAACATAGTATAACACATTTCATTTTTCCCTGGTGCACTGTTCCTAGTTCTATCTGAAGCTCTTTTTAATTCTCCAGTAGAAAAGGGACAATTTATTGAATCTTCGTTATTCACTTTCCTTTCTAAATCTTCAACATTTCTACCTCTAGTTCTTTCCCATCCCTGCTTATCTTCAGCCCATAAGTTTATCCCACTATGTATTTCAACAAAAGCATTTGCTAACAAAGCAACCTTTTCTTTATCACTTAACGCTACTTTATTTTTTTTATTAAGTATTGGATAACTCCATTCTCTTCTGTCTCCCCCCATTTTTCAGATCATCTCCCATACCTCTCCTATTTGTGTACTACTACCAATTGTATTACAGAAATCTCTCCAAAATGTTTGTCAAGTGTCCTATAATTTCATGGCTTCCTACACTTGAAAAGGAGGACTTGAAGACTTCAGGAATTCACTCAGTCTTTTTATTTTCACCAATGAGTGAGAACCAATGAACAGAACAGGTGAAAAACCTACAAAACACATACAAAATATTTTAACATACATTTTAGACATATTTATCTTAATGACTAATTCCATTTTAACCTTAAACATACATTTCTCTTACAATTTTAACCATAAACTCACAGTATTAAATTTTTAAATTCCATGTCTGGTTGAATTTGAATCAAACAAATCCACACACTTTAGAATTACATTTTTTTTCTTTTTCTTAGGACATAAGGTCTTTTACATTCGATATCTTAACATACATTTAGTGGAACCAAACTATAAACTAACAGTACAAACTGTTACTTCAATAAATTGTTCATTTCATTTCTCAAATGCGAAAGTACAGTCAAATTTCATCCAATAGAGCCCAGTTAGTGGCTTACCGGTAGTCCTTATAAGTCCTTTCCCATGAGATGCTGCTTTGGAGGCTCTGTTTGCCTTCCTCAGCTCTGTTGCAAAACCAGCAAAATGGTTAGTGGATTCCTTATATACCTGAGTTGAGGGTGCTGCTGATTGGGCCAGATTTCTTTCACCTGCTGAGAAGTGCTGCAGAGTGGTATACTAATGTGTGTGTGTGTGCACACCCAAATGTCTATTCATGCACCCACATCTAACCAATGAGCAGATCTGCGCAACAATGTTCTATTTGCTCATCTTATTGTACTTCTCATATTTTCCTGTGCTTTTTTATATTCAATGAGGTGTTGAAAATGACAAAGACCTTTTGACCACTTAATTGCCTTAAGTGGTCAAAAGGTCTTTGTAAAGCTCTTACTACTAATTTCCACTCATCATTCCACTATTAAACTGGTTTCCTGCCATTGTCTAATGTCTCCTTTACTTCTCTATTTATTTTCCTCAGATTCCCAACCAGTTGTTTCACATTCCCGTTTGGAGGCACTCCTACAACGACTCCTTTACTTCCCCTATTTCTCTGTTCACCTGCTCTTGCAGGTGTTTTAACTTTGACTTTGCACATCCATGTCAGTTTCTTAGCTTTTTCCACCTGACCTTCCGTGTTACACCCAATCACAAGATGTGCATCGCTCAGTAGCTAAAGCATATTTGATTTCTCCAACTTGTGCTCTAAGTGTTTTAGTTAACTTCAGTGGATCAACTTTCTATACTCTCTCTTCCTCCTCAAATCTTACTATAACATTCATATAAATAGTTCTTGGAACATTTACTCCTCATTGCCTTCACTATCAGTTCCTTGTGTACTTCCCTCACTTCTTTTTACCCTCTTTCTGTCACTGACTCTGTCACTGACACTTTCCTCCATTCCCCACCTTTTCCCACTCTTTTACTTCACTTTGACCACCATTCTCTTCCTTCTAACTGCTATTCTAATCCTGCATAACCGGGTGCCGTTGACAAATCACTACTCATTCCACTGAGAACGCCACTAAGAGATGGTGTACTGTCTGGTCAAGATCGCTTTCCTCCTGTTTGTTTCAGTGTGACTGAGCACAGAGAAGCTGTCAGTAATCGCTCTGAGCTTCAATGTCAACGGGCCCATGACCAAAGTTCGACCTGGGGACTGTTTTAATGTATCTCTTGCAATCATATATACGTGAAAATAGAATAATGCGATTTTCATTAATAGTATTTAGGATAATGTTAAACCCTGAGTTTTTGGGTAAAAAGACTGCTCCTGCTATTTAAGTTAAATAAATGCAAAATTAATGCAGTTTTGGGATGCATCACAATAGCCATGCTAATCACAATATAAGATGCTGATTTTTTTTTTTTTTTACTTTGTAGTTATTTAGTTTTTGTTTTATCATATTTGTAAAACCCTGTTTTCAGGTCCTTACAAAGATGGTGTGACATCACCTCTGCTTCTAATATTAATGACCAATCTCTGCAGGAAGGTGGAACAAAATATTTTCAGTTTAGCTCTTCTAAATTCTTTTTCTATAAATATGCATAGAATCCAGGAATTGATTAAATTAACCAGGTGATTTATTTATCTATTTTACAAAAACTGGAGATTGGAAATTGACCAAGTCTGATTGTGCATCTCATGTGTGCATACACCTTCATCTGGGTCCATCTGGATCCAGACTATTTGGCCATTGCGCCCCACCCCCACTACTTTGTCAAACCAATGGCTTTAGAATTAGAAGTGAGGCAGGTCATATAGAGTAGGAAGATTTAGAAACAAATGGGTGGATTTTTGAGGATGCTACTAAAGAAAGAGAGTGCTTCATTATCAGACTGCCATCACCTAGTTTATCTAACTTGCACATGTTCTTTACAGATTTGGCTCCGGGGTCTACTCTTCAAGCACTGGAATCATCCTAAACAATGAGCTGATCGACTTTTGTGGAAGGACCGATAACATCTCTCCTGGTAATCAGATTAATACGACGTCTTTTCATTTATACTATAGACAGTTAAGGGTGATCCTGCAGTCTCATACAACTTGTTGATGTACTTGTTGCCTACTTGTTGCCTACTTCTCTTTGTTATAGTAATGGTGAGAGGGGAGCTGCAAGAATTGTGAAAAACTCAAGTAAACTTTTATATAAGATCAAATTTCCCCTCTTTATTTAATCATGCCAGAATAGCAGTTTCCTCCCATTTCTTGTGTTTTGGGATGGTTTCTATCCAGTTTCCATTTCTGTAATCTACTCAGGTTTAATGGTTTGTTTGTGTGTGGTGGTAATGTGGTGAACAATAATCTTGCCTGCAAGCTGAATTTGTGTGTTCACAAACATATGAGAATCCATCTTGTCCTGCTCCCGCCTCAATCGGAACCAAAAAGGGTTCGGGCCAATCACGCTGCAGAGTATTATGGTTTGAGGTGAGACATACAGCTATGACGAAAGACATGGTAGCGCAGGAGGACGAATGCATAGCTGCTGTTATCACATTTGTTTAGTCAGAATCCATGATTTCTTCTTTGAAAGAAAAACAGGAAAAAGTGCCTTGACCAGCGTAACTTGTTGTTTCTCATGGGGCCTACTTATTACGTTTTAATTTGATACCATGATTGGCTAAAACTAATCATTGATATGCGGCTCTAGGTGTCCCTTCACCCAATCATCTTGGAAAGTTCTGCTGAATATCCCTTCTTTCCATGAATAGACGCGCGACCAGATTGATGATGTGCAGTGTTACACGTTATCAATCTAGCTTGTCTAGTTGGGTGAACATGGTATTAGTTTGAATTTAGCTGAAAGCCTTTCTGTATTAAATTTCTCACAGGGGTGCTAGCTCGGCTTTTCTTTCTGTTTGTTACTAATTCAGTCTAAAATCTGAACCCAAAGAAAGGAACCATAATACTTTCCTCCAGAAATCACACAAATTTAATTGTTTATGTAAATGGTTTTAAAATAAAACAAGCCTACATGTGCATTCACAACAGTCATGCTTAAGTGATTCTTCGTGTTTCTTGTCTGAAACTAAGTAGTTTTCGGGAAAAAAAGAAAGAAGGTGAAGCATATGTTTGTATTCAATCTCTTAACTTTGAAACCTTTAATTAAATTCCAGTGCAACCAATTGTTTTCAGAAAACTACTAATTAGCAATCTGTAACTGGTATACATCCCAACAGTGTAATATGGTGGTGGCAGCATCATGCTGTGGGCGTCCTTTTCTTCAACGGTCACAGAGAACTTAGTCAGAGTTGATGAAAAGATGGATGGATCTATATGTAGAGAAATCTCACAAGGAAAACAGATGAGAGAATGCACAATATTTAAGACTGGCCCAGAGGTTCACATTCTAGCAATAGGCCGGCACAAAACATACAATCAGTACTACAATGGGATGATTTAACACGATAATATTCAGACCTAAATCTGATTGAGAATTTGGGGAAAATTTAAAAAGTATATATAAAGATGCTCTGCATTCAAACTGAATATACCATTCCGATAAAATACAGACAAATTTATGAAAACATTCAAGGAGTATAAATGACCGTTGCAGGCCATATATTCTTACTTTTTGTATACTTACTTTCAATGGTCCAGCGTTTGAGGTCTGAAAAAGAAAAGAAAACACATTTGAAACACAAAACTGTTGACAAATCAAATTAGCATGAATACGTCCCTTATTAAAGAGACATTCAACAAAAGATGAGACACATGAAGATGAACTCCATGTCTTTCTCTGTCTGACTCATATTTATTTACTGGCGCTCCATTGAAAGCATTTCCAATCATTTATCTCTTCTTCTCTTGACAATGTTGGCCTGAACTGCAGTTGTCTGTGCTGTCAGTCATGGCTCTTGTTGTGTTTGCAGGGGAGCAGCCCCCCTCCTCCATTGCGCCCGCTGTGCTGAAGTCTGACTCAGAGATACTAGTGACCGGAGCGAGTGGTGGGAGCATAATCACAACAGCGCTGGCCTCTGTACGTGGCCATGGCAATCACAATAATTGCACTCAGAATTAACTGCTGCACACTGATGCTCCTCGCTGTAGTCACAGCTAGGTCTTCCTTCATGATCACCATGACTGTTATCAGCACATTCCCATCAGGATATCTTCTTTCTCTTGCAGGCCCTCATCAACCACCTTTGGTTTGGAAAGAGCCTTAAAGAGGCAATTGCTACTCCTCTTGTCTTTGTTGACTCTGAAAACTCAGTAGAGTTCGAACTCGACTTTGACAAGGTAATGCATTTGTGACTGTTCTCAGGGGTCAGGAAACACATTGCACAGCTTTAACCTAATCCTATTTTTCCTTATTTCTCTTCAGCATGTAATCGAGGCTATTAAAGCATTGGGGCACAGTCTGAAACAAGCCGACAGATTATATAATTCAACAGTTAATGCTGTGGAGAAAAAGGGCGGATGTGTCTGTGCTGTGTCTGATGACAGGAAACAAGGAGAGGCAGCTGGTTATTGACACATCTATGGCTGCAGAGGATGTCCTGAAAATGACCGAGATCCTCCTGCAGCAGAAGGTGCCTGTTGTTCTCCCTGAACAAGACTCGGAAAAACAGGTTTCATTTGCGGAGGCTTTGCAGTAACATGACTTCCTGTGACTTTGATGAGCTCACACAGACTGTAACAAGCTGTCACCATGGAAAAAACAAGACTGTTTTTGTCACTTCTTTTGTGTTTAAATGACCAAGTCTTGAATATTTTTGCCCTTTCTTGAATGTTTTTTAATGAATTGAAAGTCATAGTCATCATCCACAAAGTCTCTCAAGTAACTTGATATTTTTTACATGTAAATGGAGCTCATGAATACATGACAGCCAAGTTTTGTGTAAAGACCTTATTTTAATAACCATGCCTGCAAGCTGAATTCTCTCAGTGTTTGAGCGTTCAAAAACAGACGAGAATCTGACACCAGACAACAAAGGTGACACTCTAGGCTGGTTACCAGTATTTGTTGTATACATTTCATCTTGTTTTGTGATTTGTTTGTTTTGTTTGTTTGCATATACCATGAAACCATGGCATTTTTACTCAGGTTACCGTATTGAAAACCGGTCCATTCCTAGGGGATGGTTGCTTTTCTTTATTTTTAAACCCTCAAGAGCTTTGAGGAGCAAGGTTCAGCTGAGAAAAAAAGCAGCTAAAAGGCAGGCAGTATTGTCACTATAATTTAGTGTTGTTGAAATGATGATGAATGAACTTACGATTGATATATATGGAGATCCAATGCAAAATCTGCAGGATATCAGAATTTAAATGCTATTCATGATGAAGCTGTGGCACACACCACCGTCTAGTAAGGGATGTCTGTTAAAACAATTAATTAAATTCCCATTTTGAAAGTTTTTCTATGTGAACACAATTTGTGCCTCTGGCGAATCATCAGTCTCCGTAGGTTTGAATCATGTATGCCTGAATCAAATTGCTGCGATGAATTATTGAAATACAACATTTTGAACTGTTTCTTCAAGTCAATTAAGTTTATCTTCCTGCTGAAAAATAAGTTCATTAAGATCAAATTATTTAAGAGTTACATTTTTTCTCCCTCAACTCAACTCTGGATGACTCACCAGAGCTGAAGTTCTCTCCATCCACGACTTTGGGGTCAGGAAAAGGACAACCAGTGGCAGTTTGTCATTAGGGGGTGGTTGGGCATCACGCCCATCAAAAATGCAGGAACCAAAATGACAAAATAAAAAGTAACCATCTCATCTGTTTTCTCATAACGTGTCTCTGACTTTAGATTTATCAGTATCCCCATTCAAATTTGGGTTTATCTGTGATTATTTTTTCTGTTGGCCTCCTAATTTTAATGTTTCAAAACTAAGGGGCCTCGGACAAATGACTGTGTGTGTATCTTTGTGACCTTTGGTTCCATGTGACTTCATACTGCTCTCTAATTGGTTATTTAAAATGTCTATTTGGGGCGTAGCTCTCACACATTGTGTGCTTAGAAATGTTAAATTTCACAATGAGACAGGACAGACACAAAAAAACATGCATCATGTTTCTAAAATATGCACTGCTTTGCCGGAATCCGGCACATAAAATCTACAGTGAAGATTTTGGTTGAAGTGTGACAAAACGTGGAAAGGTTCAGAAGGTATGAATACTTTATTAAGGCACTTTTAAAAATACCATTGACAAATTAGGAGTTGTAAACATTTCTCAAGCTAAATAAACCACAAGACTGCACTTATTTCTGCCCCGGAATGGATTGGTGACCTGTCTAGGTTTTACCTCTTGCCGGTGATAGTGGTGCATGAGTTAGGGAGTCTGTCATAGCGGGTTGCCGGTTCGATCCCCTGCTCCGACCGTCTCAGTCGTTGTGTCGTTGGGTAAGACATTTCACCCATATTGCCTGCTGGTGGTCAGAGGGCCCGGTGGCGCAGATGTATGGCAGCCTCGCCTCTGTCAGTCTGCCCCAGGGCATCTGTGGCTACTAACATAGCTCACCACCGTCTGGGTGTGAATGACTGATTGCAGTGTAAAGCGCTTTGGGGTCGTCGGACTTGACAAAGCCGTTTTCTGAATAAAATGGTAATTGAAAAGCTCTGGCTCCCATTTCACACTGAAATAGTCTAAGAACTGCAAGTATACCTGCAGCCTGACAGTGAAGTGCTCATGAAACAAAAATAAACAATGAGCTCTTTGAAATAAGGGTAATCTCATTTAATTTCTTTAGAAGTAGAGAAATAATAGTTTACATGCCATTTTGAACTTTAAAGAGAGACAATAAGAATAAGCTAAACTTATTCTAGAATGCTATTATTAATAGCTTCTGTAGTAGTCTTGTTGTTGTAGTGAGTGAGTTATTTGTTTTAATTTTCCTGTTCCAAATGCGTGGGAGGCCCAGTCCTTCTAGAAACACTTGTCTTTCTTACCACTCCTTTATTTTGCACACCCAGTGCATTCTGTTTAGATTTTATCTAATTGTGAGCACAAGAAGTTTAAACCACTTGCACCACAGGCTGTGATTGGGTTAGTACCTTTATTTGCATTTCTCTACACACTTTAAAATGCCCAGGAATAACAATAAATTTTTTTGTATCCACATTCGTTTTTTTTTTTTGTTGACAATCAAATCAATCAATTTAAGGTGATTGTAATGTATGGTGGGCTAATAACAGTGGGTTGGTTTTAAAGCATTGGACTGCAGAGGAAGGTAACTAGGGTTACATGTACATTAGTAATTTTTGAACAAATTGGCTTTTTAAGAACTTTACCACTGCAGTGTACTTTCTATTTTTATTGAGTAATATTATTGTGAAGTATGGCTACTCTTACTAGAGTCAAAGTTCTGGGTGCTCTACCCACCATGAATAACTTCACTGAAATGAAGAACTGACTGTTTTATCCAAAATGCACCAGAGACATCTACATTTATGTCAGAGTGAGACATTTTGTTTGAACACAAGCTTTGTTGTTTTAACATTTTTTCCACCTGTTGAGCCATTTACATGAAGTGAATATACAGTGCCAAAAATGACCGTGGCTAGCTACTGGTTTCATAAGTTTTGTTTAAAAAAATATTGCTTAAGAAAAGTGCTTCTTCTGCAAGAATCTGTTATTTTTTGGATTGTTTTAAATTTTTAGTCTTACCTGAATTTGTTCATAACATTATATTCTATTTCTTTGATTACATAACTTTTAAATAAGAAATCAAATCTCATGATAAGTTAGTGAGTGGAGCCTTTTTACCACTCTTTTACTCTTACCTGAATAATTTCTTTGATGGCTACTTTTTACTTTTACTTGAGTTAAAAAATATTCTTAGCATTCTAATAGTAGCACTCCTCTTGGGTCCAAAATAATCTATTTTGTAAGATTATAAAATTATTTAAAATATATGTAATCCAGGCATAAAGTTTTGTGATTAGCTTTCCTCTTAAGAATAAGTATAACACTGCCCTGCTCTGACACCACACTGTCATATGACTGTGGAAAGCCAATGAAGCTGCTGTATAAGCAGGAAGTAGTGGCGCCGGGAAAGGCTAGGGAGGAGCTGGGAAAAAATTTGTTGGAGGTCAGGTGTTGATGGCGAGCTAGAAACCTACTGCTAAGGCAAGAAAGCCTGAAGCTTATCTCAGCCCAGAATTCACCTGTTTGGGATCATCTGCTCTGATTGGGCTGGCATAGCTTACACTTTAAATTACTGTCCCATTTTTTTCCACTCACTGCCCATGGCCTTTCTACATTAACCCTCCCCTCCGTTTTGAATGTCTTGGACTTTGGTCTGCTGGGCCGTTGAACTGGATGTTGTATGTGGCATACACTGCTGCTGGGACCTGGATTTCTCTGGACCTAGTTATTTAAGAAATATGCAGAAGTCTTATGGTATTTTGAACTGAATGACCATTGTTTTCATATCTTTGTTTGTCTGTTATGATTGTTTTCCTGCACAATATATGGTACCAACAAAAATCAATTTTTGGTGTTCAGTCTCTTACTCTGCTCCTGGAGCCCACCTTTGAAGATCCTCTGTTTCTAGCCTAAGATTAAGTAAAGCACGGGTAACATATACCTTAACTAATGTCTGTTGTCTTCCTGTCTCTACATCTCTTTCTTTCACACACACACACACACACACACACACACACACACACACACACACACACACACACACACACACACACACACACACACACACACACACACACACACATATTCTCTTATTGTTTTTCAAACTTTAAGGCACCACATTTTATTCAACATGGATGTTTTGCCTTATTCTTGGCCTAATCGTCTTATTTATATGAATGGCATACTTCATTAAACACTCAAAAGACATCTCCGTGTTTGTTTGACAGCCAGTTTCATTAACGAATGGAAAGTGGCCCCGTGGCCATCTCTGCCAAAGTCAAAGTGGTGTTGTGAAAGCATTTAGAATTTTAACATCGATACTCATATCCATTTAGGCTACTACTCCATGCATCCATCCATCCATCCATTTTCCATTTATCTGGGGTTGGGTTGTGGGGGTAGAAGCCTTAGTAGGGTTCCCTCTCCCCAGCCACTTGGGCCAACTCCTCGTTCTTTCAGTCTCGACCCAAATCTCATGACCATAGATGAGGGTAGGAACGTAGATCGACAGGTATAACGAGAGCGTCGACTCAGCTCTCTCTTCTCCACATCATTCTCCCGTTCCATCTTTCACTCATTTGTAAACAACACACCGAGATACCTAAACTCCTCCACCTGGGGCACTTTATTTTAACGCAAGAAACAACACAATGTGTCCATATATCATCTGGTATGTTTTATGTTTTCACAAAACATTTAACTGGTGGGCCGCCATGACCAAAAAATGCCAGGGCCAATTTTTTGGTCCTAGTCCAGTCCTGGTCAAGCCCATTACCCAATACTTTTGGGTTAAACCAACTGGACCGGTCCATAATTGATCCACGGGTAGGTACAAAAACCCAAATTGACTTGAAAAACAATCAAGCAAACAAATAGAAGTTCTTGTATATATATATATATATATATATATATATATATATATATATATATATATATATATATATATATATATATATATATATATATATATATATATATATATATACACTACTGTTTTTGTTTGCTTGTTTGTTTCACATATTATATATAATATATAATTGAAACAGATTATTCACAAGGCGGTAATTGCTATATTTTAATCATTCACCCCCTGGGCAGTCAGAATAACTTTCATTTTCATCAGTGAGCTGCAGGCAGGAGGTGGAGGAGGCCGAGCGGTGCCCGCCCCCTCTGATCCAACCAAGTGCGCAGTCATACGCTCACTCAGTTTGGTTCATCATTAGCCGGGTTACAGTGTCAGCAGAGAGGAATGGCGAGATCCAAGGCTAGGGTGTACACTTGTTGCGCGCTGCTGCTGCTGCTTCTTATCGCCATCATTGTGGTAATCATATTCTGCACTAGGCCTACGAGGAGGACGGAGTCCAAATGCCCGAATGGCACTTTCTCCAAAGCCGCTGTGGCCGCAGACACAAGGAAGTGCTCAGAGATTGGAAGGTGAGCGCTAATTAACATTTTTCTCACCGTCTGTTCCGGCCAGCATCTACGATTTAAGGTTATGTTCATGTCTGACATCCGGAGGCGAAAACAAACATGTTTCAGAGAATATTTTTTTTTTTCCGTGAAATAATGTGAATATGGCTCAACAGACACCTACGCATTATGTAAAGTATAACATTTCCAGCTGAATGGCAGCAGTAACGGGTGTGAATTTTCCAGGGACATTCTTCAGAGAGGCGGCTCAGCGGTAGATGGCGCCATTGCTGCGCTTTTGTGCACGGGCATTATGAACCCACAGAGCGCTGGGATCGGAGGGGGCTCTATCTTCACAGTGATGGACAGCTCTGGTGAGGAAAAGTGTGATAATAATAAAGTTATATAAAAAAGTGTTAAAAGATGAAAACGATAACAGATAAATTATTAGAATAGTTACTGAGGGTATCTGATGATGTAAATATCTTTTTTAAGGTAATGTGAAGATCATCAACTCCAGGGAGACGGCACCGTCAAAGGTGAACCCTGACCTGCTGAACTACTGCCCCAAGTCCTTTAAACTGATCTCAGGTCGGTTGCTGTTGCATGTCAAATGCAACTAGACATGTTTGCTATTTTAAAATGTTCTTCCAGACCTCTGCAGGGAGTTTTCTTGTCGTTCCTGCTGTATCTGTTATGAGCCGTCTTTACAGGCCTCTGTGCTCTTCAGGAATTCAGTCTGTAAGGACAGATTTGCATATAGGGAAAGTTTTTTTTCTTTTCTTTAAATCTATCAGTGACTTGTTAAGTATTCCCACCCTTTAAAATATTTTACACATTTTCTCATTGCAACCACAAACCTCTAGTGTATTGTATGCAATAGACCAACACAAAGTAGTACATCTTTGTGGAGTGTAAGAAATTATGCATGATGACATCAGTTGGACGTTTTTATTTTTGTGCATTTTGTTGTCATTGGCTGTAGTCATACACCCAAAATAACATCCAGTGTAATAAATGGCCTTCTGAAGTCACCCAATGAGGGAATATAATACTTAATCTCAGCATAAATCTGATCTGGCAACCCAAATATATAATGTGTAGCACTCTACTTTCTGTATGTTCTTGTGCATTTGTGAACGCAGAAATACTGCGAGAATTCTGCGGTAACTCTGCAGGCAAGATTAGTATGAATCCAGCTGTTCTGTAAAGGCCTCATAGTTGTTGGTTTTTTAGAGCACATTGATAAACAACTTCATGAAAACTAAGGAGCACAGCAGACAGATCAGGTATAGTGTTTAGCAAAGTTTAAAACAGTTGTGCTCCAAAACAATTTCAAAGATTTTTAAATCTCATGTATACTGTTCACTTCATCATCTGAAAAAGGTAAATGCATTGCGCAACTGTGCAAACCAAGAACTGACAGTTCATTCCAACTGGCGGGAAGAGTATTACATTTATAATTATGAGCTACTTTTTCACAAAATAAAACAATCTAAATAAAAGGACATAGTAAAGTAGCTTTTTCAGATCACCAGTAGTAGGAAAATGGTTTGTCAGTGGATGAAAATATCGCTGAGTGGGATAAAAAAAAAACCAGAATAATAACTTATGATTTGAGGGCAGAAGATGAAAATATGCCTGCTAGTAGTGTAATATTTATGAAAAATTCTGTAGTAAATGAAAAAAAACCAAGATCGTGTCTTTTTTTTCTATACTATACCCAATTACACCACACTGCAGAAAAAAATAAATATTCAAACACTGTCCCTTCATCCATCTGTGCAGGTGGTATATGGATTGGGGTCCCAGGGGAAATTCGAGGCTACGAAATGGCGCACAAACTTTATGGAAAACTGCCGTGGGCCGACCTCTTTCAGCCGACCATCAAGCTGGCCAGAGAGGGATTCCCTATTCCTCTAGTCCAAGGCTTATCAATCCAAAGCATTGACAAAAACCAGACGCAGTCCCTGTGGTATGTAAGATGACATGACTCCCAGTGTGGCTCAAAATATAAGGGCGAGCTAAACATTTACACCTCTCTCTTACTGTTCTCAGGAACATATTTTCAGATAAAAATGGAAATCTGCTTAAGGCTGGAGAGATTATCAAATTTGAGAAACTGGCCGACACGTTGGAGATGATTGCAAATAATGGAGCGGACGTCTTCTTCACTGGAAAGATAGCAGAGGATTTAGTCCATGATGTGCAGGAGGCAGGTATTGTCAGAAGAGTTTCCACCGGTTCTCTGTGTCTGCATAGCGCAGTGATCCAATTATAAATTAACTATTCAATTTGATCTGTAAGTGCCACAGTACGCACTCAGACCAGGACAGTTTACAGGACATGATTTATGCAGGCTGGTATGGGATTTCATGATTTTTGGCCTCTGCTCAGCTGAAATGATTTGTTTCCCTGTTTTTGTCCAGGAGGAGTCCTGACACTGGAGGACTTGGCATCATATAAGGCTACAGTAACTGATGCGTGGGTTGTCCCTATGGGAGAGTACCAGATGTACATCCCCCCACCCCCCTCAGGAGGAGCACTCCTCAGCCTCATCCTCAACATTATGAAAGGTTCCTGCTGGATGCAGATAAAATGCTGCTGTTTCCCTATACTGTTAATTTGCAAAATGTAGCATGATAGAAAAAAAGATGTTTGAAACAGGGCACTGAATTTCTTTTCCTGTTACCTTTTGGAACATTTATCCTAATATGGGAAGAGTCTTGACCAAGAGTCGTAAATAATGTATAGTGACAATGAAATCAGTCACAAAAACATACTGTATTTAAATAAACTATTATTCTGGTTTACAGGGTATCAGATGAAGTCATCTCCTCAGTCTACTGATCAAAAGGTCCAGTTTTATCACCGCTATGTTGAAGCTTTTAAATTTGCCAACGGACTAAAGAAGCACATTCGGGATCCAAACTTCAAATCAGAAAAAGTAAGTGTTGATTTAAACAATGCCACACAAACTATGTGTTCACTGATTTACACATGGCATTTGGTGTTAGAGATTGCACCAAGAAATCAGGTGAGGGAGCACATACATGAACGACTGTGGATTATGCAGAGGTAGTCGGAGAGCTAGGGTTTAGGTTTGGTCAGGAGGCTGAGCGTGAGGTTGATGTTCTGAATTATTTGTCCAACTTGAGAATCCGACAAGGGCAAGGCTAACAGGGAAATCCAAAACTTGAGGCAATGTCACTGGCAGGCAGGTAGGGCAAAGAACACTATATGGTTTACTCACACAATGACTTTCAACAATCATGCAGAAACTGACTGTGGGAGGCAGATATATATGGAGAGAGTAGCACGTGGAAAGGCTCACAGTAATCAGACTGGCAACAGGTGTCACTGATCCCACTAATGAGCACACAGTCAACTGGATAGCAACAAAGCACAAAATGCATGGTTGCATAGTGGAAGCATTACAGTACCCCCTTCTCAATGTCCGGCACTTGACGGACCTCTGAGTTGGTCAGGTGATGAAACTCCTTGATTAGGGTCTTGTCAATAATAAAGTGACCAAGAATCCACGAGTGTTCCTCAGGTTCATATCCAGGGTCCGAAATTAACACTCGCCAGTCGCCAAATGCAAGTAAATTTCCCGTTTGGCGGGTGATTTTCAGAGGGCTTGCAGCCACATGGCGAGTAAATGTTTGTACCAAATAAATTAAAAATGACAAAAAAAATAACAAAGCCCATCTGGGCTGCGGATGACCCGTTCACAGCTCTGTCCATCCAGAGCTCAGTCTAAACGCCTCCTTCTGCGGAGCAGGAAGCAAGGGGGGAGAGCGGCTCCCAGATAAATCCTTCATTCAGAACCAGTCATGGCTGCACGCTGGATCAGAAAACAGAGCTGCTAACCAGATGCAGTCTAAAACGGCAATTAGTCTGTTTATAAGTTTCGTTCTTATTTATTCTGCATTTTTTTAACTACGTGTGCTGTGTCTTTGTGCTTCACCGCTCTTACTGCGGCCCCCGCCCTCTCGGAGCCAGGTGCTTTTATCAGCGGCCAGCCTTCAAAACGTGAATCACTACATTTAATGTCCTTCCAGTCGTACCAAAATGTCCCAATTGAAATCAATAGGAGAGTCAGTAGCTGTGTTTCATGCTCTTTTGTTTTTAACGACAGAACCAGCAGTGCTTTGGTGGGCATGGTTCCTTGCGCTTGAATTCAGGTGCGCAAAATTACGTGACATATAATTTAGGTGCGCACTTTTGAGGGTCATTTTAAGGAACTTGTAACATCAAGGGCTTTAGCTCAGACAAATTTTTCCTTCTCTCCCCTCTAAAGGAGCCCTTTAGTCTTCATTTATGCATTTTCCCCACTGTTCATCCAGCAGCTGGATCAGCGTAAAGACACAGCGTGAACCCCTGTGTGCTTTAAGTGTGGCAGCTGAGGGAAAAATGTTGGACGGTATAGGCTTGATGAAACTCTGCCTCATTCACAAATGAGACCAACATGGACAGAATAATGATAATCTGTAGTGTTTTCTTATTGCCTGGATCTGGATGTGAATCTGATAATCCATATTGTGCCTTTTATAATCTTAATATTTTCCTATCAAAGGTAGGAAACAAAGATTTCTCTTCCAGGGTCCAGTCAGCCATGCCCCCAACCACGCCCCCCCCCCACCACCACCAAATTAACATAATCTCACTCTTAATTTTTGGTAAAAATTGAGAGGTCTGGTGAGGATTAATATTTTGGCCGGTAAAAAATATGCCTGGCCGGTTGATTTTTTACATCTACCGGCCAACTTGGCCGGTGAATCAGGAAGTTAATTTCAGACACTGTTTATATCCCTCCAAATCCACAAGGTACTGAAGATCAAAGGTCCGTCTGCGAAAGTACAAAATGCGTCTGTGTACACAGGCTCACCATCAATAAGCCGGTTGGGAGGAGGGGTGCTGAAGTAAATTCAGGGGTTTAATCCGTGACACATGGAACACCTCTTGGACCAAGATCTCCAACTTGATCCATGGACGAAGGGAGTTTCTGCAAGGTCTTAGAAAACCAGTCAACAATGGTGAGAATGACAGTGTGGCTGTTGCAAGAGGGCAAGCCGGTAATGAAGTCTATAGACAGATGGGACCAGGGGTGGGGCGGAACAGGAAGTGGCCGCAACAACCCAGAAGGTGGATGACTTGGTAATGCTGTGCGCAGGGCAGTCAGAAACATAGTTCTTGATGTCATGGGCCAGCGAACCGCACCAGAACAAGGCCAAAACCATCTCAATGGTCTTCTTCTACCCAGGATGGCAAAAAGAGACAAGACTTACGGACTAAGATCCAGGACCTTAGGGATCAGGTGATCCCTACGAAATGACTCAGGGGCCTGGTGCTTCTGGTGAGCATCTGACCTATCTCTCCACAGGTTCCTCCATCCAGTGTCAGGTTTCGTGTTTCTGGTTTTGGGTCTGAAAAACAGTGAGAAATTGAAGCGCCCCAGGGCCCACCTGGCTTGTCAGGGGTTGAGTCGAGACCATGTCTAGCTCCTCAGCCCCCTCCAGCCAGTGCCTCCCCTCCTCCAGCACCAGCGTGACAGCCAACAGTTCTCATCATAGTTACATTTAGCAGGAGACAGAAACATGGAGAAGAAAGCACATGGGTGAACTTTGTGATCAGACGGCCTCTTGGCTTGCTCCTACCCCAGTGCTTGAGGTGTCGACTTCCACAATGAACTGTTCCTCTGGGTTGGGGGATCAAAGAACGGGTGCTGAGGTAAACAGTTGCTTGAGCCTGATGAATGTTTTGTCGGCTTGGTCATTGCATGTGAACCTCACTTTGGTTGAAGTGAGAGCATGAAGGGTGCAGATATTTGGCTGAAGTTTCTTATAAATCTTTTATAGAAATTAGCAAACCCTATAAACCTCTGGAGATGCTTGCGGTCTGTGGGAGGAGGCCACTTCCGCACCATAGAAATGTTGGTGGGATCCATAGCCTTTATGAGAGATAATAAGCCCAGAACAGAGGTTGTGGATTGATGGAACTCGCACTTCTCCGCATTGACGAATAGGTTGTTCTGCAGGAGGTGGAGAAGTACAGATCTAACATGGGATTGATGGCTCTGAAGACCCTTGGAAACAATCAAGATGAGATCTAAGTAAATGAAAACATACTGGCTCATCATGTCACAAAGCATGTTGTTACTAACGCCTGATGGACTATTAGTGCGTTGGACCCAATGGCATGACTAGATATTAATAATGTGCAGAGGGGGTGTTGAAATCTGTTTTTCACTCATCCCCCTCTCTGATGCATTCCAAATGACACTTGTTACAGAGATCCAGTTTGGTGAATATGATGGAACCTTGAATGGAGTCAAAAGCAGAGTCTGTGAGGGTCGGAGGATATCGATTCTTTACTGTGATGGTGTTTAACCCTCTGGAGTCAATGCAGGGTTGGAGAGAAAGATCTTTCTTTCCAACGAAGAAAAATACTGACCCTTCAGGAGAAGATGAGGGACAGATGATGGCTGTTTTGAGAGATTTGTCAGTGTACTTCTTCAAGTCAACCTCTAGGGGGAGTAGTACTAGGTATGAAGCCGATACAGCAATGATATGGATGATGTGGGGTAATGACATGGCCTGATTCTTATTTTAAAAAAACTCCTTTAACTCATAATACACCCCGGGAACCTTGGAAAGATCAGGATAGGTCTCCTCAACTTTGGATACTGGAATGAAAGTGAAGTTAGCCTCAACTAAACAAGCCGATAAGTATTCAAATGACCATCCCAGGATCTGATAGAATGGCAATCAATATGAGGATAGCACTTTTTAGCCATGTTACTCCCATAACTATGGATAGTTGCAGGGACTTAATGATTGTGAATGTTATGGTCTTTTACCCCCAAGAGCCAGATGAACAGGAACTTTCTGTGAGAATGTCTGCTTCAGAGTGTGTACATCCAGAGCCAGAACCGTGCAAGGTGGGAGGCGGGACCAGACGGGTGCCCAGATCTGTTGCAAACTGCTCATCCATGAACTCTGTGTCTGCCCCAGAGTCCACAAATACAGACACAGAGTGAGTACAGTTGGCAACCTTTATGACTGCAGGAATCTTGTCTGAGGAGGTGGGATAATGTTAACACTGGCTCAGTAGAAACTTCCTCCCTTCTAAGGAGCCTGGTCTTTTAGTGGACATCTGGAAATGATATGTCCTTTACTTCTTCAGTAGAAACAGAAATTAAGCCTCCTCCTTTGTTCACGTTCCTTAGTAATAAGGCTGCTGTGTTCTAATTGTATAGGTTCCTCCTGGTAAGAAGGCTGAGGGAGGCAGAATAGGCAGATAAACCACAGGGTTGATCTGTCCCCTGAGAACATGGTCTTTAACAGAATCTTTAACAGAGACTATTAACAGAAATATCCTTTCTTCTTCTCTCAATTAATTGCAGGCAATATCAGTGGCAAGGTCATTTAAAGTCTTTAATATGCAGGGATTATCACAGATAGCAAGTTCATCCTTAATATTTTCATTAAGACCTTGCATAAAGGTATCCATTAAAGCCTCCTCATTCAATTGGCTATCCGCAGCAAGTTTATAAAAGCTGATGATAAAGTCAGAAACAGACCCTTCTCCTTGTTTAATAGGGGGTTTTCAGCTGACGTCACGCTCACGTGACTACTCAGCGCGTCCGCCATATTGGGTGGCAGTCGTTTCGCACCGTTGACCTGCATTGTATGACGCCTTAGGCAGTATTGGAAGTGAACAATGGGGAAAACGTGTTTAATGGTTGGTTGCACGGCCCGTGGAGGTGGAGATCAACGCTCTTTCTATCGCCTACCAGCCGTAATAGTGAATCAGTGTGAAAAAAAAAAAACAGCTCTCTGAACAACGCCGTCACCTATGGCTGACACGGATATCCAGGTCCGATTTGGACGGTGTTAAGCTGGAATACGCCAGAGTCTGCGGTGCTCACTTTGTCACAGGTAATTAACTGTTAAGTATTTAAAACATGTAAGAAGAATATATTAATAATAGGGCTTGGGCGTTATGACTTATTACTTTCCGCGGCTGCCATGTTGACTGCCTCCGCCGCCTCTACTGCCTATTACTACCGCATACTGTACTCCCTCTCTCAGCCATGTTTTAATTTGATTAATTTCACCTTAACTTGATTTCAACCATGGTAAACCGTTGCTGTATTGTGGGCTGTAACAGCGCAACACATGATCGCCATGGGAAAAACATAGAAACAGATTAATTTTCCACCGCTTTCCTGCCTGGAGGCGCAACCACAGAGAACAACTGTTAGCGATAACAAAGAGTCGTCGGCTCGCTTGGATCGCGGCTGTAAGTCGACCGAACATAACTTTCCACAGTATCCCGATGTCAATGAGAGTGTGTTCTAAACGTTTGAAACACATAGCAGCTAGTTAAAAGTACATTACATTCACGAGTGGTTGTTAGCGCTAACGGTTAGCATGTGCTAACCCATCTGAGCGCAGCTTACCTTTGAACGAGTTACAGAGATAACAAAGAGTCGTCGGCTCGCTTGGATCGCGGTTGTAAGTCGACCGATCATAACTTTCCACAGTATCCCGATGTCAATGAGAGTGTGTTCTAAACGTTTGAAACACATAGCAGCAAGTTAAAAGTACATTACATGCGTGAGTGGTTGTTAGCGCTAACGGTTAGCATGAGCCAGAGCCCGTCTGAGCACAGCTTACCTTTGAACGAGTTACTGTGTTCCCACTGTTTGCTGGCTTTATGATCTGCAGCTCCTACCGGCGCCAATACGGTAAATACAACTTAATTTTGCACTGGTCATTGTTCTGCTTAAATAATTAAAGCCGCGAGCGGCGTCGATCGGCCTTGCAGCCAAGCGCCTTCGCGCACCGCCCGCCGCCGGCCGTCAGCCACCGCAGAAGCATGCGACACATTTGCGTCGGATTGTTTACATTTTTACCATCTTATTAAAACTCACCCGTCCACGTATGATGTCGATTTCCTTGATGTACATAACCAGATGTGAACTGGTTGTGAGCCTCTAGACCCTTGTAAGCCCTCATTTCCTCAAGAGTGTGCAGAGGGTTTTCACCGAACACCAGGTAATGCATCTGGATTACGGCTAAACAAGGCACCGTGGAGGGCATACGGGTCCATATGGTCGATCACGGAACATTTCCTCAGATATACGTCCTTATCTGGTCGCTCTAGCGTGCTGGCGTACTTATCCATTCGCGATACGATAATACGTGTACGACAACTAGAGATAAGGAAGTGTGCCACCCAATATGGCGGACCGGAAGTTGGCCAGTGACGTCAGTGAAAACCCCCTATTGACGGACGTCCTCTTGCAGCTTCTCTGTCGTGTGTAAAATGGGGTTGAAAACCCAAACCAGCTCCATAGCGAACTAAGCATCCCAAATAGGTGACTTTAGCTGCCCTTTTGCTGTTCTCCCGTTCTTAGCTGGAAACGAATTTCACATTGAGTCAGAAAAGGCTGGCAGTGGTCAGGGTCTCCTTTAAAGGTGTCAGGAGGAAATAATCTATTCACGACTGGCTTGAACCTGAGGGTCGACAGGAAGCATTGGTTTTAGTCAGAAGTGTAATGGAGACTTTCTGCAATAAGTCTATCAGTTCACATATTCACTTCCCCAACCTGGAAATAGCTCTTTCTACTCCTGAAAGCCACTCCTGTAACAGCGATGGGTCCATTTTTGGCCAGATTCTACTGTAATGCAACAGACAGAGGACCCTATAATTCAGCCAGACAACAGGAGTGGATTTAAAGAATGTATTAAAGATTAAGGTCTAGATCTCAGTCGGGAGATGGCTGGGAGCGCACACAGAAACCACTGTGGGGGAGAGAGGAAGGTTAGTGGCCAGGAGCAACTCAGTGTGAGTAAATGTGCCCTCAACTAAGCCCACTAACCTTCAGCGAGTGTGGGAGGATGCACTGAAACAGATCCGTAGCTCCAAGGGCTCTGACTGGGTTAAGCATGTGGGGCAGCGGGTCCAAGCGGCACAGGAACGTTGCTGCACAGGGCTGAGACAGGAAGAGTGTCCATAATACAAGCGCGGCTCAAAACCATGAGCAGGATTAGGCAGAGGTAGTCGGAGGGCTAGGCTAAAGGCTTGGTCAGGATGCTAAGCGTGAGATTGATGTCCAGAATTCTGAGGCCACCATATAACTAATGGTTATATTAGTTATATAATCCTTTTAATGGAAGAAAGGCTAGCAGAAATGTCAGGAATATATTTAACGGCTAGTCAAAGATGTACAACAAATAGATATTTTAAAGTTTTCACAAATCTCTGATCGTTTGTCTCTGTTGTGAAGTAAATTTTAGATTGCAATCCAGATCCTGGAGACATTATAAAATAGAAACACTCTAAGCCACATTTAATTTGATTAACAAATGTAAAGGACCCGTTAGACTTTCGCCCACTGAAGTGGAGTTAATACAGGGTGTGTATTTATTCATTGTCAGTTTTGTTTAAAAACCTGCATGAACAGTAGTGCTCACAACTATTCAGCAGGAGAGCTTCAGTCTGGCTGTAGTTCATTTCTCCAACCAAACACGTTTCCTCCTTTTCATAGTGAGTCATTCTTGTTTTTCCTGCTTTTTATGTCATCAAATGTCATCTTATAGTTGTTTTGTTGACCTACATGGTTTGAGTAGGATTTGCTTTTTTCCGTTTACACCCGTAGCCTTGTCTATTCTCTTCTGGGGTTATTTTTACCTCATTTATCTGTGACATTTTCATCCAACAAACCATCATGTTTATGATATTTGGATTGCAAATGGGATTTTGTTACTGAGAGTTTTAAAGGCATACTATGCAACATTTTTCAGTTAATTAATGTGTTCCATACCGTTTTGGATCATTAAATGAGTCATTTCAGGTCTAAAAAAGGTTTTCTCGGCCGCCCTGGTGGTCTGTAGGGGAAATACCGTACTTGCAATTGCAGGAGCCCTCAGCCCGCACCCACAGGCTCAGAAGTCTGGTGCATCGCGAGAGTCGGTCTTGCTTTACGGCGAGAACTGCTACACGCCGCCATTGAAAGGTGTGCTCGTTGCTAGCGCAGTGGCGATATTTGTGCAGTTATCATGGCGGAACCAGCGAGAAAACAGCGAAAGCCCATGTCAGAGCAGGCGAGAAAGAGGAAAAGGGCTCTGTACAGAGAGAGGAGTCGTACACGGGTGAACATCGGGCAAGCTTTTTTTCGAATGGCAAGAGCCAGAGCCATAGAGAGAAAGAGTTGCGACACTCCTATTGGACTCCGTTGTACGCTTTTTGCCGCCAATAACAGCTGAAAAAGTAGTAGGGTGTATATTTATATATATATTTACCGTTAAATAACGCAATCGCTGTTGTCTGTCCCATAGAAGAACATAAAAGTCAGCGTATGTTTTGGAACTATAGCGGTTTACACGAACCACGTGACTGCCCTGGCGGTGACATCAAAGAGTGTCGCAACTCTTTCTCTCTATGGCTCTGGCAAGAGCTAAAAGAAAAAGAAGGCTGCAAGGCTGACGCGGACCTCACGTTTCTGCTGATGCGATTGTAAATAACATTGGAATGGTTTCTTTCTCTCTGTGTGCATGTTCATACTTTCACTGTGTTAGTCATTGTTGGTGCTGCCGTTTTTTCGACTTTTGGTTGCGTTCACCTGTCTGCTAAGCTCAAAACAACCGCGCCTGGCTTGACGGAGAAACCAGAAGAACAGCTGAGCAGCTTTACGACAGTGCACTTTTACTTTTGCCCTCTGGTGGGAGCCTCGCTGGAAAATCAACCCCGGTTGCATAGTATACTTTTAAGGGGAAGTGAGATGCAAATTGTATAGTGCAATATTTTTTCTGTCTTATTTAGCCGTTTTCGTTCTCCACATAACTAATACAATGCTTTTAATAGAGTAGCGTTTAAAAAAACAAAACGGCACAAAAAGTAAAATGAGTGAAAACAGCATACAGATTGCTTTGAAGCTAACCTCATTTAATAATTTTCTTATGCATGATATTGGTCTTGCCTTTTTATTTGCGTGTTTCCCTTAATTTTTCACAGATTGCAAATCAAATAAAAGAAGGTAGCTTTGCTAACTACATACGGAGCCTGATCAGCAGCAACAGGACACACGATCCGGAGTTTTACAACCTCACCTCGTATCTGGACAGCATGGGTACCACACACTTGTCTGTCCTGGCTGAAGACGGATCAGCCGTCGCTGTCACCAGCACCATCAACTACATGTCAGTATCTGATGAGCTCTGCTTTAACAGGGGCACTTATAGTTTTCAAAGGATCAAAAATCTCAAGTTGGGGAGTGGAGGGTTAGAAAAGTACGTTCTGATGTAGGTCTGCAGCTGATTCTACTCACTGATAATAAAACGGGCTTCTTCATCACATAAGCTAGTGCAACTGAGCTGCCAAAAATACACAATAATGATTCCAGTCAGTCATACTACTTGTAGTTCAGTGTAGTTCTTTTACATTCTTATACTATAGAGAAATCAGAATTGATTAAATAATTCAGGTGAAATCTTTACAAAAACTGGAGACTGGAAATCTACCACAGAACTCTGATTAGTGCATCCTTCCTAGGTGTGCATACTACTTAATCTGGGTGCGGATCCAGATCATTTGGCCATTGCCCCCGTCATGTTGCCGTTGGCTATGGGGTTAGAGGTGAGGCAGATTATATTCCCAATATAAAGTAGGAAGATAATTTAAGAACAAATGTATCTATGGGTGGATTTTTGAGGACTCTTTTCTTTATAAAAAGGATTTTTATGGCAGCACAACTTTGGAGACCAGTTTTTATTTGGGAGCTGAACTAAAGAAAGGGAGTGCTTCGTTATCAGAGTGCTTTCACCTAGTTTATCTAACTTGCACATCTTCTTAACAGATTTGGCTCCAGGGTCTACTCTCCAAGCACTGGAATCATCCTAAACAATGAGCTGACGGACTTTTGTGGAAGGGCCGATAACATCTCTCCTGGTAATCAGATTAATATAACGGCTTTTCATTTTTACTATAGTCAGTTGAGAACAATCCTGGTACAGTCTCGTACAACTTGTTTTTATGATTACCTACTTGTCTTCATCATGGCAATGGTGTGAGGGGAGCTGCAAAAATCTTTAGAAAGTAATTTAAACCTTTTTGTAAGATAGATTTCCCCTCTTTATTTAATCACAACAGACTTTCAGTCTCCATTTCTTGTGTTCTGGGGTGGTTTCTGTTAACCTCCACTGGGAGGAAAGGTGTTATCGCGTGTAACACAACAAGTATTCTGCTAGTGTGGGAGTTGTAGGAAAAATGGTGGTTCAATTAAAGGGGCTGGATGTTTCAATGAAAGGCTCTACAAGTTTTTCGATGGTTGCAGAGGATGGTTACCAGTTACAGAGTACTGCCAGAGAGAGAGCCGGAGAGACTGCTATGGAAATATCGGCAAATTTTCTATACAAAGACGACGGTGTGGAAGCCTTGCTTACTAAAATCTATCCATCCATCCATCCATCCATTGTCTTCCGTTTATCCGGGTCGGGTCGCAGGGGTAGCAGCTTCAGTAGGGAGGCCTAGACGTCCCTCTCCCCAGCCACTTGGGCCAGCTCCTCCGGTGAAACCCAAGGCGTTCCCAGGCCAGCAGAGAGACATAGTCCCTCCAGCGTGTCCTGGGTCTCCCTCTGGGCCTCCTCCCGGTGGGACGTGCCCGGAACACCTCACCCAGGAGGCATCTTTACCAGATGCCTGAGCCACCTCAACTGGCTCCTCTCGACGTGGAGGAGTAGCGACTCTACTCTGAGTCCTCCCCGGATGACTGAGCTCCTCATCCTATCTCTAAGGGAGAGCCCAGACACACTATGGAGAAAACTCATTTCGGCCACTTGTATCCGGGATCTCGTTCTTTCGGTCACGACCCAAAGCTGGTGACCATAGATGAGGGTAGGAACGTAGATCGACCGGTAAATCGAGAGCTTCGCCTTTTGGCTCAGCTCTCTCTTCACCACAACGGATCGGTACAGCACCCGGTTCACAGCAGACACTGCACCAATCCGCCTGTCGACCTCCCGCTCCATCTTCCCCTCATTCGTGAACAAGACCCCAAGATACTTGAACTTTTCCACTAGGGGTAGCACATCCTCCCCAACCCGGAGGAGGCACTCTACCCTTTTCCGGTTCAAGACAATGGTCTCGGATTTGGAGGCACTGATTCTCATCCCGGCCGCTTCACACTCGGCTGAGAACCGCTCAAGTGAGAGCTGTAGATCACGCCCTGATGAAGCTAATAGGACCACGTCATCCGCGAATAGCAGAGACGCAATCCTAAGGCCACCAAAACGGATCCCCTTGACACCTTGGCTGCGCCTAGAAATTCTGTCCATAAAAGTTATGAACAGAATCGGTGACAAAGGGCAACCTTGGCGGAGTCCAACTCTCACCGGAAACGAGTCCGACTTACTGCCGGCAATGCGGACCAGGGTCTGACAACGGTCATACTGAGACCTGACAGCCCTTATTAAAGGGCCCGGCACTCCATACTCCCGGAGTATCCCCCCCACAGGATCCCTCGAGGGACTCTGTCAAATTCCTTCTCCAGGTCCACAAAGCACATGTAGACTGGTTAGGCAAACTCCCATGCCCCCTCCAGGATCCTGCTGAGGGTATAGAGCTGATCCACTGTTCCACGGCCAGGACAAAAACCACACTGCTCTTCCTGAATCTGAGATTCGACTATCCGACGGACCCTCCTTTCCAGAACCCTGGAGTAGACTTTACCAGGGAGGCTGAAGAGTGTAATTCCTCTGTAGTTGGAACACACCCTCTGGTCCCCTTTTTTGAATAGGGGGACCACCACCCCAGTCTGCCAATCCAAGGAAACTGCCCCCGATGTCCACGCAATGCTGCAGAGCCGTGTTAACCAACACAGCCCCACAACATCCAGAGCCTTAAGGTACTCGGGGCGAATCTCATCCACCCCTGGGGCCTTGCCACCGAGGAGCTGTTTAACAACCTCGACAACCTCTGCACCAGAGATGGGAGAACCTGACCCAGAGTCCTCAGACTCTGATTCCGCAATGGAAGACGTGTTGGTGGGATTAAGGAGGTCTTCGAAGTATTCCGCCCACTGACGCACGACGCCCTAGTCAAGGTCAGCAGCACACCACCCCCACTATAAACAGTGTTGGTACTGCACTGCTTCCCCCTCATGAGACGCTGGATAGTGGACCAGAATCGCTTCGAAGCTGTACGGAAGTCTTTCTCCATGGCCTCTCCAAACTCTTCCCACGCCCGAGTTTTTGCCTCGGCGACCAGCCGAGCCGCCTGCCGCTTTGACTGCCCGTACACATCAGCTGCTTCCGGAGTCCCACAGGCCAATAAAGCCTGATAGGACTCCTTCTTCAGCTTGATGGCTTCCCTCACCACCGGTGTCCACCAGCGTGTTCGAGGGTTGCCGCAGCGACATGCATCGACAACCTTTGCGGCCACAGCTCCGACTAGCCGGCTCAACAATAGAGGCGTGGAACATGGTCCATTCAGACTCAATGCCCCCCGCCTCCCTCGGGACATGTTCAAAGCTCTCCCGGAGGTGGGAGTTAAAGCTCAGTCTCACAGGTGACTCTGCCAGACATTCCCAGCAGACCCTCACAATACGTTTGGGCCTGCCAGGTCTGACCGGCTTCCTCCCTGACCATTGGAGCCAGCTCACCACCAGTTAGTGGTCGGTGGAGAGCTCCGCCCCTATCTGTATCCGAGTGTCCAAGACATGCGTCCGCAGGTCAGATGAAACAACAACAAAGTCGATCATTGACCTACGGTCTAGGGTGTCCTGGTACCAAGACCACATGTGGACACCCTTATGCTTGAACATGGTGTTTGTGATGGACAAATAATGACGAGCACAGGAGTCCAACAACAGAACACCACTCAAGTTCAGATCAGGTGGGCCATTCCTCCCAACCACGCCCCTCCAGGTCCCACTGTCATTTCCCATGTGAGCGTTGAAGTCCCCCAGCAAAACGAGGGAGTCCACAGGAGGCCACTCTCCAGTACCCCCTCCAAGGACTCCAAAAAGGGTGGATGATCCGAACTGCTGTGTGGCGCATAAGCACAAACAGTCAGAACCCCTCCCCCCCACACGAATGCGAAGGGATGCCACCCTCTCGTTCACCACCAGTGAACGAGAGGGTGGCTGGCTCTCGTTCTGGCTGCAAAATGCAGAAGAGCATTGTGCAGCCAGTTAAGGGCTGCAGATGAAAAATATGAAACAGGAGACAAAGTGCATTACAATCAAGCAGATAGTAGGGTCAGGTGCAGTTATTGGTCAGAATGAAGTTGTAGTGTACAAAAGACATAGTGGGATTCTTGTTTTGATAAATTCATGTTATCTAAGCCTTGTAATGGCTTAGATAACATGCAAATTGAACCGATACAGGTCCACCCCCTTGGTAATGGGGAGTCGTTAAAGTCATTGTATGCCTACAGATTGAACCGAAACTGGTCCACTCCTCTGTAATGGGCAGTCGTTAGGGTCGTTATTGGCCTGGCTTACAGGAACGATGTTTTGATCACCCGTATGAGGGTGAGGATTGAGGTGATGATTGGCCGGAATTAACCCTATAGCTGTATTATAGGTTTTTGAGAGTTGGAACTTAAGTCCTCCTCCTCTGTTTAAGGTTATTTTTTCTCTCCTAATGTAGATGGCTTCGCTCACCCCTTTCAAACCATCTGTCTTCTTTGTCCAAAATGTGAACATTTTGGTCCTCAAAAGAGTGTCCTTTGTCCTTAAGGTGTAGGTGGACAGCAGAGTCTTGTCCTAAGGAGGTAGCTCTCCTGTATTGAGCCATGCATCTGTGGAGAGGTTGTTTGGTTTCTCCAATATAAAGATCAGAACATTCCTCACTGCACTGAACTGCATACACCATTCCGCTCATCTTAGGTTTGGAGGTTTTGTCCTTGGGACGCACTTGTTTCAGTTCGTCAGTGCAGGTTAAATAAAGTGAACACAGACTGAGGATAAACCAGTATTGCCCAGTGTTCCTGAGAATGATACGAACATGGTTCACACTGATGTCAGGGACTTCAGATGATGAAATGAGTGTTAATGGAGAACAAATCGCTGAGAACAAAGTCAGATGAGAGTACTGTCAGACAGACTAATGAGACACACATTGAAACAGAGAGTAATGTGTTATTACACACTGCACATTCTACACAGCAGACTCTGCACACATAGAATAAATGAGTGACAACTTCTCTTCAAGTTTAGGAATTTATTCACAGAGAACATCACTATAGAATTATGTTTATCTGAATTAACACTATATTTCAATTAACAAATCCTCTCTACAAGCCTAGTGAAACTTAACTAAAACTACTAGGCTAGCGGACATTCGGTGTTGATTTTAAAATGCTTCGGCTTTATTTTAGTCGTAATGAGTGAACCGGATAACACAGACAGCAATATCCCATCAATGTATAAAACCCTTATGGAGATAAAGTTTGTTATAACCGTGAAAACACACTCAAATTACATCAGCATGGCATGGTCTCAAAATGCTAATGGGAGCTATGTCGGTCAACTCCACGTGTGACAACGCATCAAGTAAACCTTCTAGACAAACCATTTAACTTTCCCTGTCTATTTCTATGCCAAGCCTGTTGGTGCCTCTGTGTCAGTTCGGTTCACTTTGGGCGTCCAGTTCGAAGCAGTGCTCCAAGGAGACATTGGTTATTTCAGCAGCGGGCAGTGGACATGTGGCTCTTAGCTAGCCGAAATGCGGTTGGAGTAGGCAGCTCTGGATCGTAGTTGAGTCCCTGGCATGCGAAACTCAGCCCTGCAGCGGGCGACTCCAGATCAGCCCCTCGTCTCAGCTTGGCCTGGTGAGGAAATGAGACGGCTCTGCACCGTTTTGAGGCGGATTTCTAGCAACAGCTGAGAAAAATAAACAAAGTTGTTTTGGCATTCTTTCACTTTAGCGTATGGTTACGCAGAAGTTAGACTGGAGACTTAGCTTCGATCCAGCCTGCAGAGAACCCCCCCCCCCTTTGCTTTTCCAACGAAACAGGGAAATGAGTTTCACAGAAAGCACATTTTACTCAGCTTTGTTGACCCTGCAGATGCTTGTGAGTCTTTGAGTCCAATGTGGCCCGCATGGGTGGCTGGTCTCCCCAGCGCCGAACCTCTCCTCAAGAGTTCACAGGCAAGAAGGAAGATAAGTGAGGTGTAGCCTGGCTTCATAGCAGGGCACCCTGCTGTGAGAGGCTGTCTCTGCGTGGATGCAGCAGTGTCATGTTACATGTTCCCAATTCAATCTGATTTTGGCTTGATGGCACAACACTAGAAATCTGGGTTCTACTGATGTCAGACTGAGAACAGACAATCACATTTACAAACTTGGCACAGTGCCAGAGTCTTGGACAGAGCAGGGAGTGCCATTGGGTAATACAAAAATTGGTATTATGTACAACATCTTGAATGTGATGGCAGTGAGGGACAAGAACAGGCGTTAAACGTGTCAGAGGTTGATAACTTGTGAAAACAAAGAGGTTGATCTATTCATTACCAAATACATCTGTTTTGATGGTGCTAAACAGCAAGAAATTGAAAACTGTTTGAGGTCTGGAAAAAGAAGTCTCGAAACACATTAGGGACAAAAAACTATTCAAAAACAGAGAAAAATCTAATTTGTATGAATATGCCCCTTTTAGAAGATACATTTAAATTTAACCAGAGACATTCAACAAAAGATGAGACACATCAAGATGAACTCCATGTCTTTCTCTGTCTGACTCACATTTATTCATTGAAAGCATTTCCAATCATTTATCTCTTCTTCTCTTGACAATGTTGGCATGAACTGCAGTTGTCTGTGCTGTCAGTCATGGCTCTTGTTGTGTCTGCAGGGGAGCAGCCCCCTTCCTCCATGGCCCCCGCTGTGCTGAAGTCTGGTTCGGAGATACTAGTGACGGGAGCGAGTGGTGGGAGCATGATCACAACGGGGCTGGCCTCTGTACGTGGCCATGGCAATCACAATAAGTGCACTCAGGATTAACTGCTGCACTCTGATGCTCCTCGCTGTAGTCACAGCTAGCTCTTCCTTCATGATCATCATGACTGTTATCAGCACATTCCCATCAGGATGTCTTCTTTCTCTTGCAGGCCCTCATCAACCACCTTTGGTTTGGAAAGAGCCTTAAGGAGGCAATTGCTACTCCTGTTGTCTTTGTTGACTCTGAAAACTCAGTGAAGTTTGAACCCAACTTTGACAAGGTAATGCATTTATGACTGTTTTCAGGGGTCAGGTAACACACTGCACAGCTTTAACCTCATCATATTTTTCCTTCTTTCTCTTCAGGATGTAATCAAGGCTCTTGAAGCACTGGGGCACAACCAGAAACAAGCAACCAGATTCTACAACGTGGTTAATGCTGTGGAGAAAAAGGGCGGCTGTGTCTGTGCTGTGTCTGATTACAGGAAACGAGGAGAAGCAGCTGGTTATTGACACCAAGAGTCATGCTGGCTGCAGAGGATGTCCTGAAAATGACTGAGATCCTCCTGCAGCAGAAGGTGCCTGTTGTTCTCGGACATCAGTGAATAAGACGGAAAAACAAGTTTCATTTGCGGAGGCTTTGCAGTAACATGTCTTCCTGTGACTGGAATAGGCTCACAAACACTGTAACAAGCTGTCACCATGGAAAAAACAAGACTCTTTTTGTCACTTCTTGTGTGTTTTGTAGGAGCAAGTCTTGGATATTTTTTGCCCTTCCTTGAATATTTTCTAATGATATGAAGGTCATTGTCATCATGCACAAAGTCTCTCAATTAACTTCTTTTTTTTTTTTTTTTTTTTACATGTAAATAGATCTCATGAATACATGACTAGCACGTTTTGTGTAAATACCTGATTTTAAATATTAGCTCCAATTCCTTCTTTTAGTTGTACTCCACTGTTTATTGAATTTTCTGTATTTGCTGCAATAGAATATAAACTTTTTTGTAATTTAGGTAGGAGATATGATTTCTCTGTTGGCTTTATGTACATTAAATTGACTGAAAAGAATGTGCCATGGCTAAAAAATATTTAGAAAGACCTGGAAATTATGTTTCAATGAAAAAGGCAAACAAAACCTGCAGAGGCCTCAAACCACACCTAAGATATGTGTCGTCCTTCATCTGGTCGTCTGACGGTCACATTTTCACATAATAGAGAAAGTAAATAGGTGGAAATCTTATTATTATTACAGTTAAATGATGTGTGGGTATCATCAGCATGTATTAATAATCATCAGTCTTAAAAAATATAAGTGGAATCCGTCTCAAATGCTTAAAAATCTATCTGTATAAAGGGTTAATTCTCTTTTTACGCACGCACGCGTACACACACACACACACACACACACACACACACTCTGAGCTTGAATCCTGGCCATATGCCTTTCAACATGGGTATTGGCGACAGTCAAACAAACTCTGCGTCGCCGAGCGGCTGAATAGGGGAATTCTTGTTGACGCGCTCGCTATTCAAAACTTCAGTCCAAGCTGCGGTTAAGATCCTTTTATTGTTGTTGATCTTCATAACACCAGTTGCAATGAAGCAAAAAAATGAATCCACAGGTTCAAACCGTGATCAAAGGCAAAAAGTACAAAAGGCATCCAATGCTTAAAGCGGTCAGCAAAAAGTAGACATCCCCCATCACCCACTCACTGACAACTACTCAGGTGAGCAAAACAGGTGATCTTACAATCACTGCTGACACCACGTGATCAATACCACACCCATCCACCACATTCCGGCCCCTAATTATTACATCATTACACAGTAATAATTACACATCCAACACCATATACATTATATCAGAACACTGAATGAGACATTACACATTGAAATAGTCCATAAACTCATTTCCTTTTTTCTTCTTTTGTCCATATGTAGTCAGTCAGTCATAGGCCAGAGGTTACCAGCACTTAGCCTAATATAGTCAGTCTGCGATGTACATCTAGTAGTATTAAAGTCAAGTCAAAGAGTCATGTCAAACCAGGTCGAAAAAGTGTTGTCTTTATTGGTCGGATCTCTCCTGAAGAAGGCATATCTTTGTGATGGGTCTGCATAAATGGCTGGTTGGAGTCTTAACCCAGACCTGGCGTACAAGCCCCCTTTTGTCTGGTACAGTTTCTGTGATTTTGCCGATGATCCAGGAACCACGAGGTGCAGAGTCATCCACTATAAGGACCACGTCTCCAGGAACAAAGTTGCGTTTAATTTTCATCCATTTTTGGCGCTGTTGAAGCAGTGGCAAATATTCTTTAATCCATCGTTTCCAAAACAGATCAGATATGTATTGGACCTGTCTCCATCGTGATGGAACGAATCAATCTCTCCCATGCTCCGCCATGGTGCGATCCAGCTGGAGGATTGAAGATCCATTTCACTCCCTTCAACAACAGCGTATCAGTGATCTTTTCCTGATTCCACTCTTCTATGGCTTGTCTCAGCTCACGCTCCGCACCCACAAAGTTGGTTCCATTATCAGACCGCAGCTCTTGAACTTGGCCTCGCCTTGCAATAAAACAGCGTAAGGCATTAATGAAGGAGTCTGTGTCAAGAGATGAGGCGACCTCAATATGTACAGCTCTAATTGCTAAACACGTGAAGAGAACTCCATACTTCTTCCCAAGACTTCTCCCACGCTTGACTTCAAATGGACCAAAATAATCAACTCCAACAAAACTAAAAGGGGGTTTCTCAGGAGTCACTCTGCTTTCAGGCAAGTCAGCCATTTGCTGCTGGCCTGTAGCTCCATGAAGCCGTCTGCAGGTCACACACCTCGACAGGATGTTTCTAATCAAGGCTCCAGCACCAGAAATCCAATATTTCTGATGCAGCTTTGAGAGCATGTAGTTCCTACCACCATGACCCACACTTTTATGGATATGCTGAAGAATGAGATCAGCAATGTGAAAGTCCTTAGGAATTATGATAGGATGTTTGGAATCTTCAGACATGACAGCCTTGCTGAGACGTCCTCCAACACGCAGCACATTATCCTCTAGAACAGGATTCAACTTGTATATGTGACTGCTTCGCTTCACGCTCTTTCCCTTTTGGAGACAGGAGATCTCTTCAGCATATCTTTTCCTCTGACAAAACTGGATTATCTGCATCTCAGCATCCTCAATCTCTCCCAATGAGAGAAAGTCATTACAGAACTCAACCCTAGGATGAGCACATTTAGACAGAGCTGTATTAGATGCAGGCTGGAAATGTGTCTTGTTCTTCTTGCGATGTAAGAGCAATGTTTTGAATCTCAAAATCCAACTCATCACCCTGACAAGACGAGTCCAGGATGAGGTACGATGAATCAAGGAATCCAATGGATGGTCATGATCATGTGTGGGTGAGACAACCACAGAGGTACACATCTTGACTTCACGGTCTTCGGGTGAAAGTTCCTGCAAGTTCTCTGGGTTAACTGGCCAATCTGTCTCTGGCTGTGTAAGGAATGCAGGACCAGATAACCATTTAGTGTCATTCAGAAAAGATTCTGCCTTCATACCTCTGGATATAAGATCTTTCATGAACACAGTGTAATGTTTGTGGAAGTCTTTATCTCTGATGAACCTTTTCTTCAAGCTTAAGGCACGTTGTTCAGCAATTACACGGTTATCAGGCATTCTTATGTCTCTGTCTTTCAAAGGCAGGGCAATACTGTAGTGTCCATCCTTCAAGGTCACGGTCTTATTAGCCAACTCCAGAAACCTAGAGTCTTCCTGTGACAGCCCCACATGCTCATCATAGCTGCTCTCAGGGAAGTCCATCTTGAACTGTTGTTTCCATAACTTGTCCAATGTAACAGCAGATATCCTGTTGGTAGTGACTGTTAATGGACAATTTGGTTTTCCACAGCATTCTTGTTCAAGTGGCCCATTCACTGTCCAACCGAGCATCGTTTTAATGGCAAAAGGTCCGTCACCTTCACTTCTGATGACCTCCAAAGGTTCTAGAGCTCTGGGCATGTTCATGCCAATCAGAAGCTCCACCTGTGCTTTTATCTCTGGTAAATGAACATCCTTCAAATGTGGCCATTTATCCAGGTCGCGTTGCTTTGGGATGTTACTCAGGTCTACAGACATTCTGTGCTGAGTGAAGAGGTCAGGCATGTCACAATACATATTGCTGTGCAATCCAGCGATTTCCAGTTCAGGTACAATAAAGCTGTCCATCACTTTCTCTTGTCCCATGGTGCGCAAAAGAATCTTTGTTTTTCTCCCAGTGAGATTCAGCTTGTCCATAAGACCCACTGTACAAAAGGATGCTGAACTCCCTTGGTCTAGAAAGGCATATGTTTCCACTGTTCTTTGACCTTTCTTTGATTTTACTTTGACTGGCACAATGGAAAGCTTACAGTCTTGTTCCCCGGCCCCAGTAAGACCACTAGTCTGGACTGTGACAGAAGTGTTATCTGCTTCAGTGTCAAGTTTAACCTTGTTCTTCTTGTGGTGGATATGAAGTATGCTTGCATGTCTGAAACCACAGATTTTACATAAAAGGCGATTTCTGCATTCTTTGCTGATGTGCCCTGTGCACAGGCAACCAAAACACACATTATTCTTCCTAAGAAATAAAATCTTCTCATTATGAGGTTTCTTATCAAATACAGAACATAAATCCAGTTTGTGTCCACCTTTGCAAAACAAACAAATCTTCACAGCAGTCTGATGTTCTTGAGCCTCTGAAGAATTATTTCTCTCGACGGCAGAGATGGTTGTGCCAAAGCTACTTCCTCTAGTTCTTGGACGAGGACAACATTCCTCTCCATCACTTTTTTTGACTGATAAATATGTTGATGGAGCGTCACATAGATTTCCAAAGACAGGATCTGTAGTAATTTTAACTTGACGCTCAAGGAAGAAAACGATGTCAATAAATGTAGCTCTGCGATGCTGCTTCTCCTGGATGTCACATGCTGCTGTTCGCCATTTATCTTTCAACTTATAAGGCAATCTTCTAATCACAGCAAGCATATTGGCAGGTGTATTTAATTCAGAAAGATCATAAACCTCCTCCATCGCATTGCAACATGCACGTAGAAACAAACAGTATGCCTGAAGAGCTTTTCCATCTTCTGATTTAATCAAAGGCCATGAGTGAATTTTATTCAGATAAGCAGATGCAATAATATGCACATTTCCAAAGTGCTCATACAACATAGTCTTAGCTTTTACATATCCAGCACCATCAGGCATATGTTGACAGCTTTTGACAAGTTCGCAGGGCTGACCCCTAGTGTACTGTGCAAGATAATGCAGGCAATCATCCGGATCGTCTGTCTTTCCTTCAATAACCTGCTCAAATGAACGCATAAAGGCCTGGAAATGAAGAGGATCGCCATCAAAGGGTTGAATTTCTCTTCTAGGCAGCGAAGAAAGACCTTGCTGACGTACCAACATACAAGTTAACTCGTTTTGTTTCTCCATGATGGACAACAGGGTTTCATTGGCTGCTGGTTGAGCTGCTTCCTGCAGAGGCATATATGAAGCTGTCCTAGTTAGAGGATCAGGCCCCATAAGAAGAGGTGCAGGTTTTTCCCTTGTCGCATTCTGTTGCATTGTTTTTACTTGTAGCTCTGCATTTCCAAAATCTTTACTTCTCCTGGGAAGTGTCTGTGAAACAAAAGTCTTTGAATCTGCTTTAAGGAGCTCAAGAGCATTTCCTTCTGTTTTGAAATAGGATTCCATTCCGTTGGATTTCCGTGAAGCTGTGCTTTGCACTGCAGATCCAGTTTTCAGCACTTTTACTTTTGCAGCAGTTGCAGCTATTTCTGCTTCAAGCTGAAGCTGTTCTTTCCTTTTCCTCAGTTGCTCCTCTTGTTCTTCCAGAGCGTGTTTTTCTTTGAGCATATTTTGACGCGTGAGCAAGGCGGCCATTTCAGCTTCTGCCCTGAGACGTGCAGATGAAGTTGATGATACTTTAGAGCTTGACCTGCTCCCTTGATTTGAAACACTATCAGATGGCAACACATCCTCGTGGTTGTCATGCTGGGGATTAACAGACAATTCAGGTTCCATATGTTGAACCTCCGCCTTTCCTTCTACTGGGGTTTTCTCTGACTGTAACATGCCGGAGGATGGCCTGCTTGAGCATTTATTGTTTTCAGAAAGCCATATTTCAACATCTTCAATAAACCCCTTGTTGTATTTAGTGATGCTTGAGAACCATGTGTTTTGCTTATGTTTCTCATCAAGTGGAATTAAAGTCAGCAGCGAGTCATGCAATGCATTGGCATCCTTGGAGAGGTGTCTTAACTCATCCAACTGTAACATTACTTGTGAATAATTTTCATCATCTTTCATTAGATCTTTAAGAGACACAATTACACCTTTCATTTTATTTACATGCCTTTTCCGCTCTGTTTGGATCGTTTCAATTTTATTTGCGAGAGCTTTCTCAGTAAGAACGATAGTTCTTTTATCCTTTTCAGGTTTTTCACCAACAGATGCAGCAGATGATCCACTCATTTTATGTCATTTGCCAAAATCCAAATAAAAAGGAAACTTCAAAGCATCAGCTTGCTGAACTCACGCAGAGCCACGCACACACGCACACCAAAATCCCGCAGCCACAGTCCAACAGCAAAACGTAGCGGGGGCGGGGTGTGTCACAACAACAGCTTCACCTGGCGGAACCAAGCTGGGTTTAAACGGCACAAAAAACGCGCCGGTTACATACCCCCGTTGTCTTCTCCTTCTCCGTCTCAAGTGATCCGCTTTCGTAGGTGTAGGATGGCGGGGTTGTGCGGGCTCGCGTCACAGTTCCTGATGTGCGAGAAGCTCCGTTGCTGTCGAATTTTTTGCTGACAAATATTGGCGACAGTCAAACAAACTCTGCGTCGCCGAGCGGCTGAATAGGGGAATTCTTGTTGACGCGCTCGCTATTCAAAACTTCAGTCCAAGCTGCGGTTAAGATCCTTTTATTGTTGTTGATCTTCATAACACCAGTTGCAATGAAGCAAAAAAATGAATCCACAGGTTCAAACCGTGATCAAAGGCAAAAAGTACAAAAGGCATCCAATGCTTAAAGCGGTCAGCAAAAAGTAGACATCCCCCATCACCCACTCACTGACAACTACTCAGGTGAGCAAAACAGGTGATCTTACAATCACTGCTGACACCACGTGATCAATACCACACCCATCCACCACAATGGGGATTGCATGTCCTCTCTGTGTGGGGAAAAACATGCTTACTGGTTTATTTAGCCTCCCTACACTGGTAGGCCGTGGGCCAGAATCTGTAGAGTGACTTTTCGTATGAACTGTCAGGGGGCAACTTTCTTGCACCGGGATAAGTTGCTACACATAGTAGTGATCTCAAAACACCAATTCTCAGGATTTATCCTCTAGCGAGGATAAGTCATTTGGCACAACGACACCTGTTGCCTGTGCTATCCTAGTGCAGCAGGTCTTGGTGATATCACAGTAAATTGGCCAAAAGTCTGGGCTATTTCTGCCCTGCGATGGACTGGCGACCTGTCCAGGTTGTACCCCGCGTCTCGCCCATTGACAGCTGGAGATAGACACCGACAACCCTCGCAAACCCAACGGGGAAAAGCGTGTCGGAAAATGAGTGATGGATGGTCTGGGCTATTTCTTTTTCCTTGCCATCAAGATCTTTGCCAACTGGCTCCAGAAAATGCTATTATTGGGCTTTCTTCGCCTGGAAACAAATGCATACAACCCTTTACGGGCGCTGCCATGATGACGTGGTTGAACTCGCTCTGCTGACAATACAGCGATCTGATTGGCTGAGCAGCAAAAATCTAATCACGTGACCTCTTGGACCGGAGCGCCACAGTTTAGATTTTTCATTGGCTATAACCTATTAATGTGCAAGTGAAAACGTGGGAACATTGGTGTTTTGAGATCACTGTTATGTATAGCAACTTATCCCGGTGGAAGAAAGTTGCCCCCTGACAGTTCATACGAAACTTTATAAGGAGACGTCCTACAGATTTTGGCCCACGGACTATGGCCTAACATGTGAGTATGTAGGCGCATGGTTCATCCTGTTTGTCTCTGTATTTGCGCCAGAAAATATGGAACAACAATGGAGGGATATTGAACTTATACTAGAGAGCGTTATGTTTTATTGAAGAAAATAGCTTTCTTTGGACTATTGTCATGTATTCTGCCTGTCTTCTGTTGTTTTGTGGGCTGGCTGATTGTGTTCCACTCTGTGCTGCTCCACGCTGCTAATTAGTGTGTGCGGTCTTCCTGATTACCTCCACTAGCCCTACCTGCTTTCTTGCATTTATATACCTGCCTAAAAATAAAACAGCGGGACTTCTATTCTGAAGCTGAAGACGTTTCGCTTCACATTCAGGAAGCTTTCTTAATTCAAAATGTCTGGAGTAGTGTGGAGTTCAAAACTCTATAGACCTGCCGGTGAGGCCTCGTTAGAATTTGGATTTAAATGTAGATTCACCTGGAACTGATCAACTCTGGAGAGTCGTTAGGCTCATTGTTTGCCTGGCTCACAGGAGAATTGTTGTGGTCACATGCATGGAGGTATGAAAACGATGAGTCCAGTTCTTTTATTTCTTAATCTTTTTTTTTTTGGATTGATCATGACCTGGATGACTGAGAATCTTCACCAACCTAGTGTGAGTTGCTGTCCGGCATTTTCTGCAATGCCTGTTTTTGGCCTTGCTATGCTCTTTTGGATTTTTCCTGTCTCGTCTTGCCCTCTTTTGGACACCTCAGCTGCTCTCTGATTACTGGACACATCCTGGACCTTTATTAACCATGATTCCAGCCTAGCCCATTTGACCTGTCTTCCTTCTCCTGCCTGTCTAGTGTATGGCCCCAGTTTGTCTTTGACCTTTTTAAGCTCAACACCATGTCTGGCTTGAATATCGGGTTCTGCTATTTACTGGACATTGCAGTACAGTCTGGCCAACTATGGAGCCTTCGCTGGCAAGTGTTGAGCTCGGCAATTATGATGAACACTTGGGCTTTGTTTGGTCGGGAGGAGGAGGAGAATAACTCACCTGTTAGGGTGTTAGGAGCTTCACTCAAGGAATCCTGGTTCCTCTTCTTAGCACAGGCTCGAGACACTGCCATGAACACCCATCTCACTGCAGGAGATGCTGACGTCTGCCTGCCGTTTCTCTCTTATTCCTCCGGCTGTGTTTTCTGTTGTCACGCGTCAGACTGAGCCTCAGAGCCAGTGATTGTAAGTCAGTGAGTCGACTGCGGGTCAGGAGGACGTCTCAGGTCTGTTCAAGTATCGACCTGTTCTCGGCCTCCCCTGGTTCTTTTATCTGATAATGTGGTGTTTGCATTGTAGACTTCTGTAGTAATAAAAAGACTCTTCAAACCGTAACTATATTTTACCATATTTAATCTAAAAGGCAGAAGAATTGTTTACAGACACATCAGCGCTGATGGGCTTCTGATCGAACATGACGTAACGGCAATGAATGTGGCAAGAGCCCCGACTGATCATTTCTTAAGCATTATAAAGAAGTCTAGGTACACGCCCATGCAAGGGCTGTACGCTTCCTAACATATCGTCAGTAAAATAATGTGTCACCACTTCTGTGCTATCTGATGACCTTGTGTCCCAGCCTTGTGTCCCAGACTGTCTAGGTGTGCATGCTGCTCCCACGACTGACGTTCCACTCGTTCATCCCATTTCTACATTCTACTCATACGCCACATTTCTAACAGGTCCATTCACTGAGGGTCAGCATGTCGTTTTTGTTCATGCCACTGAGGGTCCGGAGGATGCCTCAGCTTTAGTCAACGTTCCTGTGTTTGTCAAGGTGTAAGTCCCGTTAAGAGTTTGCCACTCTCTCTCTCCCTTTGTGCTGCTCCAATCTGCTAACTAGAGTGAGCAGATGCTCCTGCCTCCTCGAGTTTCACCTGCTTTCTTGCTTTTTTATGCCTGCCTCTCACAGCCAGTAGCTGCCAGAATGCCTTTGAGCTTAGTGTGAGTTGCTGTCCAGTATTTTCTGCAATGCCTGTTTTTGGCCTTGCTATTCTCGTTTTGGATTCTCCTGTCTTGCCTTGCCCTCGTTCGGACACCACAATTGCTCTCTGACTACTGGACACAACCTTCCTGTCCTCCTTTGTATGATCCCACTTTGTTTCTCGGACATGCTCTCATGTCTCCAGCTCAGTCAGCCATCATCTCCAACTTTAAGCAGCCTGCTGTCAGCACTTACTGTTCCCTCATTCTCTCTGGAAATTATTCTGCCTGCACCAAATTTAGTTGATTGTTTTATTTCTAAATAAATAAACCTTTTTAAGCGTAATGCTGTGTCTGGCTTCAATATCGGGTTATCTTATTTTTTGAGCATTGCAACTGTGTTGTAAAATGTTTCTTGCAGTACATGATGAAGATTGGTCATGATGACAGTCATACGTCAGATAAAGCGTCTTAGATTATATTCTGAACTTAAGCAATATGAGAAAAGCTTGAAGATCAATGCAGTTTGGATGACTGGTGACAAACAGGCAAGTTTTTTTCAGTGATCATCTGAGAGGCTCCAAGTGTCCCAGCTTAAATGTCTTCACCACATTCTCGGCTTCAACGACAGCACTGAAGAAATTGCGATTTTACTGGTAATACAGAAATAAACCAATTCTGCACAGGAAAGGTCAAACAATACAAACCCAGATATTTCTTAGGGTGGGCTGCGTTGGCTTGTCACACAATATTTGGTCTTTGGAGAGGTTGTGACAGTCACACTGTGCCCTGACCTTATAGGAGCCGCTTGTAGCAAATGCCACATTACCATGTCTGGCAGCATGAGCAAAAGGTTGCCAGGAGAGGATCAAGGACGGGGCCTCATGCAGCAACCACCGTACCGTTCCCGGCAAATGGCTGCAGTTCAGGCGTTTCCCCGACAGCATATAGATTTGCTCCGCTGACTCCTAAACACATCTGTCTTTCCAGCTGCCAGTCCCAAACAGCATGACCCTAAGCAAGCTCCTTTTATTGCAATATTCACAGGCTAATCTGCATAAATCAATTAGCTGCTTGTTTCTGTGACCAGCTGCATGCTGTCGCGTTGACCCAACTGGTAAAACAACTCAGTAACTTCCTTTTACAATACTAGGAAAAACAAGAGGACACTTCTCAGTTTGCACAGGTTCTTTAATTGGCAGTAATTGAATGGCATGAGACATATATACGCAGACCACGAGGAAAAGGTTTGACACACTGACACATAAATATAAGCTGCAGTAGCTTGTAAAAACATTCATATACCTTAAGCCTTTTTGCATAATGTTACAACCACAAACTTAAAAGCACCTCATTGTGATGTTAGATGATAGACCAACAAAGAGCAACACATAGTTTGTGAGTGGAAGGTCAATTACACGTGGTTCTCAATTTGTTTTACAAATTAAAATCTGAAAAGAGTGCGTGGGTTTGTACTTAGCTGCCAATTTTCCACAAGTCATGTATAGGACATAGCAAACGCTTTGAAAAAGGAGCTTTGTTCAGGTGACACAAAAAGAGGCTAAATTTGCGCAAGACATTGTGTATGGTGGAAATCCTGGACCCTGGACACTCCTTTCCCACTGTGAAACATGGTAGTGGCAGTGTCATGATGTGGGGTTGGTTTTCTTCAGCAGGGAAAGGAAGGCTGGTCTGATTTCAAGGGAGGGGGGGGGGGGGGGATTTAGCTACAGAGCCTGAAGAAAGAATTTAGACTGGTGAGAAGGTTCATCTTGCAACAGTACCCTAGAGAGATAGTCAGAGCTGCAATCGAATGGTTCAGATCAAAGCATATTAATTGTATAAAATGCCTCAGTAAAAGTCCAGACTTAAATCCATTTCAGGATGTGTAGAAAAAGCTGAAAGTCGGTGTTCATGGACACTCCCCTTCAAATCTGATTGCGTCTGAACTTTTTCGCAAAGAAGAATGGGCAAAAAAATCTGTCTCTAGATGACCCTAGCTGGTAGAGACATACAAAAACTCTAACACATCACACGTTTTAGAATGCGTTCGCTAAAAAAACTTGAAAATTATGTTTTTGCCAGGTTTCTGTTGGTCTGAAATGTACAATTAAACAAAATCCAATAAAGTTTGTGGGTGTAAAGTCAAATAATGTGAAAAAGGCCAAGGGATATTCATATTTTTGCAAGTCGCTGTACAAACAAAAGAGGAAACAAGAGTTTAGCCTTTGAGGCTTTATCCTTCAACAATGATATCCTCTGTTTGGGACAACACTTACTGAGCAACCTTCTGTTTTATTGCGTAACCCCATAAAACATCTTCCTTTTTGTCATCTGTTCAATCCAACAGCAGGACTACTTTGGGCTCAGTTTCATTGTTCTTAGTCATTAAATACAATTAAATACAATTGCTGAATCAGACAAGAGACAAAAACACAGCATTTTAGACAGTTTACTGACACAAATACACAAATAACATTTATTGAACATTTATTATATATCTGGTGAGCTTGTTTTTTAATGATCCCTATTACAATAATCAACTGAGTAGCTGCAGCTTCATCATAATTTGGGATACTTTCAGCTTCCGCTTTGCAAATATCCAGGTATGAACACTGTGCACAGAGTGTACGCTATGGAGAAAGTGAAACATTAAAACATTACGGCCTTAAAGTGCATTGCAGTGTTCTTGTCAGCCTTAGTGGTCATGTTATGCTACTGCAGAAAGACTGAAACTGATAGACAACAGTCAAGGAAGTGCCTCACAACACAGGGCCACTGATAAACAGCAACATTAAGTGGTAAGGACGTTACCTGTGGAGACAGACGGCAGTAGGAAGAGCAGTTTGGCCCCTGCGGTGACTTAGAAGCCAGCTGGCTTTAAAAGTCATACATGTGTTGAAATACTGTGGCTATGACCCTAAAGAGCGCAGTGATATTAGCTTTTATGCAAGAAGAAAAACAACCAGAGACACCTCTCCATTGTTGAGTACTACCTGTTATCTTCTGAGACCGCTTTGTCCTTTAAGGTGACCAAAAATAACCAGTCGAAACAAAAACAGCTGTTTTGTTTTGTGTCCTCCGTTCCATCTGCACATGGACATTCACAAGGGGACACTGGAGGGGAGGGGGGGACACAAAAAGTTGACAAAGCAGTTTTGCTAGCGTCACGTGATGGGTTGCTGGCTGTATGGCCTGTTGAACTTGTGTCATAGCTTTTGTTGAGAGATTAACAGAGAACACAGAATGTGGAGCTAGGCCCTGCCTGACAGAGAGAGTCCTCAGTCCTGGTAGAGAACCAACAGGGACCGACAGTTTCCACACTTCACTCCAGGTGCTCCCCTCCCTAACCGGGATGCTACTCCTTCGTCTGACCAACTGACTAAGGTTTCCTGGGCATTGGCTCTCGACAGAGAGGAAGATGTGGTGATAGAGGTGGATAAACGGATAGAAAGAGACAGAAAACTGGTTCCTTGTCTCTTCCAGCCACCCTCCAATGAAACCCCACCTTTTTCCCAAGAGTACCATCTACCAACACAGTAAGTGAAGCGTCCAGGCCATCGTTTTCTTTTTTCTCTCTCGCTGTGTTGTTTGGGTTAACTCAGAGATGGTAAAGATTAGCTCAGTAGCTGTGTTCGGGCGATTAGGACTCAATGTGGGCACCGGTGTCCCTCATTGCCTTTAAAGGGTGACTGTTCTTGTGGTTTGAGGACAAGAGGGTGAAGGAAGTAACAGAGTGCTGTGGGACGTCATTTCAACCACAGCTGAAAGCTCTTCGGAAAGGAAACGGTCCATCACCTCTCACAGTGGTGAAGGGCATAATGTTTAGAGAGCTGTTTCTCCTCCACACCCCACGGCTCCAAGTCAAATCTATCGGCCAAATCTTCCTCATCCTCCTCTACTTCCTCCTCCTCATAGTGGCTGGGCTCCTCAATGGAGGTCTCCAGGTGGTACGAGTATGGTTGACCCTCTGTGTACTCGTAGATGGTCGGCAGGCTGCTCTTCAGGCTGCAGCGCCGGCGCAGCGCCACGAGCAGGGGCTGAGGCATGGTGAAAATGTCCACGTTGTTGCCCAAATCGATCCACGCCAGACTGGAGAAGGTCTTGGGGTCCTTGAGCATTTCAGTGAGGTCTTTGATGATGGCCAAGGTGAGGCGGTTACCGTTGAGAGCTAGGGTGCTGAGCTTGGGCAGCGAGGCTAGAAGAGGCAGCAGCAGCCTCATGTTGTCGTCGGTGAGCTCGGTGAAGCTGATGTCCACAGCCATCACAGTGTCTCTGTTGTTCTGGAGGTAGAAGGCCACTTGTCGGACATCACGAGTGGACAGGGGGATTCCAGACAGGTCCACACTGTCGCTGGACAGCTTTTTCTGGAGCGTTGTCTTGAGACTATAGAGAAATACAGAAAAATAACCTTTAAAGTCTTTTAACTTTTTCAGAAAACATCCACAATCAATATTGGTTTTGGAACAGGAAGAAAAAGGATATTTAGTTGTGACTTGACTAAGTTGTCATTTCATGTTGTGCTTAGCTGCGCTTTTTAAATTTTAGAACAAAGAAAGACTATTTTAATTTTGATGGTGGAGATTTTGGAGACAGGGGTGACCGTTCTTAGTGAAATCTGATAAAAATGAAAGGAATGAAAAAAAAAAAGTGTTTTTTCTTGTTCAAAATTTTGAGGATATATCCTTGTACTGAGAAATTCTGCACATGCTCGAAGATTAATTGACCAACACTTCTGAGATCATATGCAAATAAAGGATGGTACAAACACGATCCGCCACAATTATTGGCACCCTTGACAGAGATGTGTACAAAGGAGGAAGATCTGAATAGGAGTTGCCAGATATAGATTTAATCATTTGACAAATTTTGCATTGATCTAAACTGTTTTTGATTTCTATTAAATAATATAAACTCTTTTGCTTTTTAATCAAAGCAGTACATTTGTTTAGTAACTGACGGAAATTAAGCACGAGAGCAGTTTTCTAATTCAGGAGTGAACCACGGACTAACAGGACATTTTACCCACTTTAAAAGGAGCATGTTTGTTTGTAAAATACCTAAAACTATGATTAAAAATAAAGCCATGCACAGTTAACTTTGTCAATTAAGAGCACATGTTCCTACTTAAAATTATAGAGGTCCCAAAGTAATGCCTATTCACTGAAATTTATGACATCTCTTTTTTTGTGATAACACTGGCTTTAGCTTTTGGCAATTTTGTGTCCCTTACTACTCCAACTACACAGTGAAGCTAAACGATTCTGTGATATTAAAGGTTACAGAAAGTGTTGGGAGCATCAGAATGACAGAATGGAAATGTTGAATTATGTAAACTGATCTCATCCTAGCAATATTCATACATTTTATCACAACCACACGATTTTCTATCAGTTATGAAGACTTTTATAACTGACTCTTTTAGTCTGTAACAGTGAGAATTGAAGAAAATGGATGGATGGATGGATGGATGGATGGATGGATGGATAGATGGATGGATATATACATGTAGGGTGGTTGGATGGAATATAGGGCAGGGAATAAATTTAGAAAGTTTTACCTTGGTGATTTTACAGTACAGGAAAAATCTTTATTTATATCATGTGAGAAGCATGGTGTGCTGGGCCACTGTCTATCTGCTTTGTTGCAGACTCAGAATCTCTAACAGAGGTATAATACAATAGAGTATTGATTTACATCATAGACAAAATGATAAAGATTATTTATAACTCCACCCTGGTTAGCCCTTTGTTCTCAGTAAGATCCATTTGCTGAGCACCGAGGAGGAGGATCTGGTGTATTGAACCTGAGCTCTTCCTGGAGCGGGCTGTAATCCTGGTGCAGTGCCAGAGTGAATTAAAGCATCCACCGCGGCCTGGTGACTTACAGCGTCATCTTCAGCAGTACCTGTCACTTCCAAAGCTTTGAAGTGTTTTTCCGGTCACGTTGAAAATAGTCACGCCCTCAGCAGCATTTGCTCAGGTACAGGCTTGAAGAGCAGTAAGATTTATAAAGATTAAGGAAAACATGAGTATTAAGCTAAGTTAAAAGAGCTTCTAACTGACTGGAAAAGAGGAGATGTTTCAGGCTGGATGTATCTTTTGCAGTGTTAATTTGGCCCTTATAGCTTTTTATGTGATAGAGGCATAAAAAAACACTAACAACTGTTGGAAAGGGCTTCTCCTCAGGCAGTAATAGCTTGGATCACTCAACTCTCAGACAGGCTCATCTTTCTGTGCCCAGGAAGCAAAGAAATGGTTGTCTGGGGTATTTTGTCCAGAAACCCCCATCATCCGTCTTCCAGATGCATCTGACACCAGAGAACAAAGGTGACACTCGAGGCTGGTTACTGTTATCTGTCACGTGTTGTATAAAGTTCATCTTGTTATGTGATTTGTTTGTTTGTTTGCATATACCGTGAAACCATGGCATTTTTACTCAAGGTTATCATATCGGAAACCGTTGCATTCTTCGCTGACTCTCATACTACAAAGAATGTTTGTTTTCTTTATTTTTAAACCCACAAGAGGTTCAGTCTGAGAAATAAAGCAGCCAGGAGGCAGGCAGTAATGTCGCTGTGGTTCAGTGTTGTTGAAATGATGATGAATGAACTTAAGATCAATATCTGTGTAGATCCAGTGCAATGTGCTGGGCGAAACAAAACAACGAAGACGAATTCTGCAAAATATCAGAATTGAAATGAAATTCATGATGAAGCTGTGTCAAACGCCACAGCCTAGAAACAGATTTAAAAAAAATCTATTAATCAAATTTACTATTTTGAAGGTTTTTCTATGTGAACACAATTTGCGCCTCTGGTGAATCATCAGTCTCCTAACGTTTGAATCATGTATGCCTGAATCAAATTGCTGTGATGAATTATTGAAATACTAATTTTGGAACTGTTTCTTCAAGCCGAGTAAGTTTAACTTCTTGCAAGAAAAACAAGTTCATTAAGTTTTCCAAGAGTTCATCTTTCCTCCTCAGCTCAACTCTGGATGACTCACCAGAGCTGAAGTTCCCTCCATCCATGATTTCAGGGTCAGGAAAAGGGCAGCCAGTGGCGTCTTGCCAATAAAATTGCAGGAAAAATTGCAGACACGGTAAACATAAATTACAAAATAAAAAGTAAGTAGGACAGCTGTTCTCTCATAAAATGTGTCCGACTTCAGATTTTTCAGCATTCCCATTCGATTTTTGGTTTATTTGGGGCTATTTTTAGTGAAGGCCCCCTACTGTTAACGTTTCGAAACAAATGACATGTACTGTATCTTTGTAACCTCTCGGCTTCCATGTGACTTCACACTGCCATTCAGAAATTTTTGTATCATTCTACATCCAATCAGAATAAATCATGATGCTTGTCAATCGACACGTCACACCCTTGGCAGTTTAGACCCACGGGCACGACTGTCACTCACATGATGCTAACAAAAGGGTCAGACTACAACAATGACAAGACAGGAGAGAATGACGCAGCAAAAACACATTCGGTCATTTATTTACAAAATAGTAAAATTCATGAGGCTTTCGCTGTAGGAAAAAAAGTGCATAAAGGAACTTAAAAGAACCGACCAGACTTAAAAATCCAGCAGCAGGCAAGCGACTGTGGATGGATTTATGTTCAAGTAAAGATTATTGTTGTGTGGTATTCTCCGACCTCTAGGCCCCACCGAAAAGAAAAAACCTATATCACCAGCTGTCATTGAGGGCTGCTAACTGCAGACCCCACACATCCTGTACACAAACTGTGTGTAGTCAGCTACTCTGCTGTGAAACTAGATTAGCATATTATATAAAAAGATGGCTATACATAGAGATATATGTACTGTATAATGGCAGTCACTCTGCAGTACGGTAACCGGGTGTTATTCTGGACAGTTCTCTTAAATTGAACAAACCCACGTGTCTATTATTAAACTGAAGCCTAATGTCTTTTTTAGGGATCTTGAGCAGCTTTTATCGCTTCTTTTTAAATGTCGGGCAAGATCAAGCATCCCTGCGACATTTACAAAGTTTCCAGAACGGTGCAGCTTGGCTTTTAACTGGTACAAAGAAGCATAAAAATATAACTCCAAGCACACCTTTGACTGGTCTGGTCAGCCAGACAGTCTCTTCTCAATTCTCCGAGATCAAAGTTAAAACGTAGAAGTGATCGAGCATTCGGCCTTCCCAAGACCGTGGAACATCTTACCTCTACGTCTGCACCGCTCAGAGCATAGATTCATTTAAATGTCTGTTAAAAACTCCTTTCTCAACTCCTTTCCCCCCGCCTTTGACTGACTGTGTATAAGACATTAAGTAGTTCCTAGAAATCGTAACTTTTCTGTGTTTTATTTTCGTTTGTTAGAGTTTTATTCTACTTGCTGTTTTATGATTGGTGGTATAATTGTGCAGCACTTTGGTCAACTGTTGTTTTGAAAATGTGCTAGGTAAATAAATGTGACACTGACATTAAGGAAAGTGTAGCCCGTAACATATCTGTTATTTTTGAGGAGAATATAGAAGAAATATCTACATAGACCAAGAACAAAGAAAGAAAAAAAAAAGAATCCAAAAATATTTAAGAAACCGTAGGTTTTTTTCTTTGTTATGTTTCTGATCTGCAGTGATTTACAGATCCCTTTTCCTTTTGTTTCTAGAACATACACTGCTTTGTCTTAATCTGGCACATAAAATACACAAAATCCACAGAGAAGATTTTGGTTGTAATGTGACAAAATGTGGAAAGGTGCAGAGGGGATGAATACTTTTTTATGACACATTTAAAAATACTATTATGAAATGAGGAGTTGATATAGTGTTAGTGTCATGTTAGACCAGGCCACTATATCTGTAGCTGACAAAATAAGTAGTTATTTATCAAATAACCAAGAAAAGCATGTCACATCTTCAATTTCTGATGGAGAAAATTGCTTTACCACCTTGCTCTGAGTAACTGCAGATAAATCACCATCAGCAATCCCAGCCCTGAGAAGTTGCTCTCTGTACGCCGAGCACAGAAAAACGACTCAGTCCTTTGCAATGCTGCTGGATGGTTCATCTCGTCACAATCTATTATTAGCTCTGCACACCAGTCGCCTCAAATACACTGACTTAACATCAGAATCTCACTAATCCTCCTAATCTATGTAATTAGTTTATTTGAGTTTGAATTTCAGATTTTTATTTTCTCCATTAATCACATAGCCTGAAAATCAGTTTGATTAGAGCCACAACCCAGAACTGAAGCCAAGTTGCGCTGATTAATTTCTTCTGGGATTAACGATGACAGCACTTTTCACATCTCACAGGACTCTACAAAAGCATTGATACTTTTTGAAGTTTTGCACATCATGTCACGTTACAACCACAAACATTAATGCTATTTCAAAAGGACTTCCAGACCAACATAAAGCTATTCTCACGGGTTAGGGGTTAGATCTAAACCTCTTCATTGTTGTTCTATCTATATGTTTAGGATTGTTGTCCCTCTAGAAGGTGAAACTCCTCACCAGTTTTTCTGTTGAGGAAAAGCATCCTCACAGCATGATGCTGCCATCACTACCTCCGCTGGGCGTTGCTGACACGCTCGGCTCCATTGCTTCTCCTTGTTTACTCATTGAGCACAATATCGTACTTCCGGTGCGTAATGGCACAACACCGGTAACGGTGTTTTGTGATGTACACAAAACACCATTAGAAGTAGAATATACACAAAGGTGTTTCACTTACTAACAAATACAGCAAATAAAAGGTGTTAAAAGACATAAATAAAATATAATGAGCCAACAGGGCACAATAATCTAATCAGAAGACCTTTGTACACAAAGAGAGTGAGCTTCTGGTGCAGAAATTTGTAAAGTCATGGTACGTGACTGGGCACCTTTAAAATCTCCTTTGAAAACACACTTGTACTCTGGCTTTTAACACATTGTGAGTCTGACATTGATTTTACCCTCTAGTCTGGTTTTATGTGGATTTTTGATTGTTTTTATCTCGGTCTTGTGTTTTACTTGTTGTGCAGCACTATGATCAACCATGTGTTGTTTTCCTAAAGTGCTAAATCACTAAATATGTTATAATATGGTATGAAGGCTAAGGTACTGCTCTTCCTATTTTCTCTTTGCTATAATGACTGTAGATGTACAGGACTCACTCAGAGATGAGTTAGGAAAGCAGTGAACAGCAGGCTGGCCTTGTCTCTTTAGCTATGACAGATATTTGTTCTCGAACGCAGCAGCAGGTGAAACTGTCAGACCTCGAGCCCATCCTCCTTTCTATTAGGATTCTGTTTTTAGTGAGGATTTTGGTGTTAATGACTCATGGTGCTGCTGCTGTCTCAAAGTGTCAGCCCCTTCCTCAGCAGATTTATGAAGCAATCAACCTGGCTTGTTGGAAAAAAGGCTTTCAGCTAAACAATAGTTGCCGTCTAATGTATGTACAATCTAAAAGGCGCTGTGGGTGTCAGATTACTCTTTGATCCTATTTTCTCGGGCTGAATTAAGCTTCAGCAAGCACAACAAAGCAGGGCTCACCCAGATCGACAGCTAACTCTATGATCCCCTTGACGCTCAGCTGACTCATAACGAACCTGTCAGATATCACAAAGCTCACATTGTCTTCATTTTTACGATATGAATGCCTAGTTTTGGTGTCTAGACAGCAATTAAAAAATAATTATCAAAGTTTTAGTTCATAAAGAGGACTGTGGAGATCTTATGAACCTTATTTTCTGAAAGCTAATTCTACATTCCTTTTTTGCATGCAGTTCCCTCTGTAATGAAAATTGAAATAATAAAACGATTGTGATTTGAGTGAAAAGAAGGACATATTGGAAACGATACCAGTGACAGCTGTGGATACCGTGAGGCTCCTGCCCGTGGCCAAGCACTGCTCTGTTGTGCAGAGCTGCAGATTAGTTACAGACTGGATGTCTGGACACAAGGGCTTACCAGGCCTGGGATTTCCGCCTGGACATGCTCTGCCTCAGCCACTTTGAGTGCGGGGTCAGGTGGTAAATCAGCTGTCTACAGATCTTATCAGAAGACTTTATGGTGTCGGCGTCCTGTAAAAGGAGAGAGCAGAATAAAACAAGCAGAATATGAAGCAAAGGCTTTCGCTGAGAGTAAAAACAGCCATTTTGGGGCTAATCTATGAAGGTATCAGTGCAAAACTTGTCATGATGCATTATCTTTCACATAAAAAGGAAACCAGATCCAGTGTTATTCTTGATGCCTTAAGCGAGTGCACAACAAAACTCAGTTTAGCGGCGTCATTAGAGCAAGAAAATCGAATTACATGCAGGGCGAAGGGGAGGAGGGGAACACAGGAAGCACGCCAAGGAAGAGAAATTAAGCACAGTTATGGGTGAAAGCTGGGGAATTAACCACGTTTATTGGTACACCTGATAAAGCTGATGAGAACTTGTAAAACGGCTTAATCTGTCATAGGAGTAGCATAATCTCCTGCTTAAGGCGTAGAAAAGTAAAACCTTTAATATCCGTGCAAGTGTTCGGTTGGGAAATAAATATCCCATGTGAAGATCAGTGGCACATTAATTGGTACTTTTAAAATAAATGTAACACAAACATATTTTATTTACACTTTAATTGTTACGGTTGGCCTGAGTTTCTAGGAACTTTGAATTATTAATACATGACTTGCTGTGTCACTGTTGGAGAACTGCAGCATAGAGCGGCCTATTAGGGTCACCAATTCTCTCCATAACTACCAGTAGATACTATCTGCATGCCAACTGGTGTTTGTGGATGGTGTACTACCATAATGTTGTGGTCAGGTTGTCTTCCAAAGGCCTGGGGGGGCCTTTGTAGAGTGCATTACAATAGCTTTTTTTAAACAAGCAGACCTGATTTTGATTCATTGTAATGTTTTTGGCAAATTTATCAGAGTCATCTATGTTGTTTGTGTTGTGTATTGTTGGATGTGAGTGGAGATGGTTACTGCTTCTTGAAGTACTTTTTCTTCTTTAGGACTAGTTTGCAAACATAGTTTCCTATTAGAGACAGACAGAAGGATGACGTCATTCTCCTTTTAAATTGCAGGTTATCATATAGATAAAGATGTTGAGGACTCTACCTGGGAACTGAAATTGGACAATGATCCAAACAAAACAAGCTATGATCTATACAAAAATGAGCTAAAGAGAACAGAACATGAGAGAGGACCTAAGATGGTTTGAAAATAAATTGTTCAAAGATCCCTGTCTCTGTAAGCTCCAACGTTGTAAAACATTACAAGAAATGACTAAGCGCTGCCCCACTGTTAATATGAGGCTGTACAAATATAGCCAGCAGATATATATTTCATCACAGACTAATTGTATTTTTTTTTAAATGTTCGGTTTTTCAAAACGATTACCGTTTGATTTTCATTCCTTAAGGCTTGATGCTTTCGCATTTGCCTGTGTTAACAGATCACTCTATTTCTGGTATAAAAATGCATCAAAGAGAGTAATCCATGGTGCACAGCAAGCAGCTGCTGCTGTTTCCACAACCTCAGAAGAAATGTAACATCCGTCTGCAGAAAAACAACTTCAGACTGGATTGTTCTCTATCATAAGAGCCGGTCATTTAGAAAAGGAAGTTGCTTTATTTGAAGATAAGATCCGTTAGCACGATGCACCTTTAACAATTCATCTTTGTGATTATTTTGCAAGCGTCACAATACGCAGGCACTCACTGACCTTCTTAGGACACTGCATCTCTCGTGCCAAGCTGAGCAGCAGTTCGTGTGAGATCGGGTCCACTAGATTGAGAAAGGCGGCGTTTTTGTACAAGATGTCATTCATTGAGGTGCCCTCCAAACCCAGGTCCTACAAAAAACAGACAAGATAAGAGATATGAGAAACACAGCAAGACCAACAAACATTTGAGTGGACAAAAACACTCAGGGCCAAGTGTAGGGGTGCTAATACCCCTACACTTGGCCTGGGCACATAAAAAGGAGCAGGGATGGAAATAGGTGCCTTCTGTGTCGAGGGCATTGGGACTCCAAATAGAGAGATGAAAGCAGTGTTTTCCTTTAAATATTCATTCAAGGAGACAAGAGATTTTCATCTAGAGTGGACAGAGAGATCTGGGGCGGGCCGGTACCTGGGAATGTTTCCCAAATACAGCGGTATGAGTTTTAAAATCTCCTCCTGCAGTTAGATTGATGCCCATTTGTTCTAATTCAACCAATTTCAACATCCTGCACACTGGCAGAAATGTATACATACACACCCTTTAATTTTTAGATAAATGTCCCTCAGCAATTACAGAGGAGCTACAGACTTCTTGTAACCATCAGGAAGGTTTAAGCATAACCCTGACTGATGTCTCGCCACCCTCCTATTTAGAAATGTATTCATTCTTTTAAAGATTTCTGGGTATCAACCAAGATTTAAAGTATAGTTCACAGCTATTTTTATTGGGTTGAGATTTGAAGCCATTCCAGAACTTTGACGGAAGCCTGGATTATTTATTACAAAACCAATTTTGTTGTGTTCTTGTGATCTCTGCCACAACAATTTTGAACAGGCTTCAATCATACCACCCACACTATCACCACCAGAAGACAGAAAATTCATTAGGGTGTTCAAAAACAACCTAAGAACTACTAAGACTCAAGCCAGTTGCGGTATTTTCAGCTCAATTAAATTTTATTTATATAGCACCAATTCATGAAGCATGTCATCTCAAGGCACTTTACAAAGTCAAAATCAATCATATTGTACAGATTGGGTCAGATTATACAGATTGGTCAAAAATTTCCGATATAAGGGAACCAGTTGATTGCATCTAAGTCCCGAAAAGCAGCATTCACTCCTGGGGAACCGTAGAGCCACAGGGAGAGTCGTCTGCATTGTCCATGGCTTTGCAGAAATCCCTCATACTGAGCAAGTATAAAGCGACAGTGGAAAGAAAAAACACCTATCAGCGGGAAGGAAAAACCTCCAGCAGAACCAGGCTCAGTATGAACGGTCATCTGCCTCGACCGACTGGGGGTTACAGAAGACAGAGCAGAGACACAACAAGACAGACAAAGAAGCACAGAAGCACACATTGATCCAGGAATCTGTATGAAGTGGAAGTGTTGCTGTTGGTGACGACAGAGCCATGCAGAGGGTGTGTTTTGCTGCCAGATTTACTGCTGCATTATACAAGGAGGATGGAATGATAGAGATGGAGGGATGGCTCCAAATTCTTCAACTTCAACTCAAATCAACAACTATATGGTTATAAATTTGACGCATTGGGTTTTTCCAACAGGATAATGATCACAAAACTGGTTTTGGAAGGGAAATATTGTCTTCTGAATGGTCCCATGCTCGATCTCGAGTCACAGAGTGCCCCTTAAAAGCCATGTCTGTGGCAGAAAACCAAACAATTTAAATGAGTTTCACCATTTCTGATTGAAGGACAGGGCAAATATTTCGCCAGAAATAAGCCCACTTAGAATTAGAAAAAAAACTCCACAGTAAATTCACCATGTGCAGCCAATTTGTTTTTGTTTGATATTATTAACATTTTATGTTATATATTAATTCCCTTCATGAAAACAAGAAAAGTATAAATGAAAGCTACAATTAATCTGACATCAATGCTGCATCAATTCATTGAGACAGTGGCGAAGTGCACCACCCAGAATGCGAGACCTTTGCACAGATAATTTTTCCACAATGATTCATCTTCACAAACTTCACCAAACAATCTGCAAAAGGCAGCTTTTACTGTCCACACAGGCCATCTATTATCATCTTGGTTGATTTTAACTTCTAAAACGCAGAAACAAATGAAAGCAACTTAAAATACGACACGTTAGAAACTGTGGGATTAGCCCTCATCAACGTGTCCCCGCTTGAAGGGTCCTGATGAAAGAAATGACAAGCTCTTTTGCAGCCTGCGCAGTTTCAATGGGAGAAGAAAGCCTTTGAGACACTCCATACATCAGGAAAACACCTATTCAAACACACGTGCACAAAAGCATCTGCGTAGAAATTTCTGCCCGACGCATTCAGCATAGATTATAAAAGACAGTCTGAGTGGGCAGCCGGCTCCCCCTTTTTTCAACAAGGGCGTCAGTAAACACAGACTGAATCCAAAGCGGAGGAGAAGAAGCTGCTGCCTGTCTGAGAGGAAAGGTATAAAAATATCTCCCTGTCTGTCTGTGTTTAGACCAGATCCATTGCCATTTGCAAAGTGTGACATGATGGAACAAATCCTTCTTGTGTCTGCAAGCAAGACTCAGATCTTTGTTGCTTCCTGAAGCAGAGCTCAGTGTAACGGTAAACATATCTGAGACCATGATCTTTCATGAAATCTACCAGAATGCAGTAGAGAACAGCATTACATAGAGCTTAATTAAAAAAGAAATAATAACGTAAGGAACAGATCACAAAGGGAAAAAAGACCCTGCATGTGTGTCCCATATGCTGCATGAAGCCCAGCCAGTTTCTGCTTGTCTTAATTAAGGAGGTGCCATTTTTCTCCCTGTATGAGGGCTTCCAGAGTAATTAACACAGGATCGGGGGCTAAAACACAGACCTGAACAAATGAGATTCCCAAACATGCGGCTAGATGTTTATGCCCCTACATTACAGTTAAATGTCATGCAACACGTCACCGCAGTTGAGAAAACCTTTAAAAACAAATCTCAATATTTACTCGGCATCGTTGGATGCTGCCTACTCTTTGCAACAAGTAAAACGCTTAGAATATGCAGCTGTATTGTGAGTTAACATCAAATGTAAACAAACTACTACTTCAAAGCAACCGGGTAAGTTTTTTTTAGATAGAATGCATTTTATTGGTATGAGGTTGCTAGGTGAAAAGGATAGATGTTTTCTTTCAAATAAAAATCAGAGCGGGGTGTACATCGGTGGTCATCCCCTTTTATTTGAAACCCCTGAATAAAATCCAGTGCAGCCAGACTTTTGCAGGGCACTGTAAAAAACCGACCAAACTGTCAGTAACATGTGGAACAAAAAAGGAAAGTGAGTGCTACTGAAGCACAGCCAGTACTCAATGTTTTTTGCTGTGACCTTCTTCTATGTAGTAAAAGTAAATACAACCTTTAAAGAAGAATTTGTTTTTCCGTCAAGGTAAACAGACCCGCAGGCCTTAAATTGTTGCAGCGGAGAGAGATAGCCATTAAATGTGGGGAAGCGATAAAGAGGGCATGTAGCTGTAATGGGAGCATTAGAACAGCCTGAGGAGAGATAAGGGTCTGCCTATAGAGGAGGAAACAAAGGCATCGCTGCACGGGGTTAGTGTGTGCGTGGAAGTAGCCAGAGCCCATCATCCAGGGAGGGGAAATAAAATTAGAGGAAGTGCAATGACACACAGCGTGCAGTTTGACCGACTATCCTTTCAAATCTCATGTCAACACGCAGCACATTTAACTCCAGTGAGTCACATGGAACATGTGTCACAGGTACGTTGTTCTGAGAGTGGCCTACTTCCCATGCAAACAAATCCTCCGAGGGGAAACAGAACGAGGGGCAAAAGCGCAGGCAAAGAGCGGATGAGCCGAGGTCAGAGCGACCGGGAGCAAGAGCCCATCCCCCAGGACGGTCAGGATCCGGCTGAAGAAGGACTCACGTGCAGGGTGTGTTGACGAGGAGATTTAACGGAAAAAAAAAAAATCAGAGCTACTTCCAAAACGTCACAGCGTTGGAACTAAGTAAAGCGTCAGGAGTCAGAGTCCACAGACGAAAACAGACGAACCAGCTGTGAGCGGGGAGCACCGGGCAGTAAATACACAGACGCTGCGTGGAGAGATGACGCAGGAGACAGGTGGAAGAAATCAGATGAAAAATAAAGAGCAAACAATGAGGGTAGAGGGAGAATACTGAGCTGGGGCTTACAGGGAGGAAGACAGGAAGAAATCTAACCAGTCCAGAGCAATAACGGATGTAGACAAACACCAAAGGAACAATAAAAAGAAAGCATGAATCAAGAAACACAAGAAAATCAATACGCAGCCGCCTCCAAGGATCAAAGACAGCTGTATCTGTACTAAGCACAGGGAATGAGATTCTCATGGATTTATAACCTTCAGTGAAAATCCACAATTTCATGGTATTTACAAAAATATATTTAAAAAAAAAACTAAAATATGCTCTAATAGCTTTTATTTACAAGAGAAAAATATATTCCCACTGCTGCCACTGCAGATCAGTATACTGATCATTACACTTTAAATACAAGGGACATGGGAGTCTATGAAGCTGGTTAATCGGTTGGCCATTTTCTCAGGTTAACCAGCCTGCAGTCTGCTGCTTTACCAACAGGCCTCATGAAGTTTGAAAACTTCAGTTTTAAAACAGCATTACCTCAAATCAATTGGATGGGTGGCTCTCCTTAAGTTTCCACATCCTGACTGCCAACGATTTACAATGCCGAAAAGGCTCCAAAGAGCCGGACGTGTCTTTCATGCAGCTGACTAGCAGTGCACGTCAATAGTTAGGAGAGGGCTAGCTGTATGCACCATTCAGCCTGAGAAAGCTCTGGTGAAAAGTAGCACATAGCAACAGGTGCTTAGGTGACCAGAAAGCATTAGTCTGTGCTCTGAAAAGACTCTGGTCATTCTGGCATCCCTCTGGTATCTCTTTAAAATGGTTCTAGATCAGAAAGGACATGAAGGTTTTTGAAATAGTGGAATACATTGATACTGGTAACTGGCATAAAATGCCTTTTTTATTCACAAAGGAGAGAAAACTCTCTGCTGGGTTGCTAAAGCATATATATTTGTTAATTTATTAATGCATCTAAGATTTTTATTTTACTTCCATCCATCCATTTTCTTACCCGCTTAATCCCTCATGGGGTCGCTGGGTTTTATTTTACTTATTTATTTAAATTAAATGTACTTATTGTCAAATCTGAACATCCGATATCTACTCTCATCCCTAACACGACAGGGGCATAATAAAATTATTCACGAAAACGTGAATTATAAGTGGCCCCCATCTGGCCACCCATTTAAAAAGTTTCTGGAGGCGCCCCTGGCATGCGCTCGTCTAAACGTGAACGTCCCTCCGCATCCTCACAAAGAGCTCCCTTATCTGTAACTATCTAATGAGAAAAGGATGCATGGTGGTATGGGCATCCGACCTTCCCCTCCCTCCTTACCTTCCTCAGTAGTTTGAGCACGTCGGTCGCCTGCTCGATCCTGCGCTCCTTGAGCAGCTTCTGGATCTCCTTGATCCACGCCACCCTCCTCATGTAGGGGCTGTGGTTGGCCCTGCGCAGCATCCCGGGCAGCTTGTCTGATTTCAGCATCAGCGCAAAGAGAAAGTCCCCGCCGCCCCGGCCGCCCCTGTCGCCCTCCCCGACGCTGTCCTGCAGCCTGCGCCGCTTCTTGGAGAAATTCTCGTTGTCCAGGCTGCTCTGTCGGCTCAGTCTGGAGCCCATGGCGAGCTGAGGTCGTTGTGCGGACGCTTTAGGGATGCAACTGCGACTGTGTTACCAGAAGGGCAAGCGCATGACCAGCCCCATGGACGATGCTGGGAAACGGTGGCGAGCTTTCTGGGGGCGCAGCGACGAGCCTGGCTGTCAGCAGACTGATGATCCGGCGGAGAGCTTGGAAAAAACAAATGAATGCAAGCACTGGTTCATGCATCCGGCCCTGTTTTGTTTTCTTGGCTACGTGCGGTACGTGTGATGCCTGGGATGATGAGGAGCTCCGGCTGCTTCATCCTCCGCTGCTGTTTAGGTTTGAGTAACGTGGAGCGTCGGACCAATCACAGCGTGCGCTGCCTGCTGAGCATCTCTGCTCCCGAGCTTTAAATCCCCTCCGAGCGGCGCAATAAAATGGTTAACGCTCCTATCAATATTCAGTGTCTTAAGGCAAGAGTACACAAGAATCAACAGCGTGTAAAAGTTTAACTTTTGTTTCTGAATGTTAAAATGCTGAACGAGGTTTTAAACTTAACCCAGAGGAAGCCTTTAAAGGGATGGGGGTAATTCTCTTGGAGAGGCATATTCAAAACCACAAGCCTGATCAAAATTTAAAGCTGCAATGTATTTATTTTTTATTATTCATATGAAAGATCTTCACAAAATAGTTTGTGATGTGAAATAAGAAAATTATGTTTAAAAAAAGAATTGGTAGGTGCATATTTATCCTCACTGCAAAAACAGAACTAAAAATAAGTAAAATCTTCTTGAAATGAGTGTGTATGTCCTTGATTTGAGCAGGTAAATAAGATGATCTGCCAATGGAATGAGTATTTTTACCCCAAAAATAAGATAAATAGATACTTGAAATAAGATGGAGACGAGTTGTTCCTATTTTAAGTGCAAAAATATTATTCCATTGGCATACCATCTTATTAACCTGCTCAAATCAAGGACATATACGCTCATTTCAGGAAAATTCTAATTCCGTTTGTGCAGTGCTCCCCATTTGCTACAAAGCCTATAAAAGGTAATGGTGCAACCAATTACCTTTAAAAGTCACATAATTAGGGGAATGAAGTCCACATGTGCAATCTAAGTGTCTTTTTCTCGTTGTGGAGTAACACAGGTATAAGAAGCTGAAATGAACTGGTTATTTGGTTGGGTTATCACCTGCTTTTTCCATAACCTCAATCGGAGTAATGAGATTCCAGACCACGACCGTCTGCAACAACAGGAGCCGTTTTGTGGAGAATATTAAAAGTTTTTAAGCATGACTTTAGAAACCTTCCTATCTGGCGTCAGCATAACTTGGCCTCAGAGGCTGCAGAACCACTACGCAAGAGTCATCACAGGTCCTACTGTATACAATAAGCAGTACACTCCATAGCTGAGCTTTATGGACGAGTGGCCAGAAAAAAGCCAATACTTAGTGTTAAAAATAAGAAGCATGTTTTGAGTTTTGGCAAGAGATACATCGGCAACTCCCCAGATGTACAGAGGCAGGCGTTGTGGTCAGATGAGACTAAAATTATACATTTTGGCCACCAAGGAAAAATCTATGTTTGGTGCCAACCCAACACACCCTATGACTGCAAGAACACCATCCACATAGTGAAACATGGTGGTGGTAGCATAATGCTTCGGAGAGCAGCCATTAAAATTCTGCAGTGCTCCTTTGTAATAAGTGGTGTTTAAAAGGCAATGCAAGGCAAGGCAAATTTATTTATATAGCACAATTCAGTACAGAGACAATGCAAAGTGCTTTACATGGTTAAAATATAGGAATAAAAGCAAGTAGGGATAGAATGTAGAAACAAAAAAGAACATTAAAAACAGTAAAACAGTTTAACTAGAACATTCAAAGGCAATTTCAAACAAATGTGTTTTTAATCTTGATTTAAACAAGGAACTCAGGCTTTCCGCACTTTTACAGTTTTCTGGAAGTTTGTTCCAGATCAGTGGAGCATAGGAACTAAATGCTGCTTCTCCATGTTTGGTTCTGGTTCTAGGTATGCAGAGTAGGCTGGAGCCAGAAGACCTTAGTGGTCTGGAGGGTTGATGCACTGATAACAAGTCTGTGATGTATTTAGGTGCTAAGCCATTCAGGGACTTATAGACTAACAGAAGTATTTTAAAGTTTATTCTCTGAGATACAGGGAGCCAGTGTAAGGACTTTAGAACTGGGGTTATGTGCTCTACTTTCTTTTTTTTTTTTTTTTTTTTTTTATTTCCCAGTGTCCTGTCTAGCAATATGGCAATAGGAATTGATGTCTCAATGCCAGATAGAGCTCGACAGATTTTGCTTTTACAAGTGGAGCAAACGGCTTTCGCCATAGTGCTCCACTTGATTTATGCTTGTAAATAGCTTTATTATGATTCCTGCAAGGAGAATTTCAAATTATATGGACATGACAATGGGAGAGTAAAGGAAGAACAAAAAGTGAAAGAAAAGAAAAAAAAGAGTAGAGGTGAAAGAAAGAGGAGATAAAAGGGAGAGAATGATAAAACCTTCTTTGTCTGCTCCATCACCTGGAAAGAGACACAAAAAGAGCAGCACAACCAACAGACATAAAGCAACAGATACACTCGAATAACACCTAGATGCCATTGCTAAATCATATATATTATTATGTAAGCTGACATGTGTAATGTGATATTTGAAAAAAAGAAGGTGAAAGAACATAAATAAATAAATTATAAGATTACTGTATATAAGTGAACACTTAATACCTGGGACCCAGCACCTGTGGGAGATGTGAAAGTGCACTAGTTTAGGTGAAGATTATCCAGAAATAGCTTGATAGTGATTGTGGAGAACCGAAGACCCACCTTCCCCGAGCACAGAGGCAGGGGTCAGGGGACCCATAACCCCGGACTCCCAAAGGGGCCCCTAAAGCAGGTCGCCCAGGAGGTGCCGACACAGGATATCTGCAACCCCCCCCCCCCAAGGAAGGAGCAGAGACGACCCCGAGGAAATCCCCCAGCCACCGCAATGCCGACGCCCTCAAGAGCCGCGGAGACGAGCCCGTGGGCTCCGCCGGCAGCTAGCCCCGCTGAAGTGGTCCCGGCCATGGGCCCTGAGGGCCAGAGGCCCCAGGGGCGCCCCGCCCCCGCGACGGGGGCCCCGGCCGCCCCCCGGGGGGCCAGGCCCCGCGAAGAGGCCGCCGGGAGCGGGCCGGCGCACGCCCGGGAACCCGCCCCAAACCCGAAGCCAACCAATGCGCCAGGGGGCCAAGGCGCCCGCCAACGAAGTGGAGGAGGGCAGGACGTGGGGGGATGGGCTCCGCACCTAGCGGAGACTTCAGATGTTCTTGGGAGAGGGAGCGGACCACACCCATACCTGGAAAAAAAAAAATGTGCTCTACTTTCTTAGTCTTTGTGAGGACGCGGGCAGCAGGGTTCTGGATCAGCTGCAGCTGTCTGATCCACTTTTAAGGCAGACCTGTGAAAACACAGTTACAGTGATCAATTCTACTAAATTACTTCAGTTTTGTTTTTATTCAATTGCAGAAAATTTTGGCACATCCATGCATTGATTTCTTCTAGGCATTTACTCAGTGCTTGAACTGGTTCATAGTCACCTGGTGACATAGTGATGTAGAGCTGTGTGTCGTCTGCATAGTTATGGTAGCTGATGTTGTTTTTTATTATCTTAGCTAGAGGGAGCATGTAGATATTGAATAGGAGGGGACCCAGGATGGACCCTTGGGGAACCCCACATGTGATTTTTGTCATCTTTGATGTAAAGTTACCTACACAAAAAAGTTCCTGTCCTTTAAGTAGGATTTAAACCAGTTGAGAGCTGTACCAGAGAGGCAGACCCAGTTCTCCAGGCGCTCTAACAGGATGGAGTGATCGACAGTATTGAATGCTGCACTGAGGTCCAATAGTACCAGCACGATGGTTCTTCCACAGTCTGTATTTATATGGATGTCATTAAACACCTTGATAAGGGCGGTCTCTGTACTGTGGTGAGCACGGAAATCTGACTGGAAAACGTCAAAGCAGCTGGTCGTTGTTAAGAAGGTGTTTAATTGTTGAAACACAGCTTTTTCAATAATCTTACTGATAAGGGGAGGTTTGAGATGGGCCTGTAGTTCTGGAGTAGTAGTTTGTCTAAATTGTTCTTTTTCAGCAGTGGTTTGATAATTGCTGTTTTTAGGGACTGGGGGAAAACAACTGACAGAAGGGACGTGTTTATTATCTGAGTCAAATCAGAACCTATGACAGATAAAACTTTTACCTGTCATAGCAAGACTTTTCTTTTCAAATGTATCTTAGCTTTAGTCTGACAAACAGCATAATCCCCTTTATATGCTTGGTTTAGTTGCATTAAGAATGTGAAGTTTCACTGACTTTTATCTTGAAGATTATTTGTGAGTTTTATTCTGAAAGCACCAATTATTTATTTATGATTGTTTGTTTTAGCCCCTAAGGAATCAGAAATGGACCTCCGCAATGATTCAGTTCTTATTTTATTGGCTGATTCTGTTGGTTAAAGCTTATTGGGATGTTTTTTTAAAATCTGTCTTTAGTTGCAATGACAAGTTTAAATCAGGATGTATTTTATTTTTTAAGAAAATCTGTGAGTTTTACAGTGAAAGTACAGCTTTAGCCTCCTTCTGTCAGTGACACACATAGCACATGCAGTTCCCCTGGTCATCATTGTGATTCCTGCTTTTTTTTCTGGCAGCAGGTTGGACAGAGATAACACAGCGTCTCACTTCCTCTCAAAGATGCAAGCAAAATAATACAAAATGCAAAAGGCTGAACAAATGGGTTTGAAAAACATAGCTAGCATCAGAAAAACATTTCAACACTGAGCAACAGCAGTGTGTAAAACATGTTCAGTCATGGAGAGTTTTATATCTATACTTTGTTTTTATATTAAACTCGAAAATGAGTCCATTAGCTGCTAAGGACTATATGCACACTTAAGCCCCTCAGGGTGTGTTGTTGGTCAGTGCAATCAATTAAAAAAAATAAAATGAGTAGATTATGTATTGTTGTGCCTGCGTCTTATGTTTAATTATGTGCATCCGGAGCCGGTGTTTGCTTCATCTAAATCCTTACTTGGAAATCCAGGCTTCATGAGAAATGTCCTCAATTTTCCCCATTGTGGGACGATAATAGTATTTCTTACATTTTTCTCACTCTAAATGCGTAAGGCATGCTTGGGTGAAATTATGTGACCTACTCTCTGGAGGCATTTGACTGAAAATTGTAATTCCTGAAATTCATACAACAATGCCCTATTTACATTACCTGAAATTAAAGAGGTTTACTTATAAAGACACAAAAAAATATGTGTGTAGGAAACTAGCTTTAAATTGAAACATCTTAAGGAATTTGAAACCTCCTTTGCAATAATCAATCAATGAAAAAGTTAGATTTTTATTTTGCAAATCATGTATGAGCTTTATTTTGAAAGACTAAATGAATCACATTTTTAATGCTTAGTTAAACAATCAAATGATTGCATTAGTGATATGGAACCTAGTTTTGCAATAGGTAAACATATAAAAAGATTAGAGCTTTTATCTTGAAAAGCTTGTGTGAGCTTTATTTGGAAAGACTCAAATAATCCCTTTTACATCCCAGGTTCAGTTCTCTTAGAACTGTTTTAAAGGTTATTTTGACAGCAATGAAAAGCCCATACAATATTGGAGGTTTTATTTATTTTATCCAGAGTTTCTGTAAACCTTTTTGGAAGTGATAGTTAGGCTCCATTAGGTTATCAAAACCTATTTTCATAATGATCCAACATAACTCCCTGAATCTTATTTTGGAAGCTTGGTTGCCATGGTGATTGCAGTCCGTTCTTGGAAGCAGGTTTGACAGGAAGGACCCAGTCAGTCACATTTTCTTCCAGAAACAAACAAAATGACATTAATTGGGATGGTCTACGTATATTGGTCTACATAAATTGCAAAAATTACAGCTAGGGGTGGGTGTGGGGGGATGGGGGGTGCACCATCAAAAAGATGTTAGTAACTGTAAATAGTATAGCAAAATAAATAGCAGCAAAGTCTGGTTGTATGGGGTGAATTCTCTGAACTCTCGTCATTCATTTCTAAGGGACACCAACAAGTAAACGGTGCAGCTCACTGAATTTTTCCATTCATATTGATAACAAACGTGATAGGATATGCGTGTGGCTGTCTGGCTGAGGGGGCTTTGGTGAGACCAACATTTGAATGGCTTGTCCCTGCTGAGTGCCTCCTTGATGGTGTCACTCAATCATCCTTCAAATGAACGAAAACCCTGTCTTATTTCCAGCTGTCCAAACAAGCCCTGAGCTTTCCCACAAGCTGTTAGATAAATAGAAATTTCTCTTTTGGGCAATTTAGCGGTCAGTCTGCCTTTATACAAGCTGTCAAATCCTATTTGCTCCAGCCAGGACTCATTCTTTGAGGAACATCCGTGGCCCAGTTTTTCGCAGTCACTCTCTGTCACATGGATCAGTATCTGTTTCCATGGACCCAGAGGGCCAATAAGAGGGGCCCACCGGGGGCTTCCAACTACAAAGTAGACAGCTATCAGTAATTGTCCCTGCCTGTCCACACTGAATCTATTTGTGGCTCCAATCCTTGTGGCGTAAAGGACTTTGATACTGAGTTGACCTTATTCTCTTCTATGATTCAAGCTTACCATTGTTTGGTGTGGGATACTAGATGATCTGCCTGCAAATATTTATTTCTTCAGGCTGCCCACCTCCCTAAATATCCCTTATTAATGATTTTCCTTAATAGTGTATTTTTGGACAGTGGCGTGCTTTATATAATGAAGCCACTACATTGCCACTATGTCACGAACCAGAGACAGAGGGAGCCAGTATTCAACCAGACACGCAGAGGTTAGGTAAAAGATAATTTATTAACAAAATGCAAAAACCAAAACGGGCATCAAGCCAAAAATGGGGTGACTGCATTCAATAACCAAAAATAACAAAAAAGCAGTCACAGACAAAACTATATGCAAAAACAGGGGGCAGGCTAACTCAAATATCCAGAGGCAAAACAGGGTCAGAAGAACATGCAAACAGAGCGCATAGAAAGCTGAACTAGACTCACCACTGGGCACAGAAAAAACAATGATGTGGCAGATTGCAGGGGGCAGAGGCAGGTATAAGTAAGGGAGTGATCAGGTGAATGGAGTGAAACTAATTACTGGCATGGGTGGAGCTAATCAGGAACAGGGAAGTGCTTGGGAGTAAACTGAAGCTGATACGATGGTGACTGGAGAAGGGGAGTGACAGGGTGGAAGAATGCTGGCAGGTGAACTGAATGAAGACCGGTGACAGAAATAGTCGGAGCAGGCCGGATAAATTAATAACATAAAACAAAATCAAACCACAATAAAACTCAACCTATTCAAAAACTAAGACAGAACTTAAAACAGAAACTGAACCTAAGGCAGGAGAGTGAAGTAATTAATCAAATAACAAACATAAACCATAACCAAACCCAAATCATGACACACTAATTTGCACCAACAGATCTGCATTTCTGTAGTATTGATAAATGAATTTATCTTTATCAGACATCACCCTCTTTTACTCTTTTTTTTGTTGTTGTTGTTAATATTGCATCGTTTATGTAGTTCAGGTTTTGCTTTTTGATAAATCGGTCCAGACGTAGACACTGGAAATGATTCAGCTCTATAGTTTTTGACTGAGATTCAGGTCAGAACACCTTCTGTTTTGAGTCACTTAAAAATTTGTCTCGCTTGCCTCTCAGGTGTTCCATATTTGGAGAATTTCACCTTGAGTAGAAATACCACACTTTTACTGTGTAATGATATTTATACTAAAACATGAACCGAAATGTAAACAAGATCTAATTGCTTCAATTTGAAACAGAAAGATAGCAACATCCTAATTATGCTAAAATAGGATATTGAATATTACAGAGATAATTAGGCTTTGTATGCTGACTAACACGTAGCCCACTTTCAACTGTGCTCCTTTGTTTTCATTTCCCAAACCCATTAAGTTGTAGGGTGGAAAACATGAACATGTAGTAATGACTTTTTGAAAGGACAGCAGACGAAATCAGGTTTGTGAAGAGATCACAATTCATGCAGAATAACAAGACAACTGGAGGCAAAGCATTCACGCTTCAGTTGCTGATAGGGATTTGGATGCTGATCATGAGCATGACGACCTCAATTTGACAGTTTATTTTCTACGCATTTAGCCCCGGCCAATATGTTATGGTATACCGCCACATTTAGAAAAGATAATACTTCTTTAAGTTTGACCTAATTATTTCTACAGGATAGATGCATCTGCGGTCCCTTATAGAAATGTAAGAGATGTCCTTGTTATTGCTGAATCATGTACACTGACAGTAACTGATGATGGGGATTGCGTTGTGTAAAGCTCTGGGGCTGCTTTGCTGTTCCCTGACCTGGGCAACTTGCTGAAATTGATGGATGCATGAATTCTGCTCTCCAACAGAACATCCTGTCGCTGAATGTCCGTGCATCACTTTGTGACCTTTAGCTCATGTGTACTAGGGTAAAGCAGCAGGACAATGATCCAGACCACAGCAGTAAGTCCACTCCTGAATGGTTCTAACAACACAAAATAAAGGTGGCATCTTCAAAGTCTGAAGGTTATTCTGACTGAAATGCTGTACCATGACTTTAAACAGGCCATTCATTCTTAAAAACAAGCCGGTGTAGCTGAATTAAAACATTTCCGTATATAAGAGTGGGTCAAAATGACTCCGCAATGTAAAATACTTAATGCCTTTTATTGTGATGCTTAATGGTAGTAGTTGCTAATAAGGAGGCACGGGCAGTTATTAGGTATAGAAAGCTATTACTCTGTAACACCGGGCCAGGTTGGTTTGAGATTGCTTTTTAAATTAAAGAAATCATCATCTGGACACTGTGTGTTGTAGTCGGATTATCTATGTCTGCTATTTACAGATGTTTAATTGATCTGAAACATGTAAGTGTAACAAAAAAGAAAAGAAAAGCCGAACCGGAAGAAATAGGTAGGAGCACAAATACTTTTTTTTCTCAAAACAATAGATGTATATATTATATCTATCTACAGCACTGTGCAAAAGTTTTTGGCTGGCATGAAAAACTGCTGTAATCTAAGAATGTGTTAAAAAAATTAAAATACTGGTTGTTTTTTTTAAATCAATTTACAAAATGTAAAGGGAGCGAACAAAAGAAAAATCAAAGTGACATAAATATTTGGTGTTACTACCCTGTGCCATCAAGGATTTTGTAGGATTGTAGTTAATTGTTTGATCAAACAGCTATACCAAACAGACCCTAATGCGCATCAATGTCACATGTAGGTTGAATCGAAGTCAGGAACTGAAACAGAAATGGGTTGAAACTGGGAGAGGAACAGCCAAGCTCTGCTACAAGGTGAGGTTTTTGTCACAGGTCATACACAACGGCTGACTGAGCACTGAGCACAGCAACAAGACACAAGGTGGATATACCGCATCAGCAGGTCTCTCCCAGACAAATATGTCAAAGCAGGCCGGTGTTTCAAGACTTGCTTTTCAAGCTCCTTTGAAGAAGCGCAGAAAATGTCAAAGAAACTTAGTTCAGCAGATGAAAAACACAACCCTTTAAAATTGGAACGTGTCCAACTGTGTCATCAGCTGACAATGGACAGAAAACAGTAGGACACAGGTACACCCTGTTGCTATGTGGAGAAGTCTGGCCAGAAGTTGTCTTAGTGAAAGAGTTGCAGCCAAAAGCCATTCCACCGACGATATTGAAACGAGGCCCAGCGGCTCCACCATACTCGAAAGCAGGAGCTCTGGTTCCAAACAATGGCAGCAGGTGATCTGGACCGATGAGTCAAAATGTGAACTCTTTGGTTGTAGCAGAATGCATTTTGTACGCTAAGGGGTTGGAAAGAGGGACAATAACAAGTGTCTGAAGGCAGCAGTGAAGCACAGTGGAGGTTCCTTACAAGTCTGGAGCTGCATTTTGGAAAATGGAGTGGGACATTTGGTCAGGATTAATGGTGTCCTCAATGCTGAGAAATACCGGTAGATACTATCCATCATCAGCTGTGTTTCTTTAGATAAAGTCATATATGGAGGTAGTACTGCCATTAAACTTTTACACTTCTCTAACATAGAAAGTACTGCTGGATCAACGTCTCTGTGTTGTTTTTGTGTCTCTGCTCTGTCTTCTCTAACCCCCAGTCGGCTGTGGCAGATGACCGTTCACATGGAGTCTGGTTCTGCTGGAGGTTTCCTCGTGTTAAAGGAGAGTTTTCCTTTCCACTTTCCCTGAAATGAGCTGGGTGTACTCAGATAGAAAGCTTTTTAACCAGTCTGTCTGTATGATTTGATGAAACTGACTTTGTAAAGTGCCTTGAGATGACATTTGTTGGGAACTGGCGCTGTAGTAAATGAACTGAATTGAATTATATCATGCGATACCATCAGCGACGCATCATGCAACCATACAGCCAAGGGGCCTATCTTCAGCAGAAAGAGAAAAAAAAAACAGCTCTGGAAGTAATGACATGGCTCCACAGAGCCGTGACGTCAACAGAATCAACTGTGTCTGAGGTTACATGAAGAGACAGGAGGATTTGAAGAACCCTGCATCAGCAGAAGATCCGTGGTTAGTTCTCCAAGATGTCAGGAACAGCCTACCAGTCCGGGTCATCCAAAAGAAGAATTGATGCTGTCGTGAAATCAAAGGGTGGTCACACCAAATACTGATTTGCTTTAGCTCTCTCTTCTGCTTGTTCACTGCATTTTGTAAACTGAAGAAAATGTACCAATAACAGTGACAAAAGCATTCTTAGTTTACAGCATTTCGCCTTATCTGCCTAAAACCTTTGCACAGTGTTGTAAATAATGAAGTAGTAAAGCCATTTGCTCATCATTGCTGGAAAAGAAATAGCTGAGATACCTTCTGGCTACGACATAGATCACCAAACCTCAGCGCCTGTCATTACCAGAACAGCAGCTGACCATGAAAACACATGACGTCACCTTTACTCCTCTGCTGCGGTCTCGTCCCAGCTGTTTGTGTCGCCGCGGCCCGTGATTAAATTTGCTGCTGCGCGTACAGGAATAGAAGGGCCGCCCTGTTTGTCGTGCAAAAACAACTGGGGCAAATCATGGCGGGAAGACCTCCCGTATAAGCGTCTAGATCGGGGGATAAAAACATGACTAAGCCTCTAGATAGTCGGTAATCCAGACACAGTCACGTGCACGAATACTCAAGGAAAGCTTCTGTGGCCTGCAGCAAACAGTAACGTGATTGTCCCCTCCTGCAACAGTCCGGCTGTGACGGCTGGATAAACATCCCCGCTGTGGGGCGGCTTTGAACCTGAGAGATGCAGAACAAGATAGTAGTGATTAGATCTGCAGCAGCAGCAGACCACCGGCTCCTCTGACAGAGCTGATTAATACGCGTTAACAACAGGGGTTGTGCACTAAACATTGCTGAAGGATACAGTGTCTTGTAAAATAATTCACGAATCCCTTGAATGTTGTTTTATATTTTGTTATGTCACAACCACTATATTTTATTGAGATTGTGTGGGAAATGCCAACACAGTGTGGAGAAGAGAGAATTAGAAGGAATGGGTTACATGGTTTCCAAAATCTTCAAATTAAAACTTAAAAAGTGTGGTAAGAACTTTTATTCAGCTCTCTCGAGTCACTACTACTTAGAGCAGCCTTTCACTGCAATTACAGCTACAAGCATTTGGGGCTTGACTCTAGCAGTGTCCTGCATCTAAAGGCTGAACTATGGAGATAATTTCCTGCCAAAAGGTTGTAAGCAATAAAATGGCAGGAAAATATCTCCATACTGAACTGTTTCCCCATTGTTTGTTGAACAGCTGAAGTTCAGTCAGATTGGACGGAGACCAATTCGTTTTCGAGTTTCACTGATTTTCAATTAGATTTAGTTCTGGACTTTGACTGAGCCATTCTCATGCAGGACTTTGATCTGAACTCTCCCATTGCAGCTCTTGGTCTATATTTGGGGCCATTGGCCTGCTGGAAGATGAACATACACCCCAGCCTCATATCTTTTGCAGCCTGCTGCAGGTTTTCCTCCAGTATTGCCTTGTATTTAGCTCCATTTTTCCCCCCAGCAACTATGACAAACTTACCTGTTCCCACATAAAAAAAAGGTTTCCACCACACGATGCAGCTGCCATCGTGTTTATAACTAGAGATGATGTATTCAGGATGATGTGCAGGGTTAGTCTTCCTCAGCACAATGTTTTGTATTTAGGCTAACATTTGATTTTACCCAACTTGACCAGAGCATCTTCCTCGTGTTTGCTGTGCCTCATACATGGCTTGTGGCATCCTGCAAACACTTCTTAAGGTTTCCTTTGAGCAATGCATTCCTTTATGCCCACATTCCATAAAAAGTTACATTTACGAAGCGTGTGACAAAAAGTTGCTGACACATTATCTCCCCTCTGCTATGGATCTCTGCAGCTCCTCCAAAGTTGCAGCTGGGGCTCTTGGCTACTTCTGTAATCAATACTCACCTTGCCAACCCTGTCAGTTCAGGTGGATGACCATGTCTTGACAGGTTTATCACAGTCATTTCAGGGGTACCAGAATAAAAGGAGAGTTAGTTCATATATATATCACACGCTTTCCGATTTTGGTAATAAACAAGTTGAAAGCTCATGTTAGTGTTGGTCTATCACATAAAATCACTAGTGTTGCGGCAATGCCATTTTTTGGCCCCGATACCCGATACCTGGCTGTGCAGTATCGGCCGATACCGATTCCATACCGATACCATCTGTTTGAAATTGATGCTCACTTTAGTGTTGATCTATCACATAAAATCACAATGTAGGATGTGCTTGTAGCATCACAAAATGTATAAGAGACCATGAAATACTTCTCTGAGGTACTGTATTAGCTGGTGAGCATCAATCCCACCGAAAGCAGAGTCAGGTCTCCATGCATCTCTATGTAGATAATTCTCACCTTCACTTTGGCAAACTACTGCAGATTGGTATCAGAGAGAAATGGAAGGTTAAGGAGGAGTGGGGGCACAAACCCAAGAATTTCTCTTGACACAATTGAGAGGAAGGCATACAGCACTTGAAAAACGCACACCATTCTCTGAAACATGACGGATTAACCTGTAACTGCCTCAGATTTCTGTGAAGATTTGATTCAGCATTTCAGCTTTTAGAGTTATGGCGCCATCATGATTTAAATGGTCACAAGAGGACAGAAGGATCCTTTAACATCTCATCATCCGTCATCTTCTCCTTTAAAAAAACCCAGACTGAACACAGGAGATACTTAATAGGCCCAGTATGACACTGAGCTGAGTAAGACCTGAAAACCATGGATGACACACCCAGTGACTTACCTTAGTCGTTCTTTAACACCTTACCATTACATCCAGTGCTCACCCAGGCTCTGGTCAGCTCCCGTTGTTCCTCTTCAGTTTAATATTTTTTATTAGTCTGAGAAAAACAGCAGGTTAAAGGTGAGCAAAGATTTGTTTTAAAGCAGTTGAAGGGAAAACATACCAGGGAAGAAGCTTCAAAGCAGGTAGGCCTAATCCTGCTGGACTGCAGGGTCCTGTCTGATTAAGGTGTTTTGACGATATTCCCGAACAGGACGATGGTTGGGAAGTCCATGATTGCTGGTCTGGTGGTCCTTCTGGTGGCTGCGGTGAGCCTGTTTTTGGGGGTCTTCATGGGATTAGGGAGGAAAAACACGCCTCCCCCTTCAGATTACTTCTTCTCAAAGGCTGCCGTGGCTGCTGATGCTGGAAAGTGCTCAGAAGTGGGGAGGTGAGAGCGAACCCTGAGTGCACACGTTGTCCAGTGCGTGGGTGCTTCTTCTAAGTGCTTTCTTGTGTTTCCAGGGACATTTTGAAGAGAAATGGCTCAGCTGTGGACGCTTCCATCGCTGCCCTGCTATGTGTCGGCCTTTTAAATGCTCACAGCATGGGCATCGGGGGAGGGCTCTACTTTATAATATATAACGCTTCCACAGGTGAGTGTGTTTCCTAGGTCAGGAGATCACAACATGCCAACTGAAGGAAACAACAAGCCCTTTTCTATGTATTGACTCTCTGTCGAACAGGGAAGGTGGAAACAATAGATGCGAGGGAGACAGCGCCCATGAACGCCACCGAAGACATGTTTGGCAACAACACAAAGCTTTCTCGTACAGGTACAGACTACCTCTTGCTTTTAGAATATATTAAAACGGATTACTCTTTTTGCTTTACTCCATTAGTCTCTTACAGCCGGGGAGGGATTTAGGGTGGATAAACACCAGTCTTAAAGCCGTCCATCTAGCTTCTGAAGAATATTATGTCTGTAACAGCATTTCAGTACTTTATCATGTCTACAATACTTATTACCCTAAAAGCAAATAACACAGGAAGACAACGTTAAAACATGGATGTAGAACGACAATGACTTAAACTTTCTGTGTGTGCTTTTCCGTTAATAAACAATGTTTAAAAAAAGACTCTGATTGTTTCTGCATGACAGGTGGATTATCCATTGCAATCCCAGGGGAGATCCGAGGTTACGAGATGGCGCACAGGCGGCATGGCAGGCTCCCCTGGAAAGAGCTGTTTGAGCCCAGCATCGCTCTGGCTCGTGACGGTTTCCCCATCGGAAAGGCTCTGGCTCACGCCATCTTTAAGAGCAAAGAGTCCATTCAAGGAGACACCAACATGTGGTGAGGGGGAAACAGAAAGATGTGGCTTTGACAGTGTCTTCATGAAATACGTAGGGCTATCTTTTAAGCAACGATCTAAAAGGGCTGCTTTTTTCCCCTTTCACCCAAATGCTGGTTTCCAGCCGCTGTTGCAGGAGTTGGGCAGTCTTAAACAAATGTTGATTCAAAACTTGGGACCCAGTTGGTTGGGTTAGAGAAGATAGTAGAAGAACCCTCATCATTCTTTACTGAACCTCTTCGAACAGAAATGATAAGACAGTAAAATGATGATGACTTTATACTAATGTTACTGTCAGTGGGTTGGTTGTGTTTACGAATTTAGCTCAAACTATAGAGTGAAGTTGATCATTTAAAATTAGTCTTTTAGCGGCTAAGCTTTTTTTTAATGCATGCTTGAGCTCAGCTTGTCTACTGGTGTGATCTGTACTTCCAGCAGCATCTCATGAAGTACAAGCTTACACCAGACCTGCTGGTCATCTTCTGTACTGCCATCATCCAGTCTGTCCTGTGTGTGTTTGTCCATCACTGTGTGGTTTGGCTCATCAACAAAACAGGACAGGTCCAGGGTGCAACAAACCATTATGTCTGCAGAGAGGATCATCAGGTCTGAGTTTCTTTCCATCCAGGACTTGTACAGGTCTGGAGTCATGAAAAGGGCAGCTAACATCTCTGCAGACCCCACACATCCTGCACACAAACTGTACAGAGCGCTGTTTACAAAAAACAGCTGCCACAGAGACAGCTTCTTCCCCCAGGCTGTCACTCTGATCAACATTATGAACACCTCAGCGCCGGACTAGTCAGCTAAATGAGCCTATTGCCACAACCTGCCCTTTTTTATTTCCTTCAAATGAAAAAGGGCTGTAGATACACATACATATGCTTTATTTTATTTCCTCTAAAGTTTATATAATACTTATATACTGTAAACAAAAGTCTAATTCGCTGTTTGCGCACACAATCTTGGTCAATAAAGCAGATTTTTAGCTAGCCATTCTAAGGTCAGCTAAGATCTTAGTTACAGATGCAGGTTGTGCTGTCATTGTATTGACTTTAGCACTAGCTTGTGCCAACTACTTGTTGGCTAAACTGCTGTCGTTGTGTAGTGTGAACTAGTCATCAATGCAACTCACTAACCTTGTCATTGTTAAACAGCATTAGTTTGTCATCTTTCCATTTGTGGTTTCATGCTGTCCAAGAGGTTCAGTAAAGTCTGACCAGCTTGTTGTTTGGTCAGCTAAGAAGGATGATGCTCCTATGATGCATCCATTTGCCACAGAAAATGAAAAAAAAAGGAGCTGGGAATGGGGTAAACATGAGTAGAAAGCGTTCCAGTTAACACTGTCGGAGAAGTTGAGATTCTAAAATAAAAACAAAAGGTTGGGATTCCAATATGGTGAGAGCCAGGAGAGATGTAGTTTTGTTCATAGTAACTCTTATAAACATCCTTTAAAGATGTATATTTCACATGCAAACACCAGCTACCATATTGGATCCGACAATCGGCCTTTACTACAGGCGACCGTTATAATTGATTTTTTCGATTGGAAGCCGGGGTTTCTGAGATCCGACTGTAATGAAACAACTAACCCAATATACTGGGTCAAATCTTTTAAATTAACATCTGTTTACAAAGACCCAACTTGTATCCTAAGAGTGGTAATCAGGGGTTTGATGATCTGTTCTTTATTCTAGTAGTTCTGTTAGGTTTGTTCCGTCAGATCTGGCCATTCTACTGCTTCCCTATTAGATTCAGTTCTCCCTCTGCTCCTGCCAGTTCTCTGCCATCCTTTCCCTCTGTTAATTAGATCTCATTCTTCCCACTTGTGGAATTAGCACTACCTGCTTCTGCTCACGTTTCACCTTCTATAGATATTGTCAGCCCAGCCATTACCAGTTGTCACGTTCCCTGTCTTCATCCGTCATCTGCTGTGTTCTGATCATCTTGCCATGTTCCTGGTTCCTGTATTCCTGTCATCCTGTAAGCTGTGTTATCTATTAAATTCCTTCACCTATCAAACATGCGACTACTGAGATCTTGTCTGCATCTCTGTTCATCTCCCAATGCTCAAAACCTGACAAGAAGTGTGAGAGGAAAAGCACGTTTCGTTTTTGGAGCATGACTTTTAGCACCCAGAGTGTTTCAGCATTATTTTTCATTTCACTCCTCATAACTTAACATAATTTCTCATCATATATAAAGAACAGGTACAGTATTAGTGTCAGATTTTTGTTTTGTTTCTTTGACTTTGTGTCATATGAAATAACTCCTCACTTGGAGCAGTTTTATATTTCAGCACTCTCCTCTGTACTCAGAAGCCTTTTGCATCCAAGGCTTTGTGTGCACCGAGCTCCACATTTTCAAAGTCGTATCTCTTTGTCTTCTCTTTTATTCAGACACGTACGATTTTTTTTTGTGCTTGCTTTTGTCATTTTCAGTGAGGTGTTTTGTGACTCTCAAAAGAGAATCCTGAAAGAAAATGACATCGTCAGATTCCCAAAGCTGGCTGACACTTATCAGAGAATAGCAGAAGAGGGGCCTGATGTGTTTTATAACGGGACCATGGCGCAGAGCATCGTCGAGGACATCCAGGCGGCAGGTAATGTGCTAGACTGATTGCTTTCAAAGTTAAAGGAAGGCAGACACAGAAGATGCCTGCATGTTAAGATGCAAAAAAGTCTTATAAATGAAACCTTTCATTTGAGTACAATTATTTAGTGGGGTAAAAAAAAAAAATACTGTTTAAACAACATGATAGGTGGCAGAAGTATTGTTACTCCTGCTTTGTACAATCCCTTCACCAGTGGGAGCAAACAGTGAGAGGGATCTTTGGTTACTTTTTGAACAATCTCTGTGCACTCTTAGACAGTTATATTCCTTTTCCAAAGGAATCTGGTTTGGAGATTAAGACGGCAGTGAAAGCTGCTTGATTGTATGTCTGTTGAACCATTTCTTTGTTGCTTTAGCAATTTCTTTTAGATCACTACCCAGTCACAACCCATTTTCAGTTCACTAGTGGAATACATACATAATAGTTTTATATAGAAATGTGTGATGGCAGGAGAATCCTTCCTGGCATCAAGGCTAACTATCTCTTTGGCATTTCAGTAGCACATTATGCTGTTATGAATATTTGGTGACCCTAAGATGCACCTCTTTACTGCAGTCCTCTACCAGTGAACTTTACTTCCCTTACCATCCTACATTATACTGTAGGGAAACATAAAGTCAAGGTTTGCTAGTTACAAGTTTTCTAAAAACTCACATTAAGTCAAGTTACTCTTAATTTTAAGAGATTGCTGTGAATAAAAATGTACTGGAAAGAAATGTGTCGTAGCATGGCATTTTTTAATTAATGTGCTCAAATAAAGGGTTGAATTTTCTACTTTATTCAGTGTAAGAATTAATTTAACACCTTCTAACGCATCTTTACCTGGAGCAACAACAAATATGTCCACGTCTGTCCAGTGGGAAACAATTAGTGAATACAAAACTGAAATCCATGTGTTACCATTTCACCTTATTCCAGGTGGCATCATCACCCTCGATGACTTGCTGGAGTACCAGCCTGTAGTGAACGAGAACCCTCTGCAGCTGAACGTCGGGGAATACACCATACACGTTCCGGACGCCCCCTCCAGCGGGCCCGTGCTGGCACTCATTCTCAATATAGTGGATGGTGAGCAGGCTGGCCCAGTGCTTGGGCAGCCATGTGGAAGAAAGGATGTCAGGTTTCCCTGGGTCATCCCGGGAACGTTTCCCCGCCTGTTGTGGAGGCAGGAAACACTCGTGCTTGCCAGATAAAAATGCACCCTCACAGCTCCATCTGTTGTAGCAGAGAAGCTGTGTTTCAAACAACAAACAGATAACCTTGTAGCATTAATTTTATATTCTGAAAAACTGTCATGCGTTTATTTAGAACAGAAAGCTCGGACATACCTAAAGATTCTCAACTATTGGCAGTAATAATACAATCTAAATAAAATGTGAATATTAAGCCATGTGAAAAAATAGGACACTCCATTAAGTAGTTAGTTCACATATTGAAATCTGATCATCCCTACCCCCCTAATAACTTCAGTGAGATGCTTCTTAGCCATCTATCAGTCTCTCACATCACTCTCAGGAAAGCTTGCCTCACTCCTTACTTTCAGCTGTGAGATGTTTAAGGGGTTTCTTGCATCTTCAGCCCATTTCAAGATACCCCAGAGTATCTCAATAAGAGCAAGACCTGAGCCCAGGATTTATATTCCTTCATTTCTAGCCAATCCTTGGTGGATTAATTTGGGGTCGCTGTCATTTTGCAGGGTGCGCCCCCAAACCCTGACACTTCCCGCGCCATGCTTCACAGCTGGTATTAACATGTTTTCCTGGACTTCTGGATTTAGTTTGAGCCACACCTGCCTGCTCTGGGGTCCAACTGATTTTGCTCTAAACTCATCTATCCATTATTGCAGAAGACCTTGTGCTTCATGAGCGCATCAGAATGACGGCATGTGGGATAACCAATAGTGATCCCCCAAGAACTTGAGGGACAGAGGAGAGTTAGAGCAGGACCAAAACTTTGACCAATCCCTGCCATTTGGACCAAACGGCAGGGATTGTTCAGAGTTTTTACAGGCCTGCAGCTCCCACAGAGATCTAATTTTTTACAACAAGGGAGATTTTGTGATCACCTGCATGCCAGGCCAAAGAGGTGGACCTGTTTTGGTTTATTTGCATGTTATCTAACCCATAACAAGGCTTTTTTGGGCAATAATATTAAGCTTGGAACTCCACATTACTCCAGACATTTGAATTGAGAAAGCTTTCTGGATGGGAAGCGAAATGTCTTCAAACTTCAGAAAAAAGTCCAGTTTTTTTTAATTAACTTCTTTTTTTTTGAATGATCATGAACTGGATGACTAAAAATCTTCACCAACTGGACTATAGCTTTAACAGTCAGTTTGCTTTGATGGGCAGAACCCAGAGATCTAACCTGATTAACTACATGCTGGTATTAAAATGGCAAATCTCCTTCAGAGTAACAATACTCTAAATGATGCAATACGACTGTTTCTATTTTAGCCATTTTGACTGAGAATTAATCTGATATAGTGTCCTAATTTAGGACTCACAAGGAATATATATTTTTTTGTAATAACATTTTAAGAAAAGGCATTCAAAGATCTGTTTGATTTAGTTTGTCTACTTATATTATTTTTCAGGATTGTTAAAACTGAATAAATCATTTGCTGTATGTCCAAATGTGTTAGAAAAACATGCAGGCTCTCATAGGTTGTTTGATTTTTTTCATTTTTCTCACATGACTGTACATTTCTGTTGTTAATATTTCCCAGGGTACAACTTCACAGACACCAGTGTCTCTACAGCCGAGAAAAAAACTCTAACTTACCATCGGATCGTAGAGGCTTTTCGCTTTGCTTATGCTAAGAGAAGCAGACTGGGTGACCCGCGGTACCTCAACATTACTGATGTAAGCTCTCTCCATTTGTGGTTTTCATTCTGAGGATGTTTTGGAGTATTCCCAGTTCCACTGGAACATCTGTGGTCAGACGTGTTTAAGAACCTCTCATCATCCCTTAAAAATTGCCACGGTGTTTTCCGTTAATTTTCTTCGCTGCCACTGATGTTTTGCACAATTTCAGCTGATCCATAACATGACCTCAGACTACTTTGCTGACGGCATAAGGAGTAAAATTACAGATGACACCACCCACCCAGATAACTACTATGAGCCTGAGTATTTTGTTCCAGAAAACCATGGCACAGCTCACCTGTCTGTCATAGCCGAGGATGGAAGTGCCGTCGCTGCTACCAGTACCATCAATCTATAGTGAGAGCCCTACAGTTTCCATCCCCTATTCACTTTGATGTGTTAGACACTTGATTTAAGTAAATAAAGAAACCAAACCTTTCTAACTGCTGTTTTTGCCCCACAGCTTTGGGTCTAAAGTCATGTCTCGGTCCACTGGAATCATCTTCAACGATGAAATGGATGACTTCAGCTCTCCTTACATGACCAATGGATTTGGAATCCCACCATCGCCCAACAACTTCATACAGCCAGGTTTAAGCAAACTTAATGATGACGATGGTGATTCCTGCTTGACCAAACTACATTTTGTCTCACGACAACCACAAATCTCTTGGGATTGAGTGTGATTGTGGATGGAATTCTAAACAATAATAACTGAGTTCCCATCTTTACTAAATGAGGAGACAGGGGTGATAAAGTTCCTGCACTTTTATTGCAGAAACAGAGCAGAGATCACATAGATGGAAAGTAATCGCACCCCACGGTGCCGCTGCAGTCTGCATCTGCCCTCCCCCTAATACTGCACAGTGGCCTTGGCTTGAGACATAACAAAGACAGTTTATCTTAGACAATCGCCATGCTGCACAGTATCTTCCCCAACCCTGTCAAACCCCACTTGGTTCTCCATTCCCCATTCCCATGGACAATCATCCATCACTTTCATACCTTACAAATCCAGGAGTACCAGTGTGGGGTATCAGAGGGCAGGACGGGCCTTCAGCCACCAGAAAAACTCATCCTCTCTAAAGGATAATAAAAACTGATGTGACCCCAGGTGAAATCATGCTCTCGGCCAATCTGAGTGCGAAGTACCTGTATTGAAACTAGGAGTTACCATTACCAGCTAATATTAAAGGATCTTTAGGGCCAATCAGATCCTGGTTCTTCTTATATCAAATCAAAAGGTGCATAAACCATAGGTCTTTGTGTGTCTGAAGCAAACAGTTTCTATTCTTTTTCCCAACACATTGCACGATTTTGAACCAAAAGAAAAATATACATGGTTTCTAATATTTTTTTACAAATAAAAGTTTAAAAGTTTGGTTTTGAATTTGAATACGGCCCCCTTTACTCTGACACCCTAAAATCAAATCGCATTTTCTTCAAAAGTCACCCGATCATAAATGAAATCGACCTGTGTGAAATGCAATTTCCCTATAAACAAAGTTGTTCTGCGAAGCTAACAGAGAGAACAATACAGAACAGACCTAGGAACACAGCAGCAGATCAGAGATTAACTGGTCCAGAACCTGAAAGGATGCTGCGATGATAAAACAATTTGTCAGGCGTTGAATATCTCCAAAATAACTTTTCAATCTATTCTTTAAAAAGACATTATCATCCATGTTAACTTACATTTTGGGAAAGGAGAGCATTAATCAGAGACGCAGCCTCTGGAGGAGCTGCAAACATGCACAGCTCAGGTAGGATAATTTGTTGGTATGCCAACACTTTGTGTACGCTCTGCAAATTTTCCCCTTGACAAAGACGATTTGCTGCAAACCATGATTGGGACATAGCCAACATGTAAAAGAGGAAGGAAAGAGATAAAAGGAGAAAGAAATTTTATAGCCGGCATCTAATAATCACCCTGTGTGACGGAAAACTGGCACTGAATGATTTAAATGAAACAGTGTTTTACATTTTTATTTGTAAAAATAAAGAAAAGCATAATTCCACTTCAAAATGATGCTCTGCTTTGTGTTGGTCTATCATGGGGTGTCTGACTATAGTCCTCAAAACACTGATGTCCTGCAAGTTTTAGATATTTTCCAGCTCCAACACAGAGGATTCAATGGTTAAATGACCTTCACGGTACGTCTCAAGGTTCTGCAGCGGCCCGGGGATAAATTATTTATTTGATGCAGGTGCGTTTAACCAGTGGCACCTCTAAAATATGCAGGATGACAGATCACATCAGGACTGGAGTTGGAAACCCTGTGGCTATTGGATAAAATTCCCTTAAAACACAAAGTTGCTTATGGTCGTAATATGACAAAATTGTAACAAATAATTTTTTTTTAAGAGGTTTGAATATTTTTGCAAGGCACTATGGAATCACTTTCTGTTTCTCTGCTGCAGGAAAAAGGCCTCTGTCCTCCATGTGTCCCACAATCATCTTTGACAAAGACAACAGAGTGAAAATGGTTGTAGGAGCATCTGGGGGCACGAAGATCACCACAGCTACTGCCTTAGTAAGCATCAGTCAGTCATTCCCGTCTCCTGGGCATTCGCACTCTGCATGTACCAAACTGATGTTACATGTTGTGGTGGAAACAGGTTATCCTGAACTCCCTTTTCTTCAACTACGATCTAAAGAAAGCTGTGATGGAGCCACGGGTTCACAATCAACTCAACCCCAACATGACGGTGGTGGAGCAAGGCTTCGAAAAGGTGAGTCAGGCATGGAAAGAGGCTGTAAAACAACTTTAATTTTTTTCTGCAAGACTGAAAGCAGTTAAATTTTAGAAGTTAAAAAAAACTTCCAGCAACTTCTTAACTGGTGTTACATTGCTCTAGCCTCGTGAGACCATCCTGATCTCGCGAGCTTTGAAGGTTTCGCTCGCAGATCAGTCTGGCTACTCTCCGTTAAAGAAAATTTGGAGCCGTTCACCAAACGAACGTCCAATCAGCATTGGCTTTGAGGCGGGTTGAGGTGTGACGCAACGATAAGATCGACAGTTCAGTCTAAAGAACATGGCGGCTTCAGCCGATGAAACTAGCGTTAGCGTGGCTATCGAGCAAGTTTTATCGGAATTACAGAGTATTTCTTTGCTGAGCTAACGAGCCTTTACCTGCAGCAGCAAGAGTAGCTTGGCTTGTGGTTGTGTTTTTGTCGTCGCTCGTAACAGAGCGTGTTGACGAGTACGTCATATGCTTCGTTGATCTGATTGGTTTATTTGGCCCGTCTATCACCAACATAGGCCAATCAGCTAACCAGTATTTTCGCCCCTTCCCAAAATTACTTCAACGGAAGGTTTCCAGATGGATATGCGAAGCAAATCCATCTGGCGGCGTCAGGTTAACATTGCTCTAAAATGTTGTAAAATGTCACAAGGTTTTGCAAAACTTTAAAAAAGGCAGAGATCTAAAATTGACTTTCTACATAAGTAAATTAAATTACATTGTGGATTTAAGTACAATCCAATGACAATCCGACTGCACACAGTCTTCATATTCAGTAGATCAAGTAGTGCCAGCTGGTAAAAGCTGGTCTAGCTAAGGAAGCCCGTAGAGTCACTGCCTCTCGGGCGTACCGGTCAAACCTTTGCCGACAGTGGGAAGGAAGAGGACCCTTTTAACGAGAGGAAACTTCCAGCATAACCAGGCTCAGTGTGGGACCATCTGCTAAAACCAGCCTCAGGTTGGGAGGACGAAAAATCAGAAGTTCAGCAAGTTAATAATTTCTTTAAAGGCCCTATCAAGGAAGGAAACAAAAAAAGACAGAATAAACAGTTTCTGAGTGTTTCTATGTGTAAAAAAATCTAAGAAAGTAACTAGAAAAAAAGCAGCAATAGCTCTGTTAATGGCATACTTCAGTAAAGAGACATCTGAACATGAAATCACAGTAAGGGGTGTGTCTTGCACTGAGAGAAGACAGTGATCAACAATGGCTATATGATGACAGTGACTGGAAACCAGGTGGGAAATTCACAATCAAAAATGTCCACATGGTTCCGATAGAGGCCCTAAAAAGTAGATAGAAACAATAAAAAAGTGTTTCAGTGGATTCTGTTTTCAAGCTCTTTAAACTCTACAGTAACATTGGGGTTGTCTTTGATGGGGTCCAATATTTTGTACTTGTGTGCGATATGTTGTGCAGAGTGTTCTGGAGGGGCTGGAACAGAAGAACCACGTAACACAAACACTGAGGACTCCAGACTCTGTGGTCCAGGCGGTGGTTCGGCAAGGTGAGCGCCTCTGCGCTGAATCCGATCCCCGGAAAGGAGGCTATCCAGCCGGGTACTGAGCCTCCCATCTGGTCATTCTCCACTCTCCCTCAGCAAAGAGTTTCCACCAAGACACTGACAGAACCACAATGGTAAAGGAAACTGCACCGAGGAATCAAGCTATGTTTACACTCCAGAGACACTGCCACCACCTCTCTTCTGTTACTGAGACACGGGAACTGACCTGTTTTTCAGCAAGACTTCCTATTTAAATTATTTTAGTGTTTTAAGGTAAAGTAAGAAGAAGTTGTGCCTAGTATTGCTCTTGGACGCTGGTTAAGAAGGAATTTTAGGGATTGAAGCAGAAGCCAGTGGTTCCACCTGGATCTGTTTTCAGCATTAAATTCAGTAATTAACGAATGCAGCTATATTTCCAATGAACCAAGAGCACAACATCTGACGACGTTCTCGGGTTTCAAGACTCCTTTTGGTAAGTTGTCCATGTGGTGTTTTAACCTCTTCTGTAATGAAAAGTTATTATACTGTAACTTATGAAACATTGTCGGAAATCGAGGGTTTTCTTTCATGTCGAATAGGTAAAAAGCTACAGACCAAGCAAATACGGTTAATTCAGAGCCAAGACATCTCAGGTTGTTTGCCTGTTTGAACAAAGTTCCATCTTTCTCCTGCTGTAAGCTGATCCCACTGAAAGCTCAAAATGTTGTTTTCTACTGCGACTCAACAGTGAAGTTATTTTTTTGTCAATGTTTAATATCAAGTAGCAGTTGAGTGAATGTATAGCAAACTTCCAAAATAAGAAAGCATTAGCAGATATATTTTTCTAAACATGCATTGTTCTTATGCCATGTTTTGTCTCCACGCTTGTCATTAAACATTTTGAAACAGAGATGTGTCTTACCCCAGACACTGTACTGGAATATTATGTGTGATGACGAGGAGAAAGATGACGGGAAAACTAATGGAAAAAAGAGCAGATATCACACTGAACACATCCTCTCCATCTTGACGTGTGGAGTGGGCGGCATCATAATGTGGGGATTCTGTTCTTCAGCAGGAACAGCAGGGAAGCTTTAGACAGGGGTGGAGGGCCCGCTTTAGTTAGAGAACAATCCCCAATATGCAGAGATTCAAGAGTAAAAAAAAGTGTACACGGCTCCTTTGACGTTTCTACGGACCCCCTAAAGGGACATTCAAGGGAAATAAAAAAAATAAATCTACATTCTGGTGCAAAGTATCGGGTGTGCACCAGAATGTTTTGTTTTTTTATTATTTCCTTCAATGTTCCTTTAGGGGCTCAGCGCATTTCCATTTGAAACTCCTACACTTTTCTACTATTTTTTTCCAGTTAATCCAATAATCTTTTTAATATAATAAACAGTTACCTAATCTGGTTTTATCAGAATTTTTTTTTTTGACAAATCATGAACATCACTTAAGCGGGCTTCCCATTTATTGTTGTTGTAAAGGGTTATTTCACAGTTTTTGGCAGCCGGAAAAACTGTATAAATCTATAACACAGAATAATCTGGACTTTAAATTACAGTTTATTATCTGCGGTATCTTAAAGGTATAGTGGACGATCTTTTCGGCTTCGAGTTCCAGGGGTATCAGCTTATCTATTGGTTGTCCCACACGCCAACGCGCGTACCTTACCCGTTCCCTGTTAGTTACCGATTGCTGGCTGCGCGTGCGCACTTCTAGTGTTTATGCGTTCAGTTAGCTTTGGTGTTAGCTGTTCATTGTAGCTCCGCTGCTCTCACCATTTTCTTTGAAAAAGGCAGAGTCGCAAGAAGCAAACTGTTTTACAAGTTTATGAGAAGAAGAGGAAGGCCCCAGAAGAAAGAAATAAGATCAGAGTGGATTTGGGAGATTTTTTTCACACAATCCCCCTGAGGAGCAGAAAAGCCGGTAAGAAGGTCTTGCGCATGTGCTGCTTTTCAAAAAGGGGATTTTGTTGCTTCTTACTTACATTTCCGGAAGAGCCGACAGCTCTACCTTTAATTTCACAAAAATCCTTAAAATGTGATTTCAAAGGCCTCTTTCTGATCTTTGAACAAGTGTGTTTATCTGTCAGTAAACCAAAATGACCACTGACTTGGAAAGAAATCTGAAGTTGTGGCAAACCAAAGGTAACAATCATTATCTAAATATAAATGAATGTAAAAAAATTTTTTTTTTTCCAGAAATGTAGATTTTTATGATAATAGATTTTTTGATAATAGAATCAAATATATTTTGAAAACCTTTTTCCATATTTTATGAAAACCCAGAGATCCTTCACATAAGCACCAAATCTATATTATCAAGTTTCTCATGTTTACTTGATGGTTCTATAGTCTGGGTGTCATTCTCGATAGTACTCCATCCTTTACTTCTAACATCAGTAACATCACCCGCTCTATTTTCACCTACACAATATGAATCATTTTCGTCCCTCTCTTTCTCCTCTCTCTGCATCAATTCATGTCTCCTGTCTTTTTTTGCCTTCTTCAAAAATCCCTCCATAAACTACAAATAGTTCAGGATTTGACTGCTTTATTACCAAAACATCCTTCATTTCATTACGCCACCCAGTCCTACAGCAGCTCCACCGGCTCAGATTCAGAATAGAATTAAAAATCTTTCTGAACACATTCAAGTCCATCCACGACCTCGCTCCCCTTACTTTTCTGATCTTCTTCACATCACTGCTTCTTCCCGCACTCTTAGTTCCTCCTTCCCGCCTCAGCACCATGGGGATCAGAGCTTTTCCCTCTCTCCCTCCAGAAATACGCAACACCGACACCCTCTACCAGTTCAAGTCTAAACTCAAAACCCATCGGTTTAAAAATGCATACTCTGTGATTTCTGGCTCACTGTAACCTTTGTTTGTTTTTGCTTTATTGTTGTGCTGCTTGATCTGTACTATGTCCTTGACCTGAAAGGCACTTTCAAATAAAATGTATTGTCCTTTTTTTTCTGTAATAAGTCTGACTTGGAAAATGCTCAAATCAAATTCCAGGCTTTCTTCAGCCAAGTTAATTTCTCACATGGTACACATTTTCAGGTAAATTACTTAGACATATGTAGTTGAAAACGTGCTATAAAATAAACTCTTTTTAACATCCTAAGAAATAGTTGGTGGTTTCAACCCCTTTTGCAGAAAAATGTTAACTATGTCTAAAAGTACAAAATGAATGACAAGTTATGTAATTTTCCCCTTCCAGGAAGACACACTCTTTTCTCTCTTGTGACAAGGGCCTGTACACCCAAAGCACTGGTAGTCATAAACATGTTAAAACATGTAAATCCAGGGATTAAATGGCAGGTAGCCTGAAGCTATGTCGTTATTTAAGGCTTTCACTGTGAAAGGAAGCTCTATCCTATATCTCTGTATGATTTGCATAGTAAATAAGTTACATCCTACAGCAAAAGTATCCAATTTCACTGTCCATGGAAAGAGAGCGACCCCAATATATTTTAATTATTCAAGAGAAAGCATCAGAGGGTTGAGGAAGGAGGTTAAAGACATCCCTTATAGCGAGCTGCATCATCACACCATGGCTGCCTTCTTCAGCTACCAGCTTAATCAGTATTCTCCAGACAAAGTAGAAATTGCCCAGGCCACTGAAACACATTCATCTTGTGGCCATCTGTGACGTTACCCTCATTCATCACAAAGGTGGAGGGGAATTCAGCCCGGCCATGACTGTTCCTGATGAACTTTCCACACGTCTTTCCTCCGGGTAACAACCTGGCCTGTTGCAGAGAGGATAATAAACCAGTCGTGTTCAGCTCGAACTTGTACCAGACCACAAATCAAGACAGAATGTACAGCGCCGTGCTTACTTCTCTTTATTTATGACTCTTGGCACTGTTTTGCTGAAATATAAACTGTGACCTTGTGTTCTGCATGTTCTTTGACAACCTACTATGCAAATTATTTCAGATGAGATGTTTTTGTGCTGAGAAAAATCCGGACACTGCTTCAGCTCAACTTAATGGTGAGGCGCAGCGACTGCAGTCAGATGCATCCCCTCATGAGATAATTTAGCAGGTCTGCCGGTATTGTGAAGAGAACATCCGTTAGAGCTGCAGGAAGACCGGGGGTGCTGGGGACTGCAGCTCCTGGTCCAGCAGCCTGAAGTTCATGGCGCTTTTGTTGCTCTGTGACGTCTGCCCCAGGGAGTGGTAGAGCTGCGCCTGGAGGTAGTGGACGTCCCGAAGACGCTCCTTACAGTTCAGCTTGGAGAAATAGGACGCGGCCTCATTGAGACTGTCGGCAGCCAAAGCTGCAGAATGCACATCTGCTGGGAAAAAGCACAAAGCAGACAGTGAGATGGAGGAACATCCACACGTTCTGCTGCAGAGCAGCTCTAGAGGTTCAATGTTACCTAGAGGTCCTCGTCCTTTGAGCCTGAACCCAGCAACAGCCATGTGACAGCGAGCGGCCAGCAGCATGGCGCGGCCTTTGTCCATGACGGCTCCGTGGGCCAGGAGGGGCTCCATGGCTTCATGGAGAACACTCAGAGCCTGCTCAGGGATGCCCAGCATCAGCTAGAGAAAACATAATGGACATGGGTTTAGAAAAGTCAAAATGCTTTGAGTTGGTAAATTAAAGTTCAGAAAAAAATAAGAGTTTTGACTTCTAAGTAACAGTTATCAATAGTCATCAATCTAGGAAGCTCAGAAGTTGCACATAAATTTACCCCCGTTGTGGTTCCAATGCCACCTAATGCTGATCCAGTCAGATCATTTTTGCACAAAAATAATAAAACTTGGGTGATGATAGTATCACTGATTATTATAAAGAGGAAAAAAAAATATCACAATAGGGATTCAAATTTATTGTGACAATGATAAACTAACTAATGATGTTAGGAGAACCAGATAACCCAATATAGTTGGGAATGTTGGAGAACATGCTTTTTTTCCACAGTTGGTATTATGAAAGGATTATTAATAATGATCAATAAATGAAAATATACATATTCTGATGAGGCTTGTTTGTATGATTAGAAGCACCTTTATAAAATAACCAGGGCTGGGCAATAAATAGATTTTATCAATTAATTCAAATTTGCAAATTATGAAGATGTTTTTTTTTTTTTTTTTGCCAATGCACCCCTTGGGCCTCCATGTAACTTTGCACTATATGGGTCTTGAAAGGGTAAATTGTTTTGGTAAAAGCTTGCAATGTTGAATATATGTTTAGGAAAATATATTGTGGAAATACTCTAAAGAGGAAACTTTTTTACCCCAAGATGAGGCACTTTAATTTATTCACTTATTTTTATAAGTGAATTCACACAAGAGAAATAAAGTATTTTCTTAGATGTCTACTCAAACTAGCTCAGTGTAAAACCACTAGGTGCAAATATTAATTTTTTTGTCATTTACACTGGCAGAGCCTGCCATCATGTTTTATAAGCATGTTTCCCAGATTGTATTTGGTTGCGCTCTGAATTTAGGTCAACTCTCAGGCAAGATGATTGGGGAAAAAAACAAGTTTACAATTTTTTTTGCAGTTTGGTTTTACAAAATGAAGGGGAGAGAGAAAAAAAAATCTATTAATCTGATTGGGTAAAATAAAATCGGAGATTTTATTTTTAAGCCAAATCCCCCAGCCCTAAAAATAACCTTTAAGCAGGTTTTAAATTTACTTTTTATCAAGCCCACATTTATGTGATCAAAATATAGTTTTATTGGTCTGATGTAATATTCTAATCTTAAATGTTATGTTTTTGTCAGCTGTCTGCAGAAAATCACAATAATAAACAGAAATAAAGGCTTTAAAACATCAGTCTGTGTACCGGTAATTAATCTAAATAAAGTGTTTGACTTATCGTGAACTGAGTGTGTAAACTCTTCAATATTATCCTACTTTACTGAATGGGTCTGCATATCTGAAAATATGACTGAGCGCTATTTTTGTTTGCATTTCAGTGGACTACTTAATCTAGATCCTGCACTAAATAATGAGTAAGTTTGATTTTCTGACCTGCATTTATTCATATGAAACTGAAAACATGCAGTGAGACACTTGGTAAATACCTTCTAAAGTTATAGTTTGGTAATGGATAAAACAAAATACGGAGATGAAATAACGGGTAAATTTAGCTCAACCCTACTGTAAGTAGCATGTTGTAAATTGGCTTAGACACAGACAATGGGGTTGTTTGTCTACTGTTTTAATTAATTTAACTCATTTTAACTATGCTGGTGAAGATTCTCAGTCATCCAGGTCATGGTCATTCCAATAAAGTTTGAAAAACAAAACAACTGGACTTCTTTCTGAAGTTTGAAGACCTTTCTGCATAGGAAGCAAAACGTCTTCAACCTTCGAAAAATAGTCCAGTTGTTTTGTTTTTGTTTAATATTTTTGGAATAATTTTAACAACTTAAAGTTTGAAATTCAATGTCATTATGGACTTGCTATTTTAGCATTGTGACTTTGTTACGGCAGCATCAAGTAGAACTACTTTAAGTATTTTGGTACTATACTATTTTTTCATGCATGCATCTATGAGTCGTTTTTAGCTTTGCTGTTTGTGTTACATGTGTAGCTTCTTCTGTTACTTTTGCAGGTTCGTTTTCTTAAGCGGCCATCAGATGCGCAAATTAAACGCAGAATTACTGCCAGTCACACAAGCCTTCTTATTTCCAACTTCATTTAAAATTAGACAAACACTAACACGTTCTAAATATGCAAATCCTCAATTTTCCCTGCAGATTTATTAGACAGGTCAATGAAGCTCAAATCACACCAGCTCGTACTGGAAATAGCTACAATCACATCCTTACAAGCCTAAAATCCTGTAAATCAGTCTGCTTCTGATTTGAGCCAATGGCTGGCAGCTTTTATTTCGCATTAACACCTCCCACGTTGCACGGGAAGCTGTTGACGGATGAACGCTGTAACGGGCTCTCTTGTTGTGGCTGACCTGAGTGAAGGCCAGATGAAGGATGGTCTCTGAGGCCAGGGACTGTAGGTGGTGCTGCCTGGCCAGAGCCAAGGCCTGCAGGAGGAGAGGAAGAGCTGTGGAGAAGCTGGACGACTCCCAGTGAAGCTCAGCGGTGGACAGCATCACTCTGGTTGGCACGGCAAGAAGAAGGGACGCAGGCAATAGTTAAAACACAACCTATGCTCAGTTCTGGAAATGTTGAAGTAGCCATTTAAAATCTCATGGAGGACCACGTTTGATGCATGCCCTCTTTGCACTGCAGACTAATACAAGCAGAAATAATCGAAGAACACGATAAGAACCTGATGATTATCTCTGTGCATTTGGTCTTCTCACAGTGAGCCTGCAGCTGCTGTAGGATGCTGTATGCCTCTGTGCTGCGGTTCAGCGCTTTCAGAACAATTGCTTTCCTGTCAATAAACACACGTTAACTACTGCAGCACACATGACAGTCCTGTGAAACAGCGGAAGCAGAACTGACATTGTGTGCGTTCGGTGTTACCTGTACAGTCCCTCTGTTTTGTTTAAAGCAGACATGGCCTTTACCAGCGGCTCGGCTACATGATACTTCCTGTTGTTCATGTGCCTCTCAAACTGGATTTTCAGGTCACAAAGCATCCAGAGCTGAAGACAGGATCAAGATAACGTTAATGAACAATAGTTTGCACATTTACTCACACATACAGCTCAATAAATGAAAGGAACTCCCAATCAGAGGATAATATCAAGTCATTTAAACTTCACTTCAGCAGTGAAGGGGCAGGTAATCAGTGTCGGCTGTTCTGGTCTTAATCAAATTAACAGATGCATTAATGGGGCAACAACGAGACAATCCCAAAAAGAGGTATGGTTTTGCATTTTTTCACTACTGTTCAGTAGTGTCCCATTTGGGCTGGATCAGTCACTGCAGGTAGCATGAGGCAATACCTGGACCCTGCAGAGCTTGATCAGGCAGTCCAACTCCACCAGGATGGCACGTCAACATGGGCCACTGCCAGGCGGCTTGCTGGATCAACCAGCACTGCCTCAAGAGCATAGAGGAGGCTCCAAGAGACGGGCACTTACTCTAAGAGAGCTGGACAGGTCTGTTGGAGGACCATCAGCCAGGACCGGTATCTGCTCCGTTATGCAAGAAGGATCTGGATGAGTTCTGCCAGAGCCCTAGCGTGACCTCCAGCTCGTCACTAGTGTGAATGTCTCTGACCAAACCATTAGAAACAGACTTCATGAGGGTGGCCTGAGGGCCTGATGTCATCTAGGAGGCGCTGAGCTCACTGCCCGGCACCGTGGAGCTCGACAGGCATTTCCCAGAGGACACCAGAACTGGCAGGTCGGCACTGACGTCCTGGTCTTTTCACAGATGAGAGCCGAGTCTCTCTGAGCCCATGTGACAGAGGTGAAAGGGTCTGGAGAAGCTGCGTTGAACGTTACGCTGCCTTCAGCACTGCTCAGCATGATCGGCGTGGTAGTGGGTCAGTGTTGGTCTGGGGAGGCATATCCATGGAAACATAAACAGACCCATACAGGGAACATGATAGCACCCGGGCCCCCATTAGGTACTGGGATAAAATGCCTAGACCCATTGTTAGACCCTTCACTGGTGCAGTGGGTCCTGGGTTCCTCCTGGTGTGTGCTAATGCCCATTCCTCATGTGGCAAGAGCATGCAGTCAGATCCTGGAGAAGAAATTAATACCACTGGGCTCTACACTCCCCTGACCTTAATCCAACAGAGCATCTCAGACATCATGTTTAGGTTCCTCTGACGCCAACAGGTTGCACCTAGACTGTCAAAGAGCTCAGGATTCAGAAAGGAGCTACTCCTGGGTACCATCCGTCACCTTATAAGGAGCGCTCCTTATGTTCTCAGGCATGCAGCATGCGGGGGCCACACTAACTACTCAGTAGCATTCGGAGTTGCTGCAATGACAATTTAGGAATCTGGACTAGCCTTCAGCCTCCGTTTTTCACTTCCACTTTCTCTGTGACGTCAGATTAAGCCCTCTGTGGGTTCGTCGTTTTGCTTTTCATCAAATGAAGTGGCATCCTGTTGCTCCCAGCACGTTAGCCGTTCCATATCAGTGCAGAGATCCAGAAGGATTTCTGCACTGATGTGATCTGATGTGTTTTCAAAGTCTTCCTTAATTTTTGTTTTATTAGAATAGTAGCTGAAGTGATCTGAACAAATCTTCACCTCTGCACTACATAGCCATTATTTAACACATTAGTGCAATACCGAAGTGGAGAAAAACTACCTTTGAATGTTGTGTGTGAGGAGGAAACTGATCTTTCAGATGCTGGAAGATCTCTGACGTTGCATTGTACAGGCCCTGCATAAAAAAAAAAGGCAGAAAGGAGAACCAGTCCAGTGTTAGGTTTCCCCCAGCAGCTGGAAACAAGAGCTGTTTAACATTTATAACCTCTATTTACAACCAGAAGAAAATACAGCTGTCCAGCGAGCATCGGGACGGAAAGCAGGGACCCCAGATGTTTACCTGTTCAGCGTGCAGCTCGGCCAGGTGGCACAGAGCCACAGCGAAGGCCTCCGTGTTGTTCTGGTGGACCCCAAAGTTAACCGGCTCCAGGCTGCTCATGTTGAGAAGAAGCTGGGCCTGCTGCAGCGCCATGGTGCTGCAAAGTAAGGCAGGTCACATTAAAGACAAAAACAGCTTGCTTTAAAAAAATAAAAAACACAAAAAACGTGGGCCAAGGTACAACATGAGCCTAGTATTAGTAGAGACAGGTGTGTGTAAATATTAGAGCCAGTATGTCTCATTTTGAAAACGCGTGGATTCGACTGTGAAATCGACTTTAAATCCAAACTTGTGCGCCTAATCCTAGTTTCCTGAAATCACTGAAGCTGTCTTATGATCGTTCTCTACTGTAAAAAGCACCTTTCCATAAATCAGTAAAAGGCCAAAAGTACCGTTGCATGTTCTGCCCCTGATGGCTGCATGTGAACTACTGACCAGAACCCTGTTAACCCAGGCATAAGACACTGGTTTTACTTTAAAGTGAATGCACCAGAGCCTGTGGGCTGGCGAGCAGAACCGCGGCGTGTCGGGGGGGCACAGCGTAGAGCCTGACCTCTTTCCGTACATCCTCCATATGGACGTGGTCTGAGCCAGGCTGATCTCGATCAGCTCCGACAGACTGTGCTTCCAGTGCAGGATCTCCGTGTCCTTCAGCGCGTCCATCAGCTTGTGTGCAGCCTTACCCTGCATCGCCCCCTGCTGGACCAGAGACTGAATGTCCAGCGATCCCAGGTACTACAGGGGAGAGGAGAAGAGTGAGACGTGCTGGATAAGGCTCAACAGACACCTATGCATTATGTAAAGCATAACACAACAGGAACGTGGATTTCAGGTGGGGGGAAGTGACCTCAATATGAACGACCGGAACCGGTTGGGTTACTCACGAAACGTTTCTTGCACAAACAAGGGAGAAACTGGATACACTGTATGTTCGCAGAACAACAGCTGATATGGAGCCGCGCCTTTGCTTTTCAAACATTTACAATAGCTTTGGGTTACTTGGCATTAGAGAGACACTTAAACCTAGTGATGTTCAACAACGAAACTTTCAAAGAGAGAAATTATTTCACCTTTTTGATCCGTGCGTGTGAAATTCTTCAGATCTGACCAGAAGCATATTTTCTAACCCAACAGCACGGCGACTATGAGAATCAGATCGTGTGAGTTGAACTGACTTTTGCTAAAATAACCTGCGGTGGGTGCAGGGAAGATGAGGGATAACCTGAACACATATTACCTCCAGCGACGGCTGCTGAACCAGCACACCAACAGCGAAGCCGCTTTGAAACAAGCAATTCTCGACTTGATCCGAGTGCAAACGAACACGTGGGTGTCGCATCTGAACCAATAGGCTGCTAATTAGCTGCTAAAGGAGGCCGTGGGGATAAGTTTTTATGGCAGACAAGAACAAACACTTTGACGTGTCTGAACTGCATGTGCTGACAAAAAAAACAGGCAGTGTGTGGAAAAGTTAATCTGGCATGTGATCTGTTTAGCAGTAAAACGCTCCTGACGCTGTAGTAAAAAGGTTCTTTGCAAGTTGAAACATGGAACATTTTTCTGGACTTTCTGGATTTTCTTACAACAGGGTAAGAAAATCTCAACTTCAACTTGTGCTAATGTGTAACGTCCCAATTCTAAAGGAAAAACGTAAGTAGAAACAGAATACAATTACTTGCTAATCCTTTTTGCCCAATTTTTCAATTGAATCCTTTATAGAGACAAGATATTTAATGTCCAAATTGATAAATGTCATTGTTTTGCAAATATTCACTCATTTTGACTATGATGCCTGTGATACGTTCAAAAACCCTGGGAGACGGGCAGGTTTACCGCTGTGTCACATCACCTTTTAACAACACTCAATAAGTGTGTGGGAACTAATTCAGGGTTTATACAGGAATGAGTAACTCTAATTTAACGCTCTTTTAATGCTCTTAGAAATAATTTTAATGCCATCAACAAGTACCCATGACCTGTGCAGGTGGCTTGGGATTATCTTGCTGAAATAAGAAGGAACGTCCCTGAAAAAAAAACAACAACGTTGCTTTGATGGCAGCATATGTTGCTCCAAAACCTGGATGTACCTTTCAGTGTTAATGGCGCCTTCACAGATGTGTAAGCTACCCACGCCATGGGCACTAATGCCCCCCCACTACCATTACGGATGCTGGCTTTTTAACTTTGCGCTGATAATCCAGATAGTCCTTTTCCTCTTTGGCCTGGATGACATGATTTCTAAAAACAATGTGAAATGTGGACTCATCAGACCACAGCACACTTCTTCACTTACAAGCACTTCCAGTTCAGTTTATTCATGTAGCCCTTTTCCACTGATGGAGAAATGCTACAAGGAGGCCGCTTCATTAGTTTGCACCATGAAGTCCTCTTCCATATTGATGACCAGACACTACACTGTGGGAGTGTGTGTGTGTGTGCGCATCCTCAATAACCACTGCATCCATCTCCATAATGTATTCTATAATACATAGTTATGCAGTTTTATCAATAACCAAATGAATCCTAATCCAGAAGCAGCTGTGATTGCTGCTGGAGACTTTAATCACTTTGAGTTAAAAGCTGTGCTCCCCAAATTCCATAAATTCATCAGGTTCCCGACCAGAGACGACATTATATTAGATCAGCTATACTGCAACATCCCAGGAGCATAAAACGCTGCTGCGTCACATCTCTGTGGACCTGATCCCTGCGTACAAACCACTGATCTGCAGAACCAGACCCGTGATCAAAACCCAAAAGGTGGTCAGAGGGCCCGGTGGTGCCGGTGTATGGCAGCCTCACCTCTGTCAGTCTGCCCCAGGGCAGCTGTAGCTACTAACATAGCTCACCACCGTCAGGGTGTGAATGTGGGTGTGAGTGGGTGAATGACTGAACTGTAGTGTGAAGCACTTTGGAGGTCGTCAAGACTAGTTAAAGCGCTATACAAGTACAAGCCATTCACCATTTACCAAAAGGTTTGGACTGAAGAGCCCTGCTCAGCTTTACAGGACTGCTTTGAAAACACAGACTGGGGAGTGTTTACACAGGGCGTTGATTTACAGAGTTACATATCATCTGTGCTGTCATATATTTACTTCTGCACTGATGCTGTCCTACCCACACAGACAACCAGTATTTCCTAACCAGAAACCATGGACAGCTCAGCGTGGTCCCTGCTGAAGGCCCAGGATTCAGATCTGGAGACAGACCGGCCGACAGCAGGGCTAGAAGTGAGCTGAAAAAGGCCTCCAGAAGGCAAAGCAAAGGTACAAGCAGCACAGCCTGATTATCTCCAGCACTCTGCTCCTGAATCAGTGACTTCCTCACCTACAGGCCCCATGGGCTGAGGATAGGGAAACGCACATCTGCCCCATTGTTCCTCAACACAGGAACGCCACAGGGTTGGGTCCTCAGCCCTGCTCTCTTCATCCTTTTCACCCAGGGCTGTTCTGCTGTCCATCCCACAAACACAGTGGTGAAGTTCCAACAAAGAGGGTCCAACAACGGCTCCTTTCTCAGGAAGTAGAAACGGACTGGACTTTCCACTAAACTGCTAAAAACCTTTGTAGAGCTACTAAAGAAAGTATTTTGTGACTGAGCATAACTGTGTGGTATGGAAGCTGCAGAGAGCAGGAGAGGAAAGATTTAGCACGGGGGGTGAGGACCAGCAGAGGGGATTGTGGGATGCAGTCCACAGAACCTAGACACGGTTTATGCTGCAGGAGGCCAGAAAAGGGCCAGACGTATTACCACAGATCCCACCCACCCGGGCAATGCACAATTAGTCCCACTAACATCAGGGAAACAATTCAGGAACATTAAATCAAAAACTAGCAGACTTAAAAAAACAGCTTCTTTCCCCAAAGGTGTGAGGGCTATCGCCCCCCTGCTGAAAACCAACAAACCACCAGTCCAGTAATCTGTTTCATGCCAAAAAAACACTTCCGGTTCCACAAGTTCCTGATCTGATGTAAATGAAATCATCTATACGGCCTTTTAGTTGCACATTTGCATTTGCACACTTCAATGTCACAGTGACTGTTTGTTTAGGCATCCATGCAAATTTATTGTGTGATTTTTTTTACTTGGAAATGAGTTCATTAGTTGCTAAAGACTATATACATGCAAAAGCCCCTCAGGGACTGATGTAGGCCAATGCAATCAACTTGTTAAAAAACAAAATAAAAACGAAGATCATGTCTTGTTGTGTCTGCGAGTTGCGTGTGTTTATGTGCATTCTGAGCCGGTGTCTGCCTCACCAATGATTTCATTATGGTAAAACATTACGACAATACAGATTTTTGATAAAGTGGCAATCCAGGCTCTAAGGAGAGTCATGAGGCCCAGGATTCTGCAGGAGACCCAGATGGTTAAACCTATCCATGCTTTCCACCAGCAAGAAAGACAACCACCTCAATACTCCCATTGCTCTCCATTGGATGTTTGGTGCTACTGTTATATCCATGCAAAAGAGGTGCAGTAACATGAAAAGAGTGCTGCAGCCTTTAGGTTATGTCTTCCAAGACAGACACAGGCGCGCAGTCAACACTCCCCCGTTCTAGAGTCAAACCCCCATGTAGTCAAACATACATGTAGACTCTGCTTCACTGAGGAACAGCGTGGGGAGCTAAATAATATCAAGTCTATTATTGAGCATGAGCCCAAAACCTAGGGCATAACAGCAGCATGTGTAATTAAGGATAATTCTTTGGTGATGCTTGTAATGCAGCCATGACTGTGGGTGAGTCCAGCTCGCTCTCTCCATCCCCAGCGGTTTCCTCCGCTCTCTTCCCTCACCGTCTAAGTGGAGGCGGGTGGCGGCGTTGACTCGGGCGTGCGGCTTCGAGTTTCTTTGCCACGAGCCCTTAGCAGTAGCCGCCTTGGGCTGAGGATTGGAGGCCGTTTGGGTCTGAGCCCTAGCTTGAGTTCAGGGTTAGAACCAAAACACGTAGGAAAGGTGAACAGCTGTTTGTTTCATGGACAAAGGGTTGTCTAGGTAAGCCTGTGTCGAATGTTTCACTGACAGACAAGGCTGGTGGCGAGTATGAGGAGTTCCTCATTGTGAGACACTCACTCATGCTACTCAGAGAACCTGGGGAACAAAAGTAACCTAAAACTTTCCAAAAGTTTGTTTGGAAATATAAAAGTTAAAGGTATACTATGCAACCGGGGTTGATTTTCCAGCAAGGCTCCCCCCAGAGGGTGAAAGTAAAAGTGCACTGTTGTAAAGATGCTCAGCTGTTCTGGTTCCTCCGTCAAGCCAGGCGCGGTTGTTTTGAGCTTAGCAGACAGGCGAACGCAACGAAAAGTCGATAAAAACGGCAGTACAAACAATGACTAATACAGTGAAAGTATGAACATCAAGCTTCCCGCCGCGGCCGCCTCGCCAGTTTTATTATTATTATTATTATTATTATTATTTTTATTTTTTTTTTTTTTATGTTGGCGAGACGCCACCGCTTCGCCAAGCCGCAGCCGCGGTAGTGTCTCGCCAACATAAAAAAAAAAAAAAAAAAAAGATAATAATAATAATAATAATAATAATAATAAAACTCGATATGCTTGCATGTTTATTTGACGTTAACACGCGGTTCTCTGTTGTTGCTTTCGCGCGTGCATATAGTGAATGGCATGGCAAAAACACATGGAGTTCTCGCCGTAAAGCGAGACTTCTGTGTGTGCGGGCCGAGGGCTCTTGCAATTGCGGTATTTCCCCCACACACCCCCAGGGTGGCCGAGAAAACCTTTATTCGACCTGAAATGACTCATTTAATCATCCAAAACGGTATGGAACACATTAATTAACTGAAAAATGTTGCATAGTATGCCTTTAAGTTAAGCTTGGAAACATACAACCAAATTCTGATCCTTGCGTGTCCAGACATTTAAGATTGGCATTTTCTAACAAAACAACTCTGCTGCTGGTAAAAATGACAGGTAAAAATAATGGCAAGACATATCATATAGTAGGAAAGTTCCCATTAATACTACACATTAAGTTTGATCATTAACCTGGTACAGAGGTTTTCACTGAGCATACTGCGGGTTCAGAGTCAAAGTGAATCTATAACCTATAAAACAGCCAACGCCGCACTCATTAGTGTCACTAATGAGCGCGATCTTCACCGAAAGGTCGTGTTGCACTCACCGGCAGGCAGAAATGAGCGGCCATTTTCACTGAATCCTGAGTCAACACCGTGCTTTCGGAGCCTTTCATCTGTTCCAGCGTGTAGAGCCAGCTCTGGCGGGGAAAACTTTGATGTAATTATCAAACTTCCCAGGCGACATTAATGTGAACATAACACAAAGCTGCATGTTTTACCAGACAGTGCTGCAGGCACACGTGGTCGTTGGACTCCTGGGCGATGCGGATGGCTTCCTGTAGAGCCAGATCGGCCTGCTGACTAAAAGGACAACAGATTTGGGTTAAACGCGTCATCCTGCCACACAAACCGACACTCGGGTGTGGCGCGTACTAGTGGCCGAAGCGGCAGTGCAGGCTGGCCAAGTTCAGAGCAGCGTAGCGGAGACTTCGGCCGTAGCCCTCGTCTCCGTTGCTCTTCCCCTCGTTGCCGGACAGGATGAGGCGGTCGAAGTAATGCAGGAGGCTGTGAGCGGAGAGGAAGATGTCCTGGACCCTCATGCTGTTCAGGTAGTTCAGGTAATGCTGTTGATGGGAGGAGGAGCAAAGAGCCGCTTTAGGATCACTGACGCTCACTTCGGATCAGGCAGGGGTCAGATTTCTAGGGAGTGAAAACTTTTAGTAAAAATATCCCTTTTTCAAAGTATATAAATAGAATTATTCCACAAAAATGAATAAGACGATCCAATGTATGAAGTTTATGTCTGTTTCACAATAAACAATATAAGATATCTCCAAACTTGTAGGCATGTGCTGTAAATCAAGTGGATCCCTGAGACTGCTGGGAGAGGTTCTGATGGACCTCACCGCTTCTGCAAAGTCCGGGTTGAACTTCAGCATGTTGTTGAGCTCTTCCTGCAGCGCCGCCGGCTTTAGGGCTTTGTTCTCATCGTTCTTCAGAAGATAAGCCTGCAGAGGAGTGGTCCCAGAATCAGAGAGCGAGCTTTAATGCTGCCATAGCGCGTCTGGGTCTGACAGATCCCCCAGAACAAAACTACCAACAGCATTTCCTCTAGACTTTGCCCAGACTCACCTGTCTTGCAAGAAAATACTCAGCTTGCTTTTGAGAGAGGGGCCCCCTGCTTGGCGCATTGTCAGATCTAAAACAGACACACAATCTGGTGTTATCTGCTTTCAAAGATATCGAAGTGTAAGGTCTATAGATTTTGGGATGCGGGTGAATAAAACAAACCAGCTGGGTAGACTCAGGCCCTAAAACAGCATTGCTTACCGAAGCTCGGACTCAAGCAGCGGGGCGTCCGCCCTGTCCCCGACAGTGTCCTCAGTGCTGGTGAGGTCCATGTCCGAGTCATCTGCAGCCAGCGCGGGCAAACTGTCGCCGGGCTTGGAGAAGTGACTGTGATAATAGTGCTGCAGGGACTTGTACAGCTTGTAAACCTGACTGAAAGACAGCTTGTTGTACGCCAGCAGCATGTGCCTCATAAAAAGTCCTACAGGGAAGACAAGTTATTGGGAAATGCAGGGTTCCCTGAGGAAAACAAGGCGGTTTGACTAGAGCTAAAGGGCCGTCAGACGACAAGGTTTACTCACCCACAACGCTGGTTTTATAAGCCTCCGAATCAAAAGCGGTGAATGGAGTGGGGAGGGTGGAGAAAAAGTACTCCATATCTTTCAGCTCTCCGTCTGCCATTTCATGCAGCCTTCAAGGATTAGAAAAAAAAGCCATATCAGCGAAACTCTGCAGACTCTTTCCCCATTAAAGAGGATTTCTATACTAAGCCGACTATGAAACCTTTATAGATGACTTTTTTATCTGCTTGACAAATTATGATATAAAAGAAATCTGAAGTTAGTACTCAATTCACCCGTGTGCTTAAGGGCTATTGGGACATCTGGACCTAACTGGACCAGTGCTGTCAGACTAAGATTATAGTCTGTATAGGCAGTATAGGCTAAAAGGTATCACAGTATAGTGTGCCTTATAGAAAGCAAAGAAACCAGCAGGGTGTTTATCTTCAGCTGATCAGAAGAGGTTTGCTGAGAGGAGGGATAAAACCAGGCTGATGCCAAACCTCCACCTGACCGTTTCCAGTCCACTTTGTGGACTGGAAACGGTCAGGTGGAAAGTGGACTGCTGGACTAAGGAGGGGACTATTTTTATTTTTTGTCAAACAATCGCAACAATCTTTGAGAACCCAATTCGTTTTCAGGTAATTATTAACTGCTGAAGTGGGACTTGTCAACACATGCCAAAAAAAAAAAGTGTTCACTGTTTAAATGTACAGAATGTACAGAAACCGAACAAGGCACACTCAGGTGACAAAGTTGAGAGAAAAGCAAAGGAAGACAGCAGCATGAAGTAACAGTTTTAATTTTAACAATAAAGAATACCACTTGAAGGCTGAGGTTATTTCAGTAGGATGCTGTCCACTTTGATGGACTTTTTCTAATTTGTCTGGGGACAGAGTTATGCTTTTACATGGGGGTTAAACTTTACACATGTATGAGTCACACTTTAAGCTCCCTCCAGTACTTCTCAATAGGAGGACAGCTCCAGAAAACGTGAGCATGGTTCGCAACCCTTTACCCCGCCAGCACTGTACGGCGATACTTCATTTGACCTGGTGTTCTAAAATATCACAGTTTTTCCACCCAAGCTCCCTCCTTGTTAAAGAATACGTTACTTTCCACATTTGTTGGTTTGTAGCATCCCAGTCTTCTTCTGTTAACTCTACATTTGCTTCTTTTTCCCATTTCTGTTTTAAACATGGTGTTAGGGTGAAAAATGGATCACGATAGAAGCCTTTCATATCAGTCGATATCGATAGTTGTTTAGTTAACTATTTGAAACAAGGCTCTGGGGAAAAAATAAAAGTATACTGTAACCCTAACCCTATTTAAATGTAACCTTTAACCTTTAAAACAGGTCAGCCCTCCTATCAACCTTGCTTAGTTTTGCCGGGAGAGGTTGTGAGGCTAAATCCTTTCCTCTGCATAAATCCCCCAGAATATCATGTGGATCTGAATCGGAGTTCAGTGGAATTAGTGACCATTTTGTCTGACATATTTTTTATTGATATTGATCAGGTTTCAATTGCGATATGTATTGATATTTTTCAAACTTTGTATTCCTGCACATAACTTTGAAATCAATTTCTTATTTATTTTCAACTGGTATGCTAAGATAAACCTTTTTATTCTATCAGATCCACCCTCAGTATTATCTTTCATTGTGTTCTGCTCTAAATAATGGCTAAAAAAAATCCTGATTTATCCTATGATTTCTGCAAAACTTTTACTTATTGTTTTCTTATAGTTCCGTTTATGCTTGCAAAAACGTAAACCAGGTCAATCCATTGTATATTTTTACTTTTAATTTTATTTTAAATGTGAAATAGCATAATATTAATCTGCATAGCCCAATTGATGTGAAATTACATCAAGTGGTACACTAGATTATCAATTTGAAGATTTTATTCAGTGTCTTATTAAAAAAAATGACAATTTGTCGTTTTCAACTGGTTTTGTTATATTAGTTTTATTAAATAACAGAATCTGAACATAAACCTCTATAATTACCAAACCAGTCCTAATCTACACCTCTTCTTTTAAACCTAAAATTTGGGTTGACTCCCTGCAGAGTATAAGCAACTAACATTGTTTACCTTTACAACTCGGTGTGCATAACTGAGCCTGACTGCAAATAAATAAACAGTCTCTGTCCGTGGGACTACAGCCACTCACTATGCATTAATCTGGCCTACATGCTGCTGTCTCACGTTTAAAACACAAGATCTGAATTATTTAATTAGGACCACATGGCTTTATAGCGTGTTGTTGGCGACATGGAGTCACAAATTCAACAACAGAGCCGGCCAGGAGGAAAAGGAGGCAGCCGACCTGAGCTTAACTGCATATGCGGTCTGAGGACAACACTCCTCCACGGTCTTCAGGAACTGATCGAGAGTCAGGTCCGGACCCTGCGGACGAGGACAGCAGAGACACGGTGAACCACACTTGCAGCACAACGCCAGACACAAACAAATCTGGGCTGGTTAAGCAGAACCTGCTGGAGGGGCAGGATGAGCTTGTTGAGCCGCCTCCTCTCCGGCAGGGTGATCTTAGAAGAGGACATCTCATAGAGCAGCGCCAGCACGGAGATCTTATACGGAGACACCCAGTCTTTAATGCCGAACACATTAGCGTGCACCACCCCGTTGGTCATCATGGGGTTGAAATACAAACTTTCATGGACACTCGCCATCCTCGGGCGGCTTTAAGCGGGCTAAAGGCTAACCTAAAGGCAGCTCGGTGGCTGAGGGAGTAAGCTAGCACCGAGCTCCGTTAGCGTTAGAAAAGTAGTTCAAAAAGGGCAAAATTAACTCTGTGTCCATTTTAAAGAGCCTCCAACAAGAAGACCTTGGCGAAAAAACGCGGAGATATTTCAGCCTCGTAACATAAACTGTTTCATCTTCCAAATATTGACACACGGCGGCTGTTTAGCTTTCAAACCGCCCTCCTTTTGTCGCCTGAAAGAGACGTCATCAAAACGCCAGGAATACGTCAGCGCGTCCGCCGTACAGTGCCAAGTGCACTTTGGAAAATGATTAATGCGTGCTTGTCGGATACAGTGCTTACATGGTTAAAGAAAAACTAAGATTTGCATTCAGCTGATTTAGATAACACATTTTCCTATGTTCTGATATATGGTTGATTTTATTCCTGGTAATGGGACGATGGAGACAAAACTCAACGATGTCTGCAGGGGCGACAGTTGGAGTTCGCCCTGGTGCCGAAGAGTTGTTCAATCCCCCGTTTAATTTTATATCCGAAAGTATAAGAAGGTGCTTATTGTTTTATTAATAATAACTACGATTGGTATATTTCTGCATATGATCAACAAATATAATTGTGACTACTACTAAGAATAAAAATAATAAAACTTATTGTAATAATTGTAATTATAAATGCAATTCTAATATTCTACCTAACTACCTTTCTATCATGCACTCTAAGAGACATTCAACCTCGTCTACCACTAAATCTGACTAAACATTTCCTGTTTTAGGTTGCAATTACTAAAATTATTTGTTAATTTGTTAAACCACAATACTGAGACAGATCATTTTCTCTGTTTTTTTTATACCTTTTTCAAGGTCAGCAGTTCTTACCTTTTATTGCCTTTTAAACCATATGACTCTGGTCAAACATTCTGGATTTTCTTCCAAAACCTTCCCACAATAGCAGAACCAGCAGAACTGGTGTAACTAAGTCAGGTTTGTAGGCCTCCTATAGCTCACTCACAATTTTATAGCTCTGCACACAACTCCACTCCACAATATTAACTTCTGTTGTCCTTGTGCCACTTTGTTAATAATTTGGTAGTATGCTTAGGGTCATTGTCCCCAGTTTTGCCAACACATTCATTTCCTGTTTTGAAATGCCATCAAAATGTTTATATAATGTTATTTCCTTGTGATGCCACCGTGAACACCCACACGACTTGCCACGCTCGTACTTCATTCTAATGATGTTTTTAGGCTTGCAAGTTTCTCCCCACAAACCCGAACAAAATTCTCTTTCAGTTTCATCAGATCACCAGGAAGTCTAGTGTTTGTGCCTGAATGTATTTACAAACTGTAATCTGCCTTTTTATGTAGTGGTTTCTTCTTTGCCAAGAGGCTTTTCAGCCCATGTCGATACAGGACTAGTTTGACCATGGATGACACTCTTTTACCTGCTTCAGCCAGTATCCTCACAAGATGTTTGGCTTGTACAACACACTCCTCCCTGGGGCCCAGGAACTATCCGCTTTCCTGAATGGTCTGATGGCTGGAGTGTCTCAGTGTGGTCATGCCACCATATAATTGGTAGAACAGACGGATGTGGTGCCTTCATGTTTCTGGCAATTGAACCCTAGATTTGAGGAGGTCCACAATTCTCTTCCTGATAGAGAGCCTGGCTGTTTTCATCCTGTTTTTCCATGATGTCACACAAGGAAGTGTTTGAAGTGTTCCTTGACACACATCTACAAGTCTGCCTCCAGTGACCGCAAATCCTGAGAATGAACCTATCAGAGTTTACAAAATCATGCCAGGATAATTTGGGCATTTCCAAATTATTTTTATGGACTCATACTTAGAAATAAAAACAAAAACAAACATAAAATTCTCTCTGATTAGAAATTGTAATGCTAAATGGCATAAAACAGGAAAATGTAGTTATTTTATGCTTTCGACAGCTTTTTGATAGCCGTCAATGGCAACCTTTTGCGTTTGTTTCCTCAAATCTGTCTCTGTATGGGGCAGACATCGACAACCATCTGGAGGATGATGGGGCTTCTGTCTATATATAATAATAATAATAATATACATAATATATAATAATAATAATAATAATATATATAATATATTATAATAATAACTATTAGACCGCTGAATGCTGAGTCCGCAGCTCACAGGGCTGTCTGTACCTTTATCATGTTGTTATATTATCCTAAATGTACTTTTCCAAACAACACGGTTATCATTACGAGTACGCACTGCCTCCCAGTGGTGAAAATACGCAAATACATTTTCGCAAGCACGCGCCTAGATGAGATTGCTACATATTCTAACCACTAGAGAACAGTGTGGAGTCAGAATAAGAATTTCCTAAAGCGTCTCTCAAACAGTGAATTCTGAATTTTCGTCTTGAGAGCTGTAAATTTAGGACTACAACTTTGAATGTTCTATGAATTTCAGCCACGACAAATATTGTATTGTATTACCAGGAGCACTTGACCAATCCTGGTTTGATGTGATATGACGTTTATTTCCAACAAAAGTGAAATCAGGTCAAATGAGACTCTTAGAAGGTATATCAAACTTTAATTGCATTCTTCATCTTTAGTGGGATTTGCCATTTTGAAAAAAATATGTTCTCTCCACATAGCACATATTCATGCAATGCATATAATACAACATGACAACATTTTTTTTTAGAAAGAAAAAATGATCAAGGTTACAGTGTGAATGTTACATTTTATTCTGTTACATTTTATCAAGTTTTAATACGTTTCTTTAATCGAAATGTTATACATTTATATATGCTATATATAGACACTTTATCTCTCTTGGTCAGATTTATTTAAGGGATAGAAGAGTCCTGTTTGTACCACAGTGTTGATGTTTTCTCATTTGACAGATGGCTTCAGCAGTCCTGGGAACAGTGGAGCAGGCTATTGGCTCAATAACCATGCAATAGGGTTCTGTGCCTGTTGTTTCACACATGTTCCAACAATATGTTGGTCCTTGGGTACTGAAGGACTTGCTAGTAATTAAAAAGGACTACTGCTTCCACCAGGGTAAAGGGGCAATTTTAATGTTGTCGTCTTTGTTTTTAGAGAACAGGCATTGATTTTAGGGGCTAAGGACATTACATTTCAGACTTGATTGCAGATACAGCATCTTAACCACCAGTTACATCCGGTGTACCATTTTCTTTATATGTCATATTGTATCCATTAACATTTGCATGCTAATTTGTTTTTCACTTTCATGATGTTTTATGATGAGACTCTCTCTTCTTATTCCCATAGATCCACCTCAGTTAGAAAAAATATTTTGCTAAATTGACATTTGTGTTAGTTAAGAGAGAAAAAAAAATTAAGAAATGATGCGACTTTTCCCAGAAGATGGCACCATTTGATTTTCATTCAGTGTAGGCTGGTTCCTGTTCCCTCTCATCAGAAGGCAGCACCAGGAATTCTCTCATCTCTCGGTCACGTTTCTGTCAGTGTGAAGTCAGCAGACAGACAATAATTCCCGTCTTAGCTGATATTTTTTAGAACAGCTTCGATAAATTTGCTATAAGCGCCTTTGTCAAGACATGAGTCATCATCAGCTAACATTACCAGCTGAATGACTTGAGAGTTTTTGGGATGTTTGATGTTCGGGGGGAGCACAAACAAACTTCAGAGCAATAGATATCCAAAATGTCTTTTCTTTCGACTTCCCTATAAATCTGCTCAAGCTGTTACTCGGCCTAAGAAAATTACTTTTAACATTACATCCAATTGGCCTGATATGTACAAAATGCTAAATTCTTTGTATCTTAAAAAGCAGCATACCCCATTTTAAACCTTTCACCCCAAGATTGTTATGTTGAAGCTCATTGAGATCAGATGGCGCTGAAGATGAATGTAGCTCTGAAACGTGAAGGTGACAAGGAAGTGCTTTGATGTGCAGGTCCAGTGATGGGCTCCAAAATATTCTCACCCCTGTTTCTCAGGAAATATAGATTTCCAATATATCGCTAAAGTGGTGTTCTTCATTGAAAAAAAAAAGAAAAAAAGAAAAGAAAAGAAACACACACTACCAGTCAAAAGTCTGGACTCACCTTTGTCCTTCAGTGGTTTTTCCTTATTTATATGACCCTTCTACATTGCAGATACAAAGCAAAGAATCATAGAATTAAGCGAGGATAAGATAACAAATTCCTGTATTGGGAAAATTCGGACATGATAGTGGCAAAGGCACAGACAGAGTTGTACACAATTTATAGTTATAAAAAAACAAGCTAATCTAAATTAATATTAGTTGTAAAGCAACAGAGAATAACTTTTATCAGAAAGGCTAAAATAACAGTAAAAATAACTACCAGAGTAAGGATTCCACAATTATTAATAATATGGCACACTCAGGTAAAAAATATGAAATGTTCAAGTTAAAGACTGAGAAAACAGTGTAGGAACACCAGCAGAACGACATGAGATAATATGCAATAGACATGATAGTACAGCAGCATTTCAAACAAGCTAAGGCATGTGTACCTTATCGCCTGGGAGATTGTGTAAACTCTCTCCCAGGTGATAGAAGCAGATAAATACAGAAGCTGTGCATCCATTAGCATGTTATGAACAGTTACTGAATAAGTTGTGGGCAGCAGAGATTATAAAATCTAACAGCAGGTAGAAGGAACGACCTGCAGAAGCGCTCCATAGATCATCTAGGGTGTAGCAGTCTGTCGCTGAAAGAGCTCTCCAGCAGCTCCATGCATGGGTGGGAGACATTGTCATTCAATGATGTTATTTTTCTTACAGTCCTTTTGTTCCCCACCACCTTTACTGGGTCCAGTGGGCATTCCAGGACAGAGCTGGCCCTCCTAATGAGTTCATCCAGTCGCTTCCTCTCAGCTACAGATACAGTGTTGCTCAAACAAACCACACCATAGAAGATGGCTGATGCCACCACAGAGTTAAAGAAGGTCTCCAGGAGTGCCCCCTGCACTCCAAAAGACCTCAGCCTCCTCAGCAGGTAAAGTCTGCTCTGACTCTTCCTGTAAAGAGCATCAATGTTGTCACTTCAGTCCAGTGAACTCCCAGGTACTTAGAATAGTCCACTATCTCCACATCAGTTCCCTGGATGTTCACCGCTGTCAGTTAGGTGGGTCTGCGTCAGCAAAAGTCCATCACCGGCTCCTTTGTTTTCCATGCAGCTGCCACTCCAGAAATTGGCAGTTTTGCTGTAAGGCAGGTTGTTTCTCCACTATTTCTCTGCACAGCTTCAGCCCACCGGCAACCTTGAGCTTGGATGACGGTGGCGTTGTGCGGGGAGGGGGTGTATGTAGGCGTATGCAGGAGTGACTAACACTGCTAACAACCAATCAGAGCCTGACATTCCTCCTGGCTCTGATTGGTTGTTTCTAACCGGGACCAGTTTATTTCTGCGAATGGCAGTAGGACCACTGGGAGGAGCCAGAGGAGCTTGATGTTAGGACATAGTGGCAGTTTGTTCACTAATATTCTCTACCAAACCTCTGTGGCCTTTTCAGATCAGTGGCACTTTAAAACACAAACTGTGGGTGGGGGCTATTTGCATGACTTCTGAAGGCAATTGGTTGCACTGGACTTTAAATGGGGATCTAAAGGGAGCTAAATGAAAAGTATAATGTGACAGACTTTCACATTTCATTTGCAAAACATTTATGAATTGTATGTATTATTTTGGTACCACTTCACATTAATGTGCTACAGTAGTTTGTGTCGGTCAGTCACATAATATCACAACAAAGGACACCAAATGGGTGCAATGGTTCAATCCAAACCTGCCTCTTCTAAAGCTAACCCAACCCACATTGATCAAGGTTGTACAAAGTTTTGGCATTATTCCAAGTAGCTCATATGTTACGTCATACGTTACTTGTATCACCTTTACACACAGTAGCCCATGTGCTCTGATTACATGTTACTCTCTTTTTAGTCTTCTATGCAAGGATTTTCTGTCACCTGTAAGTTTGCCCCTCATTTTCAGTGAGTCCAAAACCCCACAGTGCAGTAACTGAATTCCACTCACACCCCCATCCAAGAATCCTAAACACTAAGTCACTCAAAGCCCCTGGTGAAACCTGCATTGTCCCAAAACATGCCCTGCATTAACATAGTCCACGGCTTCATTTTTCAAAATTGTCACTTTCTAGCCTTTGCATTTCAAGGGCTTTGCCTTCCGTATTCGCACAGAGATCTTCTTTAGTCATGTTTTTGAAGAGGACTGTATATGGGGACTTTTTCCCCCATCGCTGGCTGTTTCTGACACTTAAAGTCTGTGGAATATGGATTACCAAAGATAAACTTATTGCACCCGAGAAATGACAGACCTCTGTGTACGCTGACCCTGAGTCAGCCTCCTGCTGCTTACTTAGTGACTCTAAATGGATTAAGTTGTCAGCTGGATGGCTCATCCGAGATTTTTAATATCCAGGCTGAGGTATATCAAGCAACCGTCTGCCAAGTGGTATCAGAGGGATTTACTTTGGCTTTATTGCTACTTTCTCCCTCCACCTTTCTTATCAGCAGTAAGGTATGGTCATGCCCTCTGTGATTCCTTCAGGATGTTTCCACTGTACATCAATAAGACTCTAAGAAGAGAGAATAAAATCCCGTAACTCCAGAGGGAGGATGGTGTATTTTTAATTTCAATTTATCAGTGCAGAAAGTAAAAGGTGGAAAAAAAAATCAAAGGCATTGCTGCATTTATTACTTTCCACTGCAGTTTTTACAGCTCAGGAGGTTTCTATGAGGTAGACAATCTCAACCCAAGACCCAAACCCATAGCAAATTCTGCAGTCTTACAGAAAGCGATCCAGATATGTACCAAAAATTTTATGTTTCTTTTACTTTTTCTATTTTTTGCACATGCTCCGCTTCTCCTATGGGTTTCATGAGGTTTGCCTGGGGAGCGCTGTTTAATCAACAAACAGACAAACAAACTGTTGGATCACATATCTCCTTCCCCGCTCCCCTCTTGGCCGGGCGAAGAAGGCAAACACAAACACGAAGGAATCAAGAGGGTTTAATGGATTTTCGAAGGGAAACAAAACTGACCAGAATATTGCAAACCTATGTGCCAGAACATATTACACCATAAATGACGCACACATCTCTGTTGGCAGCAACCATTTTAGCCTCTCTGCAGGGGTCACTTCTGGGTCCTGGGGATATTCTTTACTTATTTTGTTCACAGGGCTGAAGAACTGGTGGCAGTACACGGGCTGAAGAGCACGGAAATGTGTGTTTGTGTTTGTGTGTGTGTGTGTGTGTGTGTGTGTGTGTGTGTATGTGTGTGTGGGTGGGTGGGCGTGGTAGGGCCCCGCAGAGAGAGACATGTCTGTATGTGCTTGTGCATTACTGTTCTCGAGCCAAATGTGTTTGGTTTGTTCAGCCGGTTTTGTTTGTTCTTCTTTCTGTATCTGTGTGTGTGTGTGTGTGTGTGTGTGTGTGTGTGTGTGTGTGTGTGTGTGTGTGTGTGTGTGCGCGCGCGTGTCTGAGTGCCATGCACCACTGAAATATCTTTTTTTTTCTTTTCCAAACATAAAAACATAATTAGGCTTTTATTGGCCAGTCATTTGTTTCTTTTCTACACAGTTTCTTAAAATGAAGAGAAACAGTCTACATGCATTCCCAAAAAAAAAAATAATAATTTTTTTTTATCACATCAGAGGGGGATGGGGAATACTTGATGTTGGGTTGAAACACATTCATTTTTACATACATTTTACTATAAGGGTGCAGTTTCTGTTAAATTGAGAAAAAAAAGATCTGTTAAGCCACACTTGCAAATGTATTCACTCGTGGCGTGCACTCCTGTATAGTGCTTTCTAAAAGTATTCATACCCCTTGAACTTGGACGGCTAGTTTTGGGGAGGAGGGGATGGATGGTTAGCCTCGTGAGACCATCCTGATCTCGCGAGCTTTCAAGGTGTCACTCGCAGATCAGTCTGGCTACTCTCCGTTAAAGAAAATTTTGAGCCGTTCACCAAACGAACGTCCAATCAGCGTTGGCTTTGAGGCGGGTTGAGGTGTGACGCAACCAGAAGCGCGACAGTTCAGTCTAAAGAACATGGCGGCTTCAGCCGATGAAACTAGCGTTAGCGTGGCTATCGAGCAAGTTTTATCGGAATTACAGAGTATTTCTTTGCTGAGCTAACGAGCCTTTACCTGCAGCAGCAAGAGTAGCTTGGCTTGTGGTTGTGTTTTCGTCGCTCTGTTACGAGCGACGACGAAGCATGTTGACGAGTACGTCATATGCTTCGTTGATGTGATTGGTTTATTTGGCCCGTCTATCACCAACATAGGCCAATCAGTTAACCAGTATTTTCGCCCCTTCCCAAAATTACTTCAACGGAAGGTTTCCAGATGGATATGCGGAGCAAATCCATCTGGCGGAGTCAGGTAAATGGATGGTATCACTGGTGCCAACGCCAGTTCCAAAGGAACCCCTAAGAACCCAGAATGATGTTACTTTCCAAATGCATGTCAGCAGTCATGGCAGATTAAGCCTGAGGAGCGATCTCATTCAAGGCTCTAAACACAAACAATAAAATCTTAAAATCAATTCTAAAACGAACAGGGAGCCATTGCAGAGATGCAAGAGTTGGTGTAATGTGTTGATGTTTTGGATTATGGTAGGAAGGAATATTCTACCATACCACTATGTACCTGAACCAGCAGCTGGACCTCAGGAATCAAGTGAAAACTCTTCAGATTCGGAGTCTGATTATTTGGACTGTCATGGCAGACAAGAGGACGGGTGTAATGACTAAGTTGGGAGCGTGGAATGGTAAGAACCGATTACCTCCCAGATCACTGTACAATGTCTGGATTTAGTGAACTACTTGTAATTTTGGATCTGGCTAAATGATTTTAAATGATGTTAGCTTCAAAACAAACTTTTCATTTGACCTTTGAACTTTTAAGTGGAAGAAAACACTTTTTAAAAATGTTGTACAAAAAAATAAAGTCTTTACATTCAGACTCCTTTTGCAAACTCAAACTCAATCAGATAGGATGGGTAGCATCTGTGTGATCATCGGTCTTCAAGTTTTGCCACAGATTTGGAATTGGGACGTTGACTGGACAGCTCTAACACAAGACTGCTTGTATCTAAACTTGCGGTCTCAAGGTCCCGTCCTTTGACGGCCAGCGTCCTGCCTCTTTTGCACGTGCCTCTGCTTCAACACACCTGGATCAAATAAGTAGGTCTGTAGTAGAACTCTGTAGAACCTGACAACACGCTGAGGAAGCAACTCCACCGTTTGAGCCAGACAGTTTCGATCAGGGACACATCTGAAAGTTGCATCAGCCCTCAAGGACTCCTGATCTAAACCATTCCATTGGAGCTCTGGCTGTATGTTTAGGATGTTGTCTTGGTGGAAGGTGAATCTCTACCCCCCATCTAAACTCCTTTTACAGTCTCAACAGATTTTCTTTAATACATTTTCACTTTTTAGCTCCATTCACCTTTCCTTCAACTCTGACCTACTTCTCTGTCTCTGCTGAAGAAATGCCTCCCCACACCATGAAGCGTCTACCTCCATGTTTCACTGTCGATGCTGTGTTTCTGCAAAACACAGTGTTTTGCACATAAGTCAAAAAGCTTATTTTTTAGTTTCAAAACATGAAAAAGTCAAAGGGGTGTGAATACTTTCTTGTCCATGCACACAAATTGTTATTCATGTTGTAAAATATGTCTCAAGCTTTCAAACATCTTATGTTGAATTTTGAGCCATCCAAAAGATGCAAGCTGTTGTTTCTTCTTTACCAATCAGTGGCTGGTGCTATGGAAACCCATCAAGAGGAGAAGAAAAAGGCTTTTCTCCTTTGATTTTCAAACTGATGCAGCAAGAAATATCAGTTTTAACTACATGTGGTTTGGAGAGACTGCCAGCAACTGATCAAGAAGAAAAGTAATTCAATGGGTCTACCTCCAGTTTTGTGAATGTTTTCTCTCTTGAAACATCTCAAGGATACCTGCATGCAGCTCCCACGCACAGATCTCCAGTCTCCTTGTCTCACGGCTCTCAAGGTAATTTATTTCATACATCACAAATTCATTTATCACCTTAAAAGAGTGACAGGGACAAGGCAGCAGTAGCAGAGGCTGCAGGATTCTCTGCTTTAAAAAAAGGAAAAGTTTGGTCTGATTAGTTTCCATCTTGGTACTTTATACTGGGGCAAGTAAGCAGCAGGGCTGCTTGCCATGCAGTGCACGTCCTAGCCCAGGCATTAATGGAACATGTAGGGCTGTTTTCAAAGCAACTGTTAAAGGTACAGTCTGTGAAAGTTTAACAAGCAGTGATATGTGGTTGTAAAGTGGGAGATAGCTACCATCTTAAATGCCGTCCACCCGATATCTGAAATTGCAATATCTTGTGAGTAAGGAGCATGATTTATCCAGCCTGGCTAAAGATGCTGACTCCTCTCCATGGACGCCTTGCAGAACAAATAAGCCACCTGGTAATGGACAGGAGCTGCCCAGAGGGTTTGACCCAAGGCCAGCCAGTTCTGCCCAGGATGGACATTTAGCCAGGGACAATCTCATGTAACAAGTTGGCTGCTTGTACTGGGTGGAAGATCATCTTCACTGCAGTTTTATAACAGGATAGATGTTTTGCATAATTTAAAAATATTAAAAATAAATGGCTGTGAGATGGCCCACGGTGAGCATTTGGGGTTTTACTTTCCCATATATTACTCCTTAGTGTGTTTAGGAGCTTAAAATCATATCCTTGTCCAGCTCTGTTTGACACAATTCAAGGAATTTAAACTTTTAATTATCACCATGACTGTAGGTATGAGCAAGTCTGGGTAAGTAGTAGCTATTTTCTTGTAAAATTAATGAAGATTAATTGTGCCTTACATCGATGGCTCGTTTTCATTTTTTATTTTTTTTTTATCTTTCCAGATCTTGAAGGCTGGCTCACAGAACTAGGCGTCTGTGTGACATAACATTCAAACTCCAGGGGAACCAGAAACCGCGGGTCACTAATTAAAAGTTCCCAGACAAACCGCTTGTTCAAAAAAGGTTTCAGTCAGTTACTTTATAGAAATAGTTTGAGAAACCAATTAGCAAAACAATTTCCTGTTAACATTGACTGTGTCTTTTTTCTCCCCTCCACTGTGCGAATGACCCCAAAGTGTAGGTGAAAGATTATGTTCCTGTAAGTTTTTTTGTACATATTTATAAATGGTGCTATAACTCTGGGCGTGGCTGTTTGTTTGTGGTTGGTCTATAAATAAGTTAAATATTAACAATAATATTTAATGATAATTACTACATTTTTTATCGTTTTGTAAAGTCTGTAAGAGTCGGCTAGTTTTTTATGGATTTGATCAAATTTTGTTGTCAAAACTATAGCTGGTAAAAATCTGGGCTCCTGGTTATAAATGCCCAAAACTGCTTCCTCTATATAAATGTGTGTGAATGTAGTTCTTTCTATTTTTTTTAGCTGAACACTGTTTCCATTGTCCTTATGTCAAGATGACATACCATCTCACCTGTCCAATTTCAGCTTGACCCATCAGATATCATTACTAGTGTCCCGACAACCGTGAAAGTGTCAACGAGTAAATGATGTTGCGGAATGGGTGTTGCTGAACCTATACATCATAAGATCTGAAGCACCTCACCCTGCGGTAAAAGTACATTTCACATTATAATGAAGCAGCAGAAATGCTGAAATAAAAAAAAAAGAGCTTGCAGTTCAAGCAGAAGAAACTACAGAGGAGAGAAAGACAATTCGTATGTCATAAAGACACAATTTTTATATAAAAAAACAAGAAGGCAGATTAATTGATATTCAGTATTTAGTTTATTTAAATGTTATCTTACATCAGTTTTTTTTATAGTTGCTCAGTGAAGGCTTTTTATGTAAATTATCCATCCACAACATATTAGGAGCTGTTTATGGTTTTAAATGTCACCGGCAGTTGCAGTCCGCTGGTACAGGCTCTAATTCTGCTGCGCCAGCATCCCAGGGACAGTCATTAAACCAGGCTGAGCTGCTAGAAATTATCTCCTCTTTCTGCTGATGAACTAATTGTACTCGTACACTGTAATAACACCATTAAAATGTAATACCCTTGGGGTCATTATTTCACATTGGATACCGTTGCGTTTTGCTGGACAAACGCAGGAAAACAAGTGCTTTGGCTACGGCAGCATTAACACTCCTGATTAATGATTTATCCACTTGACCAAAGAGAAAAACACTCTCAGAAGAGCAAATGATAATAAAAGGAAGTGTGTTTTATTTACCAGAAATTGTGCTCAAAGGACGCACTAAATAATTTAGGTTAGAGTAAAAACTTGCCCTAAATGAAGATGCTCAGATTGTGGCCAATCTGCCATTTTTCCTCCCTGGTGTCACATGACTCATTAGTGTTACGAGGTCTGAGGTGTGAATGGAAAGCAGGTGTGTTAAATCTGGTGCCTTTGCTCTCACCCTCTCTCATTAAAATGACGGGGAGGTTCAGCATGGCCCCTCATGGCAAAGAAAAGAGAATAGTTGCTCTACATAAAGATGGTTGAGGCTATGAGAAGATTGCCAACACCCTGAAACATGACCTGGAGCACGGTGGCCAAAACCATATAGGTTTAACAGGACAGGTTCTAGTCAGAACAGGACAGAACCTCACCCCGGGGCGACTAAAGAAGAGGAACATACGTGCTCACTGCCATATACAGAAATTGTCTGTTGAAAATAGACTTATGAGTTCTGCTGGCATTGTTGCAGAGGTTGAACGGGGGGGGTCAGCCGGTTTGTGCTCGGACCCTGCACCGCACACTGCATCACATTGGTCTGCATGACTTTTGTCCCAGAGAGAAACCTCTTCTACAGATGATGAATGAGAAAGAGCACAATCCCCTCCTTTCAGAAACTGGGCCGCGGGGCAGTACTCCAACATGATAACAACCTCAAACACACCTCCAAGCATGGAACCAGTGGTCTGTGGTCGTTGGGCGTCACTAATTCACTGAGCATCGCTTTAGGTCTCTTTTGACAAAAGACAACGTATGACAAATATTAAGCAGTGTCAGGAACTTTGTGGGAAAACCATCCAGTGTGACCGCTGTGTTACAGCCAACATCTGACTTTTGTCCTCTGCTGCGCAGATATGCACTTACACGGACGTCTCCTTTCCCCCTCTCCCTCTTCTCAGGGTCCGACTGTAATTTTAAGCACATCAACACCCGTAACTTGCTGTCTTTTTATTGATGGACTGATACAACAAGTTGTGTAGTCTGACATCAAAAATTGCCATTATATGTAACTGCAACAATACTGTATTCTTTTAGAAATTGCACAATAATGAAGGCCCTGACAATGCACCACTTTTTTAACAATTGCTGAGTGAGATAATGGTAACATGTAATATGTAGATTTGAAGTAAGTAAACAAAAATAGGTGTAAGTATTAAAATTTTCAGCAGCATGCGCACCAGGCCACTTTCTAGGATTAGCTTTACATTGTTGTTGTTTATGGAGCCATGTATTCCTTCCTGTTATTTTATCAATGCCTCATAGAGCCTAGTTGTCTTCTTTAGGATCACAAATTGACATCATCTAAATCTACCCATAAATAGTAAATATCATTTTGAAATGTGATCATGTTATATTTTAGACAGAGGACTGATGGGATTAGGTCAGATAGATCATATTTGCTCTTTTCATGCTATCACTACAACATAAAAAAATCTTATTAGGCCAATACCAACACTACTACTACTACTACTACTATTACTACTACTACTACTACTAATAACAATAATAATAATAGTATAAAGGAGCTGGAGTCCATGCGTCCTCATACCTTAAACACATCTTGACATAATCAGTCACAGTGGAGATCTTCACTCTCAGACTGCAGTTTTTCTTGTGACTTTTGAAGCTTTATTAAAATAGAGAAAAGTGATGAAGGCCTTTATGTTGGCTTCAGATGGTCTGGTGAAACCTGCTGACAGAAGGGGATCTGTGAAGTAGACCTACTCATAAATAAATCTTATTTTTTTCCTGTCTGAGGAAGCTTGTAGTTTGGGACTGGCTTTAGTAACAGGGAACCATCCAAAATGAAGCACCATTGCTACAGGGCCAGTCTGCTGGGGAACCTCACATGATCCAAAGAGCTCTTTTCCTAACTATGCTCTCTTGCTGCCCTTTTTTGTACCCCTGCATTTTCTTCTTTGTTTAAGCATACACCCCTGACCATCTGCTTTGTGGCTGTCTGCTCCCTTTCTCCAGTCCTCACACTCCAAACAGACGAGGCAGATGGTTGACCTTCACAAGTCTGGTTCTTCTGGAGGTCCCCTCCTGTTAAAGGGGACTTCTCTCCCCTGTCACCTGCGGCCCTACAAATGTTCAGCACGGAAGGATTAGGCAAAGATTAAAAGCAGTCGGCTGGTTTCCATACAGGCTACTTTAAAGCATATAAATACAAAGATATAGAATTGCGTATTTAACTGAACTGCAGGGAACTAGAGTCATTTGGATTAATTTAGATAATGATTTAATTGGACTCACCACAGTGTACACAGATTACATTTATTGTGAAACTACACTTAAGTCTATATCTGAATTTCAGTAAATTTAGTAAATTTACTGTGTTTTGTTTTCCAAAACAGTTGTTAACTTGTCCCCATTTCCACAGCCAAGCCACAATTGTTTATAGATTTGAAACGCTAGATGTAATCAAGGTGAAATTGTTTACTCAAGTCTGTTGGCTACATAACTGTAAAGCAGCAGCAAAGGTTTTAGATTCCAAATGTTTAGCCCCAGGGAATAATTGCTGCGCACTGTTAACTTAGTTACACTCGATCTGTTTAAACAGTTATTTCCCAGTTTATTTAGTTTTGCATAACTAAGTTTGCATGAAAGGAGCGCTAAATTACAGATCTCCATAGTGGGGAGAAAAAAAGACCCATCCTAATCAAATGCAATTTTGGTGCAATTTATTTAGAGGCCCTTATCAGTTAAATTTTGCCATTTTTATGTTTAGGGAATCCAGGTGCAGCCACTGGGGGGGTTGGGGGGTGCTGGAAGGAAATCTGTTTCCTAATTCATTTATATAAGCTTGGCCTCTCTCCAGTTGCAGCAGATGATTTCATTTGTCTGAGCAGAGTGCTTGATATAATAGGATTACAAACTGGCTGTTGGAAAATCGTCTGTGGACCTCTGTGTGTCTGAAGGCTTGAGCTGGTCTATTAGCCCATGATGGCATCCTTTTGGTTTTTGTTCCTCAGCTCCCTTTGACATTAAAGCACATTATGTCATTAAATGTTGAGCCTGAAGGAGTTGGGCCTCCAATTCAAGTAATGTAACCAAACAATTAAAATAGCTAAAAACGCATTTTCATTGTTTTCAAATGGGACAAAAAAAACTCATGCTGCAAGGAAGACCCTCAGATTTCTTCCCACTCAGAATGGCTAAAATCCCACATAGGCGCATTACATCAGTTGCTCATGATTAGAACATAATTTCTCAGCATTTCGATGGTGTGCCCTGTTTAAACCTCAGGCATTTAGTTTAGTGTGCTCCTGACAGCTGAAGAGCAACCAATTGGAATTGAAAACAAGGATTTTGTGTGTTTAAGGACCTTGGAGTTTTGTAGCTTTGATGTAAAAATAATTAATTTACCAGAGCGGAAAAACGGCAAGTTAACATGGGTGACCTTTTTCAGTTTTTTTCGTAAGTTATATCCATGTTAAAGTAACTTTAATAATTAAAGTATAAATATTTTATCAATCATGTACATCCTGAATTAAAATCATGGTTTGAATTTACTAGATACTAGCATAAACCCTGCGAAGAGTACTGAATCCTACACCCTTCATCCCAATACACATGCACTTTATAAAACGTTGCTTACTTTAAAAGCAATGCAAAAACTTTAAAGATCTTACTAAGACCTGCCACAAAGTAATTGCATTCAGTTCATAGACACTTGTACATTTTTCAATGGACCAACATAAATCCTCTGATGGGAAGCAGTATGCCAGAAGCTTTAGTTGGACAAAAGCAAACTCAAAACTTTCTCCACGGGAAAAGGTTTATGGGTGATCACTGTGTGAGTGCGTTTCCTTTAATAACTCACACTTTTCCCACAGTTTGTATAGAATGAGTCCATGTGTTGTCATATTTTGTTAAGAAAAACAAAATATGACAACACATGGAGGAAACTTTGCAGTGTAGAGAGTTTATTGAAAGGAGTTGGGAACGATGGCAAGGGAATCCAGGAGGGCTCTGGTCACCGACTCTGGGTAAAAAAAAAACCAGGATTAAGCACCAACAGAAAGTAGGAAAGTTGAATGATTGTGGCAGAGGCTGACTTGTTGGCTGAGTGAGTAGTGAGGTACAGGAGAGCAGTGAAGCAGCGCAGAGAGCTGGGGTTGACAGAGTGAACGGAGGTTTATGGGGGACTGCTGGTGGTGGAGCACGTCAGAGGGTGGATAGGCAGATGGTGCAGCAGTGTGTTGGAGCGCCTTCGATGTAACCGGAGCAGGGGATGACAGGAGTTCTAGGAGGTCTCTTGAGACCATTGAGGACTGAAGCTTGGTTTCTTCAAAGGTAATTAATGCAGAGTAAGAACCAGGTCAGGATCGAGATGCGAGCCGACACCTTGAGGGAAGAAACAGACATGGATGAGTCACAGAACATGAGAGGAAGGCGTAACAGGCCCAAGGTACAGTCATGCTACTGCTCTGGGTGAGCTAATGCTCTGACACCTTCCTTCTGCCTCCTGCCTCCTTAAATGCTCCTCTTCATTGGTGTTGATGGGAAACACCTGTGGCAGGTGTCCACCTGTCACACGCTGTTGGAGAAAAGTAAGAATATGCCACAAAACCGCTGCACAGAACTGTGCACCTGACATGTGTTGAGTCAATATGATGAGGATGTTGCCATGTTTTAATTGCAAAGGAGAGTATGCTTACTTGATCCGGTTTGGGACTTTTTTTTCATAGTTAAATAATTTTGTCTTTTATTCATAGTTATATATTTTTTGATGGCAAATTATTTAAAAATCAAGTTTTCAAGGTTACAGACTACTGAGTTTAAAGGAAATGAAATGTGCAAACAAGCTTTCATCTTCTGCTGATTACATCACACTTTATACATTAGACAAGTGCTTGCGTTTTCTGGACTAATATGCCTGACTGACAGGGAGCAGAAAAGGAAACCTGATCGTTTATTTGTATTATTCAACCTCAAATCAGTAAGCACTGGAAGATGGGGAACCGTATAAAAGAAAAATGATTATTGCTGTAAACAGAAAAGCTGGGTTTATTTTGTGCCATCATTCTTGCTAAGTCCTCAGTTGTAAAACATATTACGGTCATCACAGTCATTTGCAGAAAAGTCTTCTTGTATTTTCTATTTTTCTACTTGCAACTGGTCGGGGCAGCTAACAGAATACAATATTCATGCCCTTCTCTTCCTCAGCCTGGGCTTTGCAATGTACTAAAAGTATTTTTGCATTGTCATATCTAATCAGACATGTATGTCTCTGGATAAAAAAATGGGCTTGAAGGTAATACATTTTGACCCAGGAACTTAGAATACCTCTAAGTATTTATGCGGCAGCCACAGAGATATAATATTTTACACCATAGCACAGCTAAGACAGGATTTAGGACTTGTTTGCTATTAGCAGTCAGAATGGCTCCTTTTAAATGTGGTTTGCAGCAAATTGAATTCTATTTTAGTTTAAATATTGAGCACAATAAAATACACACACAAAAAAAGAAGTTCATGAAGAATTGTGGGAAAAGTGATTGCCTAAACTAGGTTACCATTTGGTTTTGTTTCGTTTTAATGTATGCTTTTAATATGCAGTTTTGTGCAGCACCTTGTTTCAGCTGTGCTCATTTAAAAGTGCTTTATAAACAAATGTTGGCGCGATCGTATAGTGTGCAGCAACAGGAGCAGGTCTCCTTATAACTTGTGCTTATAGTTGCTTATATTAGAGCCCAAATAAGCAACTTCAGTTTCAGAAACAAGCCAAAAAAAAAAAAAAACAAAAAAAAACGCAACCTGCAACTCATGGAATTTACAAGTGAGTTAAAACAACAACAACAAAAACCCAACAAGCCCAAAGTCGCTTATAATAAGCTGACTTTGCAACAGTGCCAAAAAACATTTCATAAGATGACTGCAGCTATTAGCAGTAGCTTTTACCAAATGCATTGATGACATACTTGCTGACACTGTCACATTTATGACACTCGGCGGCTTCTGTAGAAGTTATCACGCGCCTAACAACGAGGCTGTTTGGAATTCATTTAAAGACCTTAGTTCAAACTGAAGAACAGGTATTTTTTTTCCGCACTAACTTTAACATTAGATTTTTAACAACACTCACATTTTAACCAACAAATTGGTAATAAAGTCCATGTAGACCGCAACAATTATGCAGTGTCACACAAGGAATATTAACATGATCCAAATTGAATAGTTTTCAGTGGAACTTGTTGTACTCTTCAAGGTTGGTGTTTATATTGTTGTTAGTAGACACGTTTCAACCAGGAACCTAAAATTAAAATAATTTATATCCTGAATATTATTTGTTTTGTACTCCAAGTTATGACCTACTGTTTACAGCCTTAAAATAAGACTTTTGTCACTTTAATCCAGCTTGGATATTGAAAGGAGCTAGAATAACAAATAGGTTTCTATGTGATATCTCATCTCAAACCCTTCAGAGCTCAGAGAAGCTTACAAGCCTAATATAATGCCCATTTTTCTCTCAGTAAAGTTTAAACATGGCCGTTGTCAATGTAACTCCGTTCTTTAGTGCTCGACAAAGCTTTCAAAATGTAATTTCTTTCTCATGTGATTACACTAGCCATTGATAATACTTGGTGTCCAGATTAGTCTTGTGATTTATGCCTTTTATTACTCCAAACTCCTGGAGTCTTGAAGTATTTTGAAAGAATGTAAATTATATAGGGAGATATATGCAAATCCATTTTAAGAACATTTTTAACAGTGTAAAATAAATTTTGTAGGTGTTGCTGTACTTGTTGATATGGCCATTTCCCCCCTTTGTTACCGGTCCTAAAATACCCAGTCTTTCATTTTAGGTCTTTGAAGAGGCAAAACCAACCAAAACATGCAAAATATATGGTACTGAGTTCCTAATTAACATTTCCAATTATTTTGTTGAGATTGGGATATTGTTGAAACATCTTTAATTAAAACGTATTGGATTCTCTATCCAGAAACAGATTAAATGCTTTCATGGTATAAAGAGGAAAGCTTCCTCTGTGTGCCTTGTCCCATCTTCAAACTAACTAAAAGCAGGCAGCCATGATTGTTTCTACCCTTCCACATAGCCATAAATTAATGTACTTTACAGTTAAAACACAGTGAAAATGCTCTTCTGCATCACAAAGCATGGAGAGCATCTGGATTTTTACCTGTTAAAATTCACCATCACCAATGAAGTCAACTCAGCAACTGGGTTCAGCACAGAGAATGTAATGAGGCTCAGACTCAGGTCTCTGAGGCATATTCAGATGAAGGCTTCCCTTGAGACATGTAGCAGCTTCAGGGATGTCCTTGAGGAGGGATTTAGTCAAAAAATGTATTTTTCTTTTCACACCAGGAACCTATCTACATAAGAAACCGTGAGTTCTAGTGTGACTATGACTAACACTTATTTTATTATTAAACATATATTTGACTGGATTTTCTTGCATACAGTATTTTACCTAGCTATTTTAGTGCCCATGTGTGGAAACTATGACAGAAGTACTACTGAGTAGCCTTCTTTCTCTTATATTGTTTCAGACAGACATTCTGGGAAAAAAAAAAAAAAAAAAAAAAAACACAGCATAAATGCACCTGGATAATTTCGCTACTTTGCTGAGATTTAAAAAAAAAATACAAACAAAAAAGAAAGAAATATAATCTTTTTATATGTCTTATACATTAGATTGATGTTAGTTGTGTATTCCATTTTAATATGGAGTTGAAACGTTGAATTCCAAGTTATAAAAAAACAACAACTGGAACAATTTCTGAAATCTGAATGCTAAATGGGAGCGTCAGGGTTCCCTAAAAACTCAACATGGCTAACATGATAAAAATGTCATGATGGATGCTGTCATAAACTGTTCATGGTTACTTCTGACTGTCACTAATTAGATCTTTCAGACATGAAGTGCAGTAGAATCTCTAGGAGTGAACGTGACACATCGGCAGGTCTGTGCGCAGGTTGGTGTGTGTGTGTGTGTCTACTTTCTCTGATTGCAGGATGTGACAGTCAGGCGTGTGCCCACAGCTCCAGCTCGTCTAGCTCAATCAGGAAGAGCTAATAGAGGAGCGGATTCCATGAGGCAGATGCCAGATTGTTTTGCTCTGAGTGGGAATCCGACCTACTACACCCCAGTCCTTGTGTTTCTTGGCATTCCTGTCCTTCCCTCTCTGTTGCCCTCCGTTCAGGAAACCTGTTTTCGAGTTTGCATTCTGTTCCTGAATTCCAGCGCTCTGGAAGGAAATCATTTCCAATAAGCACCACTCACGACCACCTGCTGACCTGTGCCCCTGTGGGTATACTTCCTCTCTTGTAACTTCTCTCCAGTAGTAAGCTAATCATCTCACCCATCATTTCTATCATATCTGAATCATATTCCACTTCTTATAATAATAACTTACCTCTGCTCCTCAGTGTTGTCCTAGATTTCTCCTGTGAACCTGGAAGAGCCATTTATTCACTGGTCCCAGTAAACCTTTTAAACTTTTTTTGGTGTTTGTATTTGTTGCCTACACAAGGGACTCATACAAAACCAACAGGGCAGAACATTTATGTTCATGTCCTGTGTAACTGTAATTTTTTATGGGATTGTATTTGAGTACAATCACAAAAGATTACACCGTTGTTAGGTTATATGGCTAATAGTTATCTTGCTACTAAGTAAAGAAATAAGCATATCCCACTGGTTAGTGCAACCAGTAACTGGAACATTGCTAAACAGGGTTTAAAGTCACTTCCAGATCCATGACGGCTTCAGATGTGTTAAAAGTAGACATCAGGGGCCCGTTCTTCGTAAGTTGCTTAAAACATCCGAGATCAAATGACTCATCCAAGATGATTTCATCCGGCTAATCCTGATCCGGCTAATTGGGTTCTTCAAACACACCTGTTGTTTATGATTAGTATGGCTGGATTGAGTTATCTGAGATAACTGCGCGTTCATGCGTCGCTTTAAAAGGGGAAATGTATCGATAGTAGAAACAATGATCAGCAGCGCTGCTATTGGCTGTTCAGAATGGCCAAAGAACTCAGTTTTTCTCCCAAACAGAACACAAGCTTTAATGGAAAGTTATGCTGAATTTTAGTCATTAATTAAATCAAAGTCTGCTAAAGCCAGGAGAGAGGGCTGGCAAAAGTAGCAGACAAATTAATGCATAAATACTGTCCATGTTAGATGTTTCTATCACTTTCTACAGTATGAATTTTTGCATTTTAATAATTTCATATTTACTTTGTTATTTTATGTCAGAGCCTCCACAGGACCCACTAGAACATGGGAACAAGTAAAAGTGAAGTACAAGAATATTCTACAAAATGGTAGCCTTTAATTAATATACTTTATTTTAAAAATCCACTTGTTATGGCAACAGATCCATTATCGGTGTCATTCCTTAGACACTGGAGGTAAAGGACGCATGCAAACCGGGAATTTTAACAAAAAACTCTTTATTTATAAAAAATGAAGTTCTTCCTTTTCCAAGTCATCCACAGTTTACACGGTAAAACTGTATTGCTCCGTGTCTAGATAATCCATCCATAGTTTTTTCTAATACAATATACGGCTCGACAGGAAGCAAGCCTTTCAAAGTAAAACTAAACTTCACAATAAAATGGCCTGAACAAATCTTCTTATTGAATATGATAAAAATAAAAAGCAAACCATCATACAAATAACTTCAATATTTTCTATTTATGGCTCTAACACCACTTTTTCCTCTTTAAAAGCCACTGTTAAATGATGTGCTTGTCTGTTTATAACAGCCACCAACAAAAATCTCTCTACAATTACACTGTCGCGCTGCGATTAATTCGGAAAGCTCTGCAAATGATTCTTGCACCTTCCACAACAGGTTGCAGTCGTAAAAATGGACATGGCTACGTCAGACTTCCCCATCTCCTCCGCTTATACAGCTCCGATCTAATCCTGTTTACATCACATAAACCTGCTCTCGAGCAGGTTTAAGCTTGCACACATGTTGCTATGACAACAAGTGCAGGATGTCTTTCGAAGAACCGAACGATCCAAGATCATGCCAAATCGTCAACAATCAAATCCTGCTAACTGAGTTAGTGACGTACGAAGCTGATCAGGTACAGAGTGCTGGCTGGTAGGTGGCTGAGCTGATTGGAGGATGAGTGGTGGTTGGTGGCTGAGGGGAATGGAGCAGATTCCAGAAAAGTCCACAAACAAAAACAAGCAGAAACCTAAATCATGACATAACCAATGATTACACAGTGGTTTTTATTTTGTCACATCTGTCCAGCTCACAGAATTGTGTTTCTTGGTGCGGTTCTGCACAGTGAATGCAAGGATTCTGAAGGCTTGTTAGTTGCTTGGTGTTAATATGAAGGATTTGCAGCTAGTATGCGTTGTTTCTCTTCATCTTACCTTCCGGTGTTTTTCCAGGGCAGAATGTCAAACCAGAGCAGGTGGCCTTCAATGCGTTATGTAGACAAGCATGTTGTGGGATGTTCTATTTGTGATATACTGCTTAGGGGTGTTTGTGTGTGCCACACCATTTAATGAAAAGGAATAGCAAATGCATGCATATGTAACCAAACAATTTTATTACATCACAGCTGTATTAGTAGATCTTTGAGGCACAGAGTTCTAGAGAAAAATACAGAGACATTTTCCAAATATTATTACTGTAATTTTCTAACTTTATTTAATTTTGGTTTGTTCTCGCAAAATTGACAGAAAGCATAAACAAAAACTCACAAACAGCTTTATTTGATTCAGTATTATAATTGGTTGTGTAAGACAATTAACTTCATGTGACAACAATTACTTGTTATCTTTTGTTGAAAATACATCTAAACAATTTGGAAACTGTTTACAGACATATAGTCTAAACTCAAACTTGGGACCTCTCAGTAACCAACACCACACCCTTACCAGATGAGCAACACAACAGCACATTGTGCATGATGTGCAAATAATATGCATTAAATAAGCCCGAGATTCTTTCTTTTGTATAAGTTGTGTTTTTATTTTTACTCTAAAAGTAAATTTTGTAAAGCAAACTAAGCTGTTTTCTTCATCCTGCCCACGATATATTAGAGAAAAATCCCCTTTTTTCATCAAGTACAGTTCAAATATGTGTCATGGTTTGTGGTGAAGGACCAAAGCGGTCCTTCACCACAAATTCTGGAGACAATAATATTTTAATGGAACCAGCTCACAGATCCCGGGAACTCAGGAACAAGGATAGAAAACAGACAATGTGACAAGAAAGGAACAAAAACTGGAAACTTAAATACAACAGATAATAAACAGAAATGGACTATAACACAGGTGAGTGGGATTTACTAATTAACTGCTGGCTCAGGCTGAGGGAGAATAATTAAAGACGGCATGATCCTGGATCATAAAATTAAAACAAACACCCAAGGATCATGACAAAATGTAAATATTTTGATAATGTTTGACCCTAATTTGTCACAGAACCAAAGAGAGTCCTTTTCAGCACATTCATATTATTACTACAGTAACACAAATGGTAAAAGGATAAATTTAAATAATGCTAAAACAGTTGAAGTAGTCTTTTAATTTTGTTTAATGCTGTCTGATATTTTTGCATAATTTACAGACTTATTCTTGGACTTTATGAATTTTTGCCTCTAGGTTTAAGCTTAGACCACTTTTAGACCATTTTTGCCTCGACCACACAAAATATCTACATTTAAATCAGTGCTGCGTATAGAAGTAACATTGACACGTTTGAATTAGGTCTAAGGTAAGGCAAACATTCCTGATTATTTCACAGAACCAAACTTGCGGATGCTGTACCGATCCGTTGTGGTGAAGAGAGAGCTGAGCCAAAAGGCGAAGCTCTCGATTTACCGGTCGATCTACGTTCCTACCCTCATCTATGGTCATGAGCTTTGGGTTGTGACCGAAAGAACGAGATCCCGGATACAAGCGGCTGAAATGAGTTTTCTCCGTAGTGTGTCTGGGCTCTCCCTTAGAGATAGGGTGAGGAGCTCAGTCATCCGGGGAGGACTCAGAGTAGAGCCGCTGCTCCTCCACGTCGAGAGGAGTCAGTTGAGGTGGCTCGGGTATCTGGTCAGGATGCCTCCTGGACGCCTCCCTGGTGAGGTGTTCCAGGCACGTCCCACCGAGAGGAGGCCCAGGGGAAGGCCCAGGACACACTGGAGGGACTATGTCTCTCTGCTGGCCTGGGAACGCCTTGGGATTCCTCCTGAGGAGCTGGCCCAAGTGGCTGGGGAGAGGGACGTCTGGTCCTCCCTACTGAAGCTGCCACCCCCGCGACCCGACCCCGGATAAGCGGAAGAAGAAGAAGAATCAAACTTCAAGAACCTAAACCTTTCCTTTAATGTGACACATTTGGAAAGCTCATTTATTACTTATTATTATTCCAAAAATGATCGTCTTGACTAAAGTTTTTATCTAATGTGGTATGATTGGCTATGGTAAAAGTGAAAGGGTCAATTTATTGAAGCATTCCTTTCTGATTTTAAAATTGCATTCACATTTTTGATCAGTTTGAGCAATTGAAAATTAAATTAATTAAAATATAAAAATTCAAATATGGTATTTAGTCCCCCTCCGAACCACAGCACAATGGAAAACATTCCACGAGCTGAAGCAAAAGTGAAGGAGCGTCTAAAGTGATCTGGCATGTACATTTATGTTAAAAATTAAGCAGTGCTGTCATCTTACACAGACCAGGCTCCATGGAGCTGTGCATGAGCGAGCGCACAGAGAACTGAAGGAGACAGGGATCTGCATTTTATTCCCCAGGCTACCTGTTCTCAAACACAAGCTCGGATGCTCAAACAGGGTGAGACCTAAGGAGCGACGAGGGTAAGGATGTCTTGCAGGCAGATTATTTGACATGACAGATGCACCACAAACAGGAATGAGGTGAAAATAGAGGTAAACAGCTTGTGAGCTCCCGTCTCTAAATAGACAGAGGAACTTGTTTTCTATTTTCTGTTTTTCTGCGACACAAACGGATGCAACGGCATGAACGTTTGTTCGGTTTTATCCCAGCCAACACAAGTCCTGGGTGGCGTGATGAATACCTCGGTCAGTGATTAGCACCGGTGACGCAGAGAAACGGCACTTTGTTCCTTTGACTTTAGACCTGACCACCTCCACACGGGCTCAGGAAAGGCTTGGCATTTCTAAGTGCCTAGCGAGAGCTCCCCAAGCACTACTTCATCTGGGAGGATGTCAAATATAATGTTGACAGTTAATGTGGTCATTTGGTGCATGGCTGGAAGTGATGGCTTTTCAATTAATACAACCCAAATGGCAAATACGCTCAATTAGCTTTAATGTATTCCACTTTCTGACAAATGCTGCGTAAGTGGATGAGGGCAAAATAATTTATAAGCTGCATTGTGCATAATGACTTCACGCAAAGTTGCACGGTTCAGCAATGCGAAAAGACCAAGATTTGTCTTCTTTTTACCATTTTGTGTCAACCTAAGCATGATGTGGACTGTTGTCTGGGAGACTTAATGCTTCCCCTGTGGGCAGTGGAACGGACAACACAAAGGAAGACATAAAGACATGTTGGCAACAGCGCTTAGAAGAAAAGTGAATTTTGTGCTGCTGCATGATATCATCCAATACCGGCACAGAGAAGTGGAGCAGATGTAAACATGGGGGTAAATATCAAACACAGGCTGTCTACAGGAGCCGCATGAGACTGCAGGCCCCCAGAGTGTTGACGACAATGGGATGGTACATGTTGGTAGTGCTGCACTGAGTTCATTGAGTGGCTGTTATTCTTTCCCCTTTCATCATTGCGGCTTGTGTGTGCGTGTGTGTGTGTGTGTGCGTGCGTGTGTGTGTGTGTGCGTGCGTGTCTGTGTGTGTGTTTGAAGACAATAGTTTGAGAATGCAACTGACCACAGCTGTTTCACTTTCATGTGCAGACTGACATGTTTTTCCTTCCCTCACAGTGAAAATTTCAGTCAAACCATAGCAACGGGTGAGTCTGGTGCCTATAAACTGGGTAATCCTCCGACTGCCTCTGAGACGACTCTGCCAATCTGAGTCGGATTAGACAGCGCTAAAAGGATTGCCTTGGAAACATAATATTAATTTCAGTCCTCACAAACAGGACAGCTACACTTCATGAGCTGCTGCCCTGGGGGTTTGGGGAAGTGATGCACTGCAAGCGGGGGCGTAGGGTGAGGCGGTTTGGGGGGGGGGGGGGGGACCATCCATTCTTTTTTTCTTTTCTTTTTTTTTATATTCTCCAAATAGAGTTCTTCTCAAAAAGGTGAATAATTGAATACAATCTGAAAGAAAAACTCTCCTAGAGCATTAGTTCCAGATGTTTGCGCTCAGATGCTGGGATTTACGCTGACAGTTTGTGCGTGCGTGTAAGTGAGTGTCTGCATGCCCGGATTTGTGTGCTGGTCCATGAGATTTATCTGCCAGTGCAGTTGAGCGAAAGCAACAGCAGGTGTGAGATTATAGTTTATTCTTATTTTGAGGTGAGCAGATGTGATGCCGTTTAAGCCTTTCTGGATAAAAAGCTGCTTTTTTTGTATCCTTCTTATCTTCCTTTGATAGGGCTTCATCATAAAACCACCCAGCTGGTTTGATGGCTTTTTAGATAGAACATAAAATGCGACCAATCACAGGTATACTTAAGTGTATTCTTTTAAAGTGTGAGATGTTTTTCTTGAGAGTAGTAAAGTCTGTTTTACAACTCCAGGGCATTCACAAGGGGAAAGTTTTTAATCTTAGTATTTGCTGATGTTGCATTATTGCTCTTCTCATTCACAAGCTTTTAATTTGAAGTGTTCGTATTTCCTTTGTTTCACCGTACTGTGTATAAATTAACTCACAGATAAAATAGAGTAGAGGGGCTTGGGGCAGCCAATAAGGTGGCAGCAGATTTACACAAATACTAATGAGTGAATGGCAGGATTTATAATCAAGCGAAGAAAGTGGAGCAAATGAGGAAACTCTCTGTGGGAGGTTAATAGGACAACCAGCATTATGCTTAATTTATGCCCGCTGTTTCTGTTCTAACCATGCTGGGTTGGAGTGTGGTCTGTTGTGTCAGCCGGTCAAGCGTATCCACAGAAGAATATAACCACAGGCAGAATATGTATTGCCAGATGTTACATTAACTAAGAAAAAAACACTTCTTAAAGCAACACCTTCAAACTCAAGTGGTGCACATAGATGCATATATAAGAAATTTTATTTCATTAGATAATTTATTTTGCTACTATTTGATGAATGCAACTCAACATATGCATCTGCTATGCAATCGATGCTAATACTGCAACAGTGAAACATAAATACCATTACTTAACTTTACTTTAACGTTACTCTATGCAGATGCTCTGTCTACACAGGTGAAGAGTTATTTATGTTAGCATGACGAATGATTGGAGCAGCTTTAAGTTACATCTACCTAACCTAATTTCTGATTATTTCAGGTAAAAGCTAATTGACAACATCTCATAGAGCATAAAACTTTACCAAACTTCCAGTCGATTCTCTAAAATAGCGAGAAAAAAACCCAGACAAAAACAAAACAAGCATAGTATACTTCATAGATGTGACAAGATGTGACGTTTAACAAAATGCACTTAATTTCCTCACATTTTGACTCATGTAATGCTTGTTTTGCAATATAGATGAAAGTGTGACAGCGGCTTCACAGCAGTTAAGTAGAACCTCTAGCAACAGCAGTGAAAATGCTAATTCAGTGGACCGACCTCAGAGGAGCAGCAGAAGAAGCAGAAGAGGCCAGCGTCTGAGTAGAATCTGGAGCAGAGGCACCAGCAGGAGGGCAAAAATGTGTCTTTTGGGGAGAGGGTAGAGTCTAGCACTCTCCCATCTAACGAAGTCCTGCTGCAGTTGCACGTCTTAGACATGATGACGAGCAGAGGGACCCCGAGGAGCTTGCTGATTGCCTCTGATCTGGTCTTGATTTTAGTTTTAGTTTGGACTTTCATAGCAAAGATTTTTAATTTGTTTTTTAGTGACAGGTCTGGAGATCTTTTAGCCTTGGCTTTTATTCCGTTCTTAACTGAGGTAGAGCTGACAAAAATTGTACACAAATAGGAAACATATTTTTAGTCATATACAAGTATTCAAGATGTTAATAATATAAGAGCAAAAAGGAATTTGGTAAAAATTATACTATCAGGTATTTTATAGACTAAAACAAGAAAAAATACAAATAAATAAAAAGACAAAATAAGAAATTAGTGCAGAAGGAGCACATTTCCAAAAAGAATCTTTTTTCACTACTTACCATTTGCAGCCTATGCTTACAGTATATCATTTGTAGATGTTAGACCAGTGTAAAGTGCTTCCATTGAAAATATCTACTTATGGGGTGACGTCATGTGATCCTGACCAAGATGGACGCGTGAGACTTTTCTCCGCTTCCGGCTTCAAACAAATTCGTAACTTTCTCCTTGTGAACTCAATGCCAATGGTGGAATTGTACCTCACAGATGCCCAGACCGCAATGCAACAAGGATTTTCCTACCTTTTCACTGTCAGGCCCTGCCACCACGACGAAAACAAGCAACAAGCAGCCCCATGTGCCCCGAGTATAGCTAACCAAGGTGATGCTAACTTCCTAGAGTTGACTCTAACTAATCAAGCAGCTATAGAGCAGATCTTAACTGAAATAAAATCTGTGGCTTCCCGGGTGAATGGTATGGATGAATTAGTCGGCGCTCGCCTGGACATCATTGACAGTGCGCTGAAATAAATAAAAGTATCCGTCACTTCGGTAGAGAGCTCTCTATCAACTGTCTAACTGAGTAACAGACCTGGAACACCACATGGAAGAGGTCGAGAGAGGGTCTCCGTCATGGAGGACAGCAACAATGCCCATGAAACTTGCATAGCCACCGTGATATGCGCCATGGTGAATACCTGCCGTGGTTCCACCCTGATGTGTTAGCAGAGGTCCTATGATGGTGGCGAGAGTTTTACACCGTGGGGAAAGCGATGGCTTGTCTTAATAAATACCGTGGATTTGCCTACCCAGCCTGCCTCCGGTGTCTCCACGAAGGGAAGATTCGTCTTTTTGAAACCCCTGAGTCTGTAGCTGCATTTCTGGATACCCTGGAATGAGGTAATTTCTTCTTCATCTTCATTGTTACCAGTTTTAATGGAGAAGGGCATACTTTGTATGCACACCGAGCCCTCATCGAACATTATGTTTTTTTTCTGTAACCCCCACATGGACTCTGAGAAAAAAGTTTAACATCAGCAGAGCTGACTGATTGACTTGTAGCCCTTCCCCTTGGGAATAAGGTGCTTCTAGTTTATTTTTATTTTGTAGTATATTCAGCATAGGGCTCCACAGTGGTGCAGTGGGTAGTGCTGTTACCTTGCAGCAAGAAGGTCCCGGGTTCGAGTTTGCATGTTCTCCCTCTGTATGTCTGGGTTCTCTCCAGGTAATCTGGCTTCCTCCCACAGTCCAAAAACATGACTGTCAGGTTAATCGGCCTCTCTAAAATTCTCCTTAGGTTTGAGTGTGTGCGTGAATGGTTGTTTATCCTGTCTGTCTCTGTGTTGCCTTGTGATAGACTGGCGACCTGCCCAGGGTGTACCCCGCCTCTTGCCCATTGAATGCTGGAGATAGACACCAGCAACCCCTCGTGACCACAACAGGGATAAGTTTGACTGAAAATGAATGGATATTCAGCATATTTATGTACTCTACTGCAGCGCTGTATTCAAAGAACACGTTGCATTAATGGTGTGGTCCAAACACAACTTGGAAGGTCTTCACTTTGGGGTCTCTCTCAGGGGTGTTTATTATTTAGCCTGGGGTAAGGAAAGGCAAGGCAAATTTATTTGCATAGCACATTTCAGTATAGAGACAATGCAAAGTGCTTTACATGATTAAAATACAGGGGGGGGGGAGAAACAGAATAAAAGCAAGTAGGAATAAAATGTAGAAACAAAATAGAAACTAAAAGCAAAGATTTAAAACAGTTGGACTACAATTTAAAACAGACTACATGAGGTATGGATAGTGTTTCAGGTGTCCTAGTTGTTACTGTGATCTACCTGCTAAAGGACTTGGACTATATTTAATATACCCAATGACTTCTTTTGGGGTAGTTCTTTCCTGTCGTTTGGGGGTAGGACAGGATAGGGAAGGATAAGCGCTGCTCTTTCCATGTTTTGAGTTGCTTTTTCCTTTTATTGGATGACTGGAGTATGTGGAGCTCATTCCTGATTCCTGCCTACAAGCCACTGATCTGCAGAACCAGACCGGCGATAAAAGCTGGGCAGGTTTGGACAGAAAAGGCCGGCCCAGTTCTACAAGACTGTTTCAGAAACACTGACTGGGATGTATTTAAAGAGGGTGCTGACTTAGAAAGCTACACAACATCTGTGCTTTCCTATATCCACTGGCGTAAAATAATTTCCCAAATACAATCTGGTCTTATTTCTTTCTTCTGAGGCCTTCCTCTTTTTCTCATAAACTTGTAAGACAGTTTGCTTGTTCTAACTCTCAGCCACTTTCAATGTATAATGTGAGAGCAGCGGAGATACAACGAACGGCTAACACTAGAAGTGTGCACGTGCAGCCAGCAAGCGGAAACTAAGAAGGAGCGAGCACCCACACTGCTGTTACGTGAACGTGTCACAATGATTGGCAATAAATAAGGTGACACACCCCCAGAACTCAAAGCTGAAAAAGATCCACTATACCTTTAACCACTAAATTCTACAGGCAGCTCAGGAGATAGAAAATAACACAATGAAGATGGTGCATAAACAAGTCTCATTTTGACATAAACTAGGGCTGTGTGTCTGTGTCTGGTGCATTCTGGGTTAAAATTTCTTCTTCATTCCGTGAAGTAACTAGAGATGGGTAGAGTAGAGTACCTTGTTCTCTAATAAGAAAAAGTTACTCACGTAAATGTAACTGAATAAATGTAAACCTAGGTAAACCTAGCCACTATCTATCCCTGGTTCTGATTTAACTTTCTTTTTAATTGAAATACATTTCAACTGACCTCATAGAACGTATTTTCCCTTAGTCATCACAATGAGTTATTCACTTTCTTTGAAAATAACATAAACATTTGACAATTATGCTAATGATGTGCCTGAGAAGTTGGTAAAATCTGCATCCCATTTTAAAACTTTAACCATGTCCATAATATTAAATGTAACAAGTAAAGACTGATTTTTGTCACAACACAATTATGTGAATCACTCATCTATGGTATGACTAGTAAGTTTCCTTGAGTTTGCTGTCCAGCAGCTCACAGCTAGGCTGTGCATGCATGTATTCTGCAAGGCATGCATGTTTAGCTCATAGGACACTAATGAGCCCCCAGCTGTTGGTGCATGGTTAGCTATTTCATGTGCCTGTTTGAACTGCAATAGTCGTGATCTATGCACCTCCCATTTCCTTGTTGACCACTGGTAAAGGCTGCAGCTCGCATTACCCTGAGCAGGATTAAACGGGTAGGAAAACGAATCTGCAGATCATTACCCCCAGCTTCAAAAAGGCAAAATCTGAAGTAAATTTCCACATAAACTGTTGATTGATCTTTACTAGAAGGCTGGAGCTTAGCAGCTAATTTGTATGCCCTGTGGGAAACCAAACAAGTGGGAGCTAGCAAGCCAGAGGAGATATTGATGCAGGCTAAGCAGAGTACAATGTAGAATCATTGCTCTCTGTCATAAGGGGTCATAAGCTAGAGACTCCTGAATGAACAAGAGATAACCAAGCTAACTCTAAATTGAGACAGAAACTGACAACGTGAGATCAGGTGTACTTTGATAGACAAAAATCATCTGGCTCACTTTTGAAGATCAAAAGTCTTAGAGTTCTGTTTCCCTGATGTGGACTTTCTTATATTTTATTGGAGCCTGAGAGCAGCAGACAGGCAGCAGCTCCCGGTGAATTAAGATGTGGACTGGATGGAATTTTTGTACCATCACCATACTAATCTATAAAAACAAAGGTAGTGGGACATCGAAAGCTTAGTTGCCTATAGAAAATAGTTCAATCAGAATATGTTATTATTTAATCTCTCCTTGAAATCTACATTATTAGATTTTCTTCAGCTTTGGTGGTTTAAATGTTATAGAAATATATTGTTATATTTTATAGCTGGTGATGTGATATCAGTCGAAACTTCACTTAAATATTTTTTTTTGATCTTTTGTGCTCATAAATATTTGTACTTAGAGTACCTGGAGGTAACAACAGAGTGAGGTGATTATTCAGCCACAATAAGCGTAAGACACAATGCTCTGTGCTGGACTTATTTGGGTTGAATATGTAGAGATAAATCAGAAACAATGGCAGTCAACTGAAATATTTTGTACTTATTAAAGCTATTCATTTAGTTCGAATTTCAACTTAAATGCGTTAAAGTGGATCTTTAAAGCATTTTTACCTATATCGGCCAACTTTTTACTTCCTGCTATTTTAAATACTGGTCATTTATTTTCAGTGAAAAGCTGGAAAAACAGCTCGCTGGCACTCTATTGCAGATAGATATTCTCTGTGCCACTAAAGCACTGAGCAGCTTGCAGGGGTCTGGGCTCCATGTTGTGGTCATTAGTTCAACATCATTGACTTGATAATCTCACCTGGGAAGGACAGGTAATAGTTCCCATTGGGGCAATTAAGACTACTCTCGCAAACAGCAATCCGTACTTGTCAGCTATCTACATGCTCAATTTCTCTGAATCAGGGAGCTAAGTGATGGAGCCTGGCACGAGGCACAGACTGGCACCCAGAGTCAAAAAGCAAGATAGCTTCTTGAAAAGCAAAAAATGGAGCAAAAAAACAAACAAACAAAATAAACAAACAAAAAAAAATATTGAATTTAATACAAACTAAAGCTGGCAACATCATTCTGACATCTTGTACTCTTTGTATTTTAAATAATCATTTAGTAAAGTGTTTTTACCTCCTTTTTCTGAATATGTTATGTATTTCTTTCTGTCAGGATGGAACAACCATATTACACAGTATAGCGAAAAGTGTTTCTGAACAGGATTACCGACTATATCTTTAAACGTGGATACTGTTGTCCTTCTGAGCTATCCGAACTGCTACAGCACCCAGTATAGTGATAACGCTGCAGTATTCCTTAATCTATTGATTTTTATTAGTGAAATCAGGTATGCAGGCTGTGATCCGTTGCTTTTTCTTATATTTTTGCTGGTTAGGTGAAAAAGAAAGAACAACTTTGAGGTTAGCTTACACTGTCCCACAGCTGTTAAATTTCACAGATAAGCAGAAAATAGTTATTTCACTGCTGCCCAGTGTTCAATACGCTTTGAGCCGGATGAGTAGTGGGGGCGGGGGCCTGTATGGATTACATTTGCTTCCTATAGTTGTGTAAAGATTTTACCACATCAGATTAATATCCGACCATTTAAGAGGATAGACATATAATTTCTTCTATTTGTCGAGCTATTGAGTCCATTTTAAACCGTTTTTTTACTCAGCCAACAGGTTTTCTACAGAGAAAAGCATCATGGTAATCATAAATGTTCAAGATGTGCCGTATTTCAGTATGCTTTGACCTTGTGCAGACCTGAAATACTGTTCTATTGGCAAAAAGAGGGTCTACTAATCATTTATAGCAGGGGTATTGGTAATTGATGAACTGGTTAGGAATAATTCTTTTTTTTTTAACTCTTTCTGTGGGTTTTAATAAACACAGCTAGTAGTGAACTTCAGTAAGTATGCTTTAAGTAAACCCAAAAACGAGAAAGGCAAAAAAAGAAAAGTCAACTGAGAATTTCACCCTCCATTACACAGCTTTCGAGCTTATTTTATCATCTTTGGCTGTCTCATGTGTGTTTTCATCCTGCTCAAATGTAATTATAAAGGCACCCGCGACGGTGCTGTGACTTTTCACAGGTAAGCACTGGTGTTTTTCCCAAACCACCGAAAGGTCACATCAAGTGATGACGGAAAGCAACACAGTGTAAGGCATTATTCTTTGTTAAAACTAAGGAAAATACAAACAAAAAACAGGGAGCAAAGGAATCTGACTTTATTGTTAAAGATACAGAAAACAAGGATATTCTCCAAAGCACAGCTCTATGCAGAATGTGTTTATGAATACACTGATGATAAGAGAGCAACTGATGATCGATTTAAGCGGTAACACACTCTTCTACTCCCCGAGAAAAGGTGACACAGAGTCCAACAGCTGAAACCGAGCTAACACTCAGACCTCTGAAATTTACTCCTGCTCACTTCACTGGCCTACATTTCTCGCTTTTCAGATGGAATGTTTCAGATTTGATTGATCTCCAACTTGATCCATCTCTGCACCTGTGCTCAACCACCTCCATCAACTTGGCAGAAATGCAACCGGAGAGCTATTGATTCCTGTGCCCCCGAAATCACTCGGAAGGAGGATATACACTTTGCTTTCACTGTTTCAAAATAATTTTAGCTTTCAAAAATGGTTTCCTATATTCTCAATTTCAAAAACCCATTTAATTCAGGGGTACATTACTGTAGAAAGGAAATTGAACAAGGGTCGCCTCCACCAAAGTCAATGAAATCTTAAGACGGAGGCCACATTTATAGTGTGTCGAGCTCCAGTGCAGTTCACTGACATCAGTGACACTTCTAAAGTATTGCTACTATTATGGGTTTCAGTGTTCATTTACCAAACCTCTACAGATAAAAGAAATTAGATTTCAAATGAGTAAATTTAATAATCTGTGTAATGGGAGCTGCTCTATGCTGGTCGCAGAGTTCCACGTTACATTAAAGGCTTTAAAAACATTGGTTAGTCCACTGAATCAGTCACGAACTTTAAAGTTTCTATTTACAAATATCCCAATAAAAGTGTTTACGGGTTATTAGAAGGTCCTGTTGCTGCGCTGTGCTTGGAAAAGAAAAAGACTCACCCTGACATGACAGCGTGTCATCTAAAGCTCAGCTCCTCATGTCAAGGTCACCTTTTGTGTCACAGCTTCATGGAAAGCTGCCCAACGATGAGCTGCCAGGTATTAAGCATTTTAAATCTCACTTAATCTCCCCTGAGTTTCATCCAGCCTTTCACTGTCAAGGAGCAGAAACTTTATGAGTTGGTATTTGTTTCAATTCTTCTGCTGTTTGTCTCTTTCATTTACGTACGGATCCCTTTGTGACACAAAAGCAAATAAGCGCATCTAAACGGATAAAAGACACATTCTTGGTTATTGAATATTGGCTCTGCAACACCTAGGTGTGTTAAAACGGAATAGATTAGATTAGACTGAGAATTATCCCTTCTTTAACGGATGTTATATCTTTGTTTTTTTCTGTGACAGCATCTGTTTACAAGGCCATGCAAAAGGATTCATTACTCTAAAACTTTTTCACACTACCAGAGACTTCAATGTATTTTATGAGGATTCAATGTAATAAACAAGTGGTGTATAGTGGAGAAGTGAAATATATAAGATACATGTTTTTTTTAAATGTTTCATGATAAAAAATGTGAAAGCTGCTGTGTGCTTTTGGATTCAGAGGCAGTACTTTGCAGAACCACTTCTCTCCGTGGCCATCGCTGCAACACTTTGGGGGGTGGGGGGGGGGTCTCTAAAAGCTTTGCAAATGTTGTAGTTTTTGCCAATCCTTTGCAAAATAACAGACATGGTCAGATTAGATGGAGATTGTCTGTAGACAGCATTTCAAGCCTTGCCGTTGCAACTTTCTGGTGAATCTTTAGTTCTTCCTGTTCCTTTTTCTCCAGATTCTGCCTTACAGACCAGGGTGCATGGACATGTCGGCTCCTGTGTGTGTTTTAAAATACTTATATAATCCTGAAAATGTTAATTTGATGTCCCGTGGTCAACATTGAGAGATATTTCTTATCCTGTGTTGTATGCTTATGCCCAAATGATTACCTGTGTTTCAGAGATACCTCCTTGGGTTTTTCCTTCATAGTTCCTCAAGAGAAAACTTCAAGAACACAAGATGTTCATCTTGTAATTCCACTCCTGTTGTGTCTACGTGGATTCTCCGTATACCTCCACTGTCCTCTTCCTCCTTACCCTCTCCTCACCACACCTCCAAGTCCAAAGACTAATTCACTGAGATCTGGATTGCTACCCCTTCTGCATTAAAGAACTGGAACCACCACTGTCTGAGAAAACTAGCACCCCTCTCAGCCAATCCTACTGGACCTACCAAGCAAGAAATCTATTGAAACACTTACCATACATTGACCATGGTGGAAGATTTCTAACACCTGTCCTCTCCTTCCCAGAACACCTCTTAAATTGCTGCTCACAATCTCAAGAATGTTTCTCTTTATTGTAAAATAAACCAAGCTTTGATGTTTCCTCAGAGGGTAATCTGGATTTGAGTCAAAGCAAAATTGTTAATATCGTGACACTTGCTACAGTTTCTCATTTACATTCAGAGCTGATTGTTTCCCTGGCAATTCTTACACATAAATATGCTTTGATAAAAACTATTTTTTTATGGCTTTTGTTGTGTGTTTTAGCATCATTTTCCTGTTAGAGAGGTGAATGTGTGCACAGGTCTGAAGGCACACTACAATTGATGGTGTGAGATGGTGCGTCTCTGCTAAGGTGCATTGTTCAGGGTTTGCCCAGCAAAGTGTATATTTGTGTATATTAAAAAAAAACAAAAACTAAAGACCTAAGAACCTTCTTTGTAGAGATTCCCAGATATATTCGGGTGGTTTCCAGATCAGATTTCATGAGTGTTTTTGCCACTGTCCCATACACAACTGGTGACCAACACAGTATGTAAAGTGTGTCTGCAACCAATGAAGCTTTCAACTCTTGCAGAGAAGTTCTAAGTGACCTCCCTCACCAGCCTTCTTCTTCCCTGGTTGCACACTTGGGTCAGTTCAAGGCAGATTTAGAAAAGTCTTCTTCCATTTCCCAATGCAGAATTTCAACAAACGCCATGAGATCTCTATGTGTTGTAAAACTATTTTCTGCCATCTCCTAAATCTTGTCTTCAGCTTCTAATTGTAGCAAGAACACAGAGACTGCAACTCTCAAACACAGCGGTTTTCAGCTGGACCTCTGTTCAGTTATGCCAGCGAATGTAAAAGATACTCACACAGTCTTTTGCTCTGCCTTGTTTGTGCCTAATTAATTCAAATTAGGTTCTTAAACCCCTTGTCAAAAATATCACATTTTATCGACCATAAATTACTTCACAAAAGCATTAAAAGAATGAAACATCCAAAGGGTGTGAAAACTTTTCCTACTTCTAAAACCAAAAGAGAAAATCATGCACACTCAACAAACAGCACAGATTTGAGAGGCTCTTAAAACAACTGAAGAAGGAAGCTTGTAAATCAAATCATTTGTTTATTTTCAACTCAGATGATATTACAAGAGGACATAATTAAGCAAATGGATTCCAAACCAATGAAAAGGCGGTTCGCAGAGAGAGCCAGGGCTGTTTTTCCGCACAACAATGTTGAATCACAATTGACTTTTTCTTTATTCGTGGTCTCTTTGTTTCTTACCTCTAACCCGTGTTGCATACTCCCTCTGAGAGCCCACACAAACCTGCGTGGCGCCATTGGAGATGTATGTATACAGCCCATAGGTCATCCTGGTCCCAGATGTAATTGAGAGAGGAGGAAGCGATGCTCGCAGCAGCTGTGCATACAAGTGAAAATTGTCACGGAAAAGGTTTATCCCACACACGACATGCTGGAGTGGTGGAGATGGGTTTCTTTGTAACACACAACAGCCTCAAGCTATTCAGCAGTTTCAAGTCCAGCAGTGTTTTTTTTTTTTTTTTTTTCTTTTGGATCAGGTGGATAAAGAAACCACATGAAATGCGAACAGATTCCTCCAGTTTTTTTTTTCTTTTTTTGAAGAATTAACAACTCATAAACAAGGATAAACAAAACAGATTTTTAACATCCCTGTTGTTGGAGCAAGATTTCTTCAGCTCTGAACTCATAAGTGAAATTTAAATTCCTGCTGCGCATAATTATGATGGATTTGCAGAGGGCTGAGTGGCAGTGGAGGCGGCGAGCCCCGCGTGTGTTTGAGGTGTAGTAGCTGTCCATGGAGGCCGGCAGCCGATGAGCTGTTTCTCGGGGCAGACAGGCAAACACTCGGATTGTGTGGGCGATCTCTGAAGCTGACAGGTATGCTGGGTTTCTGTGCACGGCCGTTCCTAACAGATGATACAATGCACCGACTCTCAGAAATGGCTGGCAATTTAGATTTTCTACAGCTGACATCGAGGGGAAGTGACTTCTTACCAGACACGCAGTTAATAGCTTTAAATGTTATTATGTCTTATGAGGCATGCTCGCCTGCTGTATGAGTCATATGAACAGGGTTTTGCCTTTTGATTTAACATGTTGTGATATTTCGTTTGACAAAGATATCCGTCCCAGGAAACATTTAAGCCAAGAGCCATTATTTTGACTTTTTTTTTTTGAAAGGCAATAAAATGAGCTGAAATTGTAAAAGAAAAAAAAAATTATCTTTGGTTTCAACATCAAATGGAGTTTTATAATTATGTCTGTGAAGAGCTTATGGAATCTGATAAAGGCAGAATGCAAAATAAAACGTGACACATGGTGCCTTTTAAGGACCACTCCCCTCAAATACACACACTTTAAAGTATATTATATTGGGATTTTATGTAATAGATGTATATAAAGGTGAAGCAGGAAGAAAAAGAATGAGGTTTTTCAACCTTTGGAAAGTTTAGTGAATGTTTGTATTAAGTCAATACTTTCAAGAACTGTCCTCTGCTGCAAACATAGCAAACCTCCCCTTTATCAGTAAGATTATTGAAAAAGCTGTATTTCAACAATTAAACACCTTCTTAACAACAACCAGCCGCTTTGACGTTTTCCAGTCTGGCTTCCGTGCTCACCACAGTACAGAGACCGCCCTTATCAAGGTGTTTAATGACATCCATATAAATACAGACTGTGGAAGAACCATCGTGCTGGTTCTATTGGACCTTAGTGCAGCATTTGATACTGTTGATCACTCGATCCTGTTAGAACGCCTGGAGAACTGGGTCGGCCTCTCTGGTACAGCTCTCCACTGGTTTAAATCCTACTTAAAGGACAGGGACTTTTTTGTATCAGTAGGTAACTTTACATCGAAGATTACAAAAATCCCATTTGGGGTTCCCCAAGGGTCCATCCTGGGTCCCCTCCTCTTCAATATCTACATGCTCCCTCTAGCCCAGATAATAAAAAACAACAACATCAGCTACCATAACTATAGAGACGACACACAGCTTTACATCACCATGTCACCAGGTGACTATAAACCAGTTCAAGCACTGAGTAAATGCCTAGAAGAAATCAATGCATGGATGTGTCAAAATTTTCTTCAGTTGAACAAAAACAAAACAGAAGTAATAATATTTGGACCAATAGAGGAGAGATCAAAAGTTAGCACACAGCTTCAGCTGCTTCAGGTAGGAACCACTGATCAGGCCCGAAATCTGGGAGTAGTGATGGACTCAGACCTGAACCTCCAAAAGCATCTAAAGACAATTACAAGGTCGGCTTTTTATCACCTGAGGAACATTTCTAGGATTAAAGGACTGATGTCTCAGCAGGATCTGGAAAAACTAATCCATGCGTTTATTTTTAGTCGAATTGATTACTGCAACGGTGTTTTCACAGGCCTGCTTAAAAAATGGATCAGACAGCTGCAGCTGATCCAGAACGCTGCTGCCCGCGTCCTCACTAAGACTAAGAAAGTAGAGCACATCACCCCAGTTCTAAAGTCCTTACACTGGCTCCCTATATCTCAGAGAATAGACTTTAAAATACTTCTGTTAGTCTATAAATCTCTAAATGGCTTAGCACCTAAATACATCACAGACTTGTTATCAGTGTATCAACCCTCCAGACCACTCAGGTCTTCTGGCTCCAGCCTACTCTGCATACCTAGAACCAGAACTAAACAAGGAGACGCAGCATTTAGTTCCTATGCTCCACTTATCTGGAACAAACTTCCAGAAAACTGTAAAAGTGCAGAAAGCCTGAGTTCCTTTAAATCGAGATTAAAAACACATTTGTTTAGAATTGCCTTTGAATGTTCAAGTTAAAATGTTTTACTGTTTTCAAATGTTCTTTTTTGTTTCTACACTATCCCTACTTGCTTTTATTCTGTTTTATTTTCCAATATTTTAATCATGTAAAGCACTTTGCATTGTCTCTGTACTGAATTGTGCTATATAAATAAATTTGCCTTGCCTTGCCTTGCCAAGTGTAATTGGAAATAGGTTTGGACTTTGGACCATTCTAACACATGAATATACTTTTATCTAAACCATTTCATTGCAGCTCTGTCTGTACGTTTAGAGTTATTGTCCTGGTTGAGAGTGAACTAGATTTGAATCTTTTAGAGGTTTTCTACAGAAAAAAACTCCATCTTAGCTATTTAGCTTCTTGATAAACACTAGTATGTGTCACACAGTGGAAAGAGTTTGTTTAGACTTCTGAAGACCACAGGTTTGTATATGTGCATCAGAGTAAAGGGGAGCTGAATAGACATGAAAGCACACTTTTCAGATGTTTTTTTTGCAAATGTTTTGCAAATATAGTATAAGTATCATTTTCGTTCCACGTCACGGTTATGCACTTTGTGTTTGCTCTGTCATATAAAATCCCATTAAAATGCATATATTTTAGTGGTTTTAACGTGAATACTTTTGAAACATGTCATATTGTATTATTTAAAAACGAAATAATGCTGAAAATGTATGCATTAAATTAAGTACAAACTTTTTTTTATGTGTACGAAGTCACCAGCTGCACCTGCAAATATTGTAACAAAGATATTGTATCAGCGACCTGGACACCTTGCAGTCAACGAATAAACCATAAACCTCAATGCAAACTACAGTATTCAAGATCCAAATGTGCGGCCATCTGCCCAGCTCAGAAACTTTGGCTTAAATTGGGCCATGCAGCAGGACAATGATCCCGAGCACAGCAAGTCAAAGGCAAAATCTAATTGATGAAATGGCCTGGCCTCTGCCAAGACAGCTGTACATGAACAAAAGTCACTGAACTGAATCCATGTTTTAAAGCATGACCAAAGTTGCTCAAAAACTATATGAGAGACTAATATGCTTTTTATGAAAAAATAATCACGGTAAATTTTATCTAAGGTATACTAACAAGTTATTTAATCATGATGTTGGGCTTCAGGTTTTACATTTTGACTCCTCATAGTTACTTTTTTTATTTTTTTTAAACAATACAGTGTAAAATGTTATTTCTTGCATTATATGTTCATCTATTTGCTTGAAATTATATCAGGATCAGATTATCTAATTTAATAGGGTATCTAAAGCTTTTCCCTGAAATCTTAGGACTAAAATGCCCTTATACCACAAGTTCACTTTTGCATAGAAATAAAATGTATTCTGTGGAAATTTCTAGTGAGGCTTTGGTGCTTCATTACAATCAAATGCGACTAAAAACAGAAAGCAAAGGGGAAAACTGTGACACTATAGTCACAGTTTTCACCTGTGACTATCACCACAACAAATGATTCAACTTTTACTCCTTGAACTCCCGCAAAGTTGGCTTAGAGGAGATATGGTAAGTATAAGAAGCAAAATGGCCGTCCTCTAATTTTTGTTTAATAATATTATAGAAATGTAACAACCTGGGTTCAAAATCTTGGCCATATTTTTAATTCACAACTGTTCTCTAGTGAGATCTACTTCAAGACCACGGCTAGGTTTCTGGACAATCTGGCAGCGAAAAACACATGGAAGCTGGTCATGAAGAAGAGAAGGGTGGACCGGATTTTCAGGCACCAAGGTATTCAGATGGAAACTACAAAACAACAGCATCATCCACTATGACTACTAAGAATAATCAGAAAGCACAGACTGCTTGCCAACCGGATGAGTCCACTCGAACCAGTTAGCTCCAACATGACTGTGCACGATGATTCAAATTATCCAATGTAAGTTTCAATTATAGCAAACAGAGCAAGGTGTGCTGTGATAAACGCGACCCTTATTCAGCTCTGCTCAAGTCTCATAATTAAGTCTTCCATAAACAGCAGATTTGTCTGCCATATGCATGTCTGCTGTGCTGGCATTTACGCAACAGAGGAAATACCAGCAAATACCATGTTTACAAGTGGAGAATGTCAGTTCAGTGGAATATGAAAAGATTCATAGCAGTTTCATTTTTGAAGACGATCATAATGTCCTTGTCACTGCTTGTTTCAGCCTCAGCTTTATGTTAGCAGTAGCACCCATCATGGCTCTAGGATCCTCAAATTCACATTCTGGCTCAAACAGAAGGCTGAAGCCTTCTGCTTCTTCTGTTTAGTGTTTACTAAAGTCACTATTCAACTTCAAACTCAGATTTTTATGTCTGCTTCAGTTGTTTACAGTTAATCTCACCATTGACTGTCAGTCATCATGATCCCCTATGGCATTAGGTGACTTAGATGTTCACTAGGAAGAAAACTTTCTTGGTGAGCTGTTGAAAAGAATTTGCATTTTTTCTGAAATCCTGCATTGGAAATTCATAATTTTTGTATCCTGCTGTGATTTTTTCTTTTTTATAAATATATGTGTGGTTGTTGAAAAGAAAAAGCATCTCCTGCCATTTACTTTACAGGATGATAAAAACAGGTCTTCTGCAAAGCGAGGAAGCATCTTGCTTCATTGTTTTTGGAAACAAAAAATGTCATCTCTTCTGTGTTACAGCACTGGCTTGGTCAAAATACAAAAGTTCGACTCAAACCGCTGTCAATTTGGAACAATGCCTATGCAAATGTTAACTTTTTTTTACTTTTAACCTTTATTTTTTTATTTTAAGCAATACTACATTATTTTTCAAGAGTAAAATTGATTCAGTCATTGTTTTTACAGGAGTATTACACCAGAAATTAGACCAGAAATTGTTCCTTTGTCTTTTCTTAATGAGGTCCATTCTTTTGTTGAGTGGTAACTACCACCTCATTATTAACATTAACAGTCAGTAGGCAACACCTCCTCACTTCTTATACATGATCAGCAAATCAACCACATGTGTTCTTATAGATATCTGGGTGTTTACCTAGATAACCAATTTGGATGGGAAGTTCATGTTAATAGGCTGTGCTCCAGCCTACAGCAGAGACTGTATGTTTTACAGAGATTTAGGGTCTTTACCGTTGACCTGAGGATTATGTTTTTTTCTATCAGACTGTATTAAAATGTGTTATTAGGTAAAGAATGTCAACATGGTTTAGTAATCTATCGGTACAGTTAAAGTCTAAACTTAATTATCTGGTCAAGACTGCAATGAGGGTCGTGGGCAGGACTGATTGTTCCTCCCTGCAGTCGATTTATGAGGAGTGTGTTCTCAGGCTCACACAGAGTACGGACTGATCCCACTCATATCCTCTATTCACCATACGAATGGCTAATTTCTGGCAAACTGTATAGAGTGCCCATTTGCAAACTTAATGGAAATAAATATTCAGTCATTCCTACCTCCATCAGGTTAATGAATAAAGTAGGCATATAGTATGTGGATGTATGAAGACCGCTTTGATGATTTGGTTTGCTGTGTGGGTTTGTTGTTGGAATATATGTGGTCTGGTGCATTTTATGTTTCTGTTGTGCAGTACATGTTTTTGTTTCTGCACTTCTGCGTATTTGATGTTTATTTATTATATTTTATGGTGGTAGTTTTTTATCTTACCATTTTATCTTATCTTTAAGAACATGTAGTCCAAGGCAAATTTCCCTTAAGGCGATATCCATCCATCCATTTTCCGAACCGCTTAATCCCTCATGGGGTCGCGGGCTTGAGGGGACAATAAAGTATAATTTAATCTAATAAAAAAAAAAAAAAAAAAGGTTCAAACATGTGTCCATCTTACATATGTAATGGCCAGACTCATTCATCCTGAGATGGCTAGGTCCATCTCAGAATTATCTGGACCAAACAAACAAAGAATAGATGGACAGGCAAAAGAGACAATCATCATTTGAAAAGAAAAAACAAATTATGACCAGAGAGAATGTTTCAAAATACTTTGAAAATCCTCAACGTGTTCTTGGACAGTAAAGGCTTTCTCAGGATAGGATGAGAGTCTTCTACTGAAATTCCCCTAGAACAAAGTCAACCACTAATAATACCAAAGCATCATTATAGTAGCATCGCATTGCAAATCTGCTGGCCCACTTTTACTATGAATTGGACCAGCAGAGGCACACACATAACAGAAGGAACCATTAGATCTGCGGGCCTGTGGATTCCAGTGGAAAAAAGGTTTGTTTCAAATGCCGTACACAAATGCATTACCTGTTGTTAATTAAGAGGAAAGTAGATCATCTCACCTAAGCCCCACCTTTCACAAATGTCAGTGTGGACCTGTTTGGACCCTGCAACATCTGCATCTGCCGGAGAAAAGGTCAAGTACTGGAAAGTAAATGCTGGGCTGTAATGTTTACCTGTTTAGTTTCACAAGCAGCACATTTTGAAGTTGTAGAATCCCTCTCAACTTCAAGGTTCATAAATAGGACAATGAGACTAATTTTCTAGGAGTATGTAAAGAACTCCAGGTAAGCTCTATGGATCCCGAGCTTCAGTTCTACCTCAAAGGTGAGGCTTGTACTTGGAAATTCAACTCACCGCACTCATCCCACATGGGGGGAGTGTGGGAAAGGATGATTGGAGTAGCACGACATATTCTGGAAGCTATGCTGCTAAAAGTGCACTCTCCAAATCTCACACATGACGTTCTTGTGACGCTAATGGCAGAGGTCAGCAGCACAATAATGGCCGTCCCTTGGTACCTCAGAGTAACCTGACCTTTTAACACCAAATGCTCTACTCACACAAAACTTAATCCTGTCCCTGAACTATCTGGAAACTTTGATCTCAAAGATGTATACAGAAAAGAGTGGAACAGGTGCAAAACATTGCCAACTCATTCCGGAAATAGAATTTCTTACAACGCTTCAAGCAAGAAGAAAACGGCAAACCGACAGACCTAACTTGGCTACCGGAGACATCATTCTCTTAAAAGACTCACAAGTTAAAAAGAATTAATGTCCAACTGGACTTATTGTAAATTATTCTCCTGGTCAGGACAGTATAATGCATAAGGTGTATGTTTGAGTTATTAACAAAGGTACTCCCAAGGTTTAAACTAGACCCATTTCAGAGGTGTTGTTTTTAGTGAAAGCAATTTAGTGGTATAACAGTATACCGGGCAGGGAGTAGCATCCCAATCCAGTCTATTCCATTAGGTGGCAGTGATGCACACCAAAACATTGCTTGCCAAACGCCGTTAAAAAGAAGAAGAAGAGTTATAAAGTGAGTTTGACATGTTTGTCCCACAGGGCCACTGTAGAGAGGGTTCCAGAGCTATGTTGAAAGCTACATTTCCACAGTTTTGCACTGTCCTGTTTTATTTTCCCAAATGCTTGGGGACATCTGCCTGTGAGTGTTGTTTTTTTTTATTGGGTGTTGGTCTGTGTGAGATGCTTCTGCTTCTTAATGTCTTATTTGACATAAAAAAATGTCAAATAACATGGTTGTGCACCTTTAAAGCTCTAACTACCTGACATATTACTATGTGATGAATTCTGGATCTGTCTGGCAAGTAGATAGAGCAGGATGCCAGTTTAGCCATTGGAATCTGAAAATACAAGACCCACCCAGACAGGCCAAAAATATTAAACCATGCTTCTAGAATTAATTAAACATTCACATGAAAACTTGCGTGCTCTATTGATGGAGATGAGTCAACAACATGAAAACTGCAGTTTTTTCTGTAGACTGCCTGATGTTTTTCTGCAGAATCTCAATGTAATCCTCTTTGAGATGCCATATGACACAGTTTTGGTCAACTGGCTAAAGGAAATAAATACAGCAAAAGGAAGAAAGGAGTAGCTCGTCCAACCTTAAAGACTATTGACACTTGCTGCAAAAAAATAAATAAAAATGTTTGAAATTCAAGGTGACATGCAATATAAGGAATAAATAATAAAATTGGGATAAAAACTACTTACTAAGAACTGATTCAAGGGCAAATAAAGGTTTAGCTTTTATTACTTGGAAAAGTATGAACAGAGCAAGGAAATGTGAGTTCGGACAACTTTAAATTGCTATAATTTTCTGATGGTGTCTCGTTTGTTTCCATTTTTCTTCTTTATCCTAAAAATGTCAGCTGGTAAACACTTGTTTACTTTCAAAACTGCTGTATCCTTCTAATGGCTGGCGTGGAACATGTTTTCAATTAATTTAATGTTTCAAAAGAAACAGCACTGCTTCCGTTTAAATGTGAATTTAGTCCAGCACACAGCAGCAGATGACAAACTGAAAGTGGGCTTCAAACAATTTATCATTTTTAGCCATCCGATGCAGAGGCAATTTCCCCACATATGGGACAGGAAAACACATGCAAGCGTTGCATCTGGTCATTTGTTGAGGTTACTCAACCAGTGTTTATTCTAATATATCAATGCATTGGATACTTTTAGCCCCTACCAGGAAATTTTAGTTTGTGATGTTCATTTGGATATTTTTCCATATGATGAATCCCCCCTCTATTCAAATCATCCAATGGCAGCTTGTCAATAGGGGGCACCCAACAAACTTGTAGATGCGGGAAAATGTTACAACAAAGCAACTGCTGTTGTATATATATATATATATATATATATATATATATATATATATATATATATATATATATATATATATATATATATATATAGAGAGAGAGAGAGAGAGAGAGAGAGAGAGAGAGAGAGAGAGAGAGAGAGAGACAGAGAGAGAGACAGAGACAGAGACAGAGACAGAGAGACAGAGAGAGTGAAATAGATAGATAGATAGATAGATAGATAGATAGATAGATAGATAGATAGATAGATAGATAGATAGATAGATAGATGTCATGATTTCAGGAAGATTTTTTAACCCACATGCTGAAATCAATCAGGATACAGAATGCAGGAAAGCAATATTTTATTTAGAAGCTCAGTAAAACGTAATCTGTAAGCAAGGCTTTGAGACCAGTTAGGTGCAGTAGCAGAAGTGGAAAGGTGGGTATTTCTGAATGCAGATTGGAAGACATAAGTTACAGATTGATCAATGATGGTGGAAGTGGCAGAAAAGAGGGTAACCTCGCTGTTTAAGTTGTCCGAGGCGAGTTTGATACCAGAAGATTCATGTGTTAGAGCGGCAGTGATGAATGCTTGAGATGTGCTTGAGGAGCTGAGCAGAAAATGTTGGAGAGCGAAAAAACAGGGAACCAGTGAAGATGAAGAAGTTGTGGAGGCTGGTCGTGGATGGATATTGTCATGGAATATTATTATAGCATAATTGTAGCGTTGTTAACAAAACCCCCAAATGATTAATATTTTTCTTTACCCTTTTATTAAATACACTTACCAATTACTTCAAGTCTGAACTTTTTAATTTTAAACCATTTAAGATTTTTTTCATTTGTCAATCAAATTTTATAGTATTCTTATTCTAGGGATTAGGGTTAGGGTTTATATTTGTTCATTCTAATGAACAAATAAAACGATTTTGGATCCCCAGTTTGTGTTAAGATTCAAGCTTATTTGGTAGGCCCCTGATGGTTCGAGGGCTCTAAGCAATGGTTTAGTTTGCATTGCCTTGGGCTGCCTCTGTTATTTATTAGGAAACATGAGCATAACACACACAAAAAAATCTTACTAAGAGGAGAAGTATTGAGGGGAACTGAGAATGAACATTCAGATTATCATTGTCTGAGAAATATTTGCAAACTAATCTCAAGCTTTCCTCTGCCTAATTTGGATTTTCTGTTGAATTCTTCAAACCAAGAAATGGGCTTGATAGGACAAGAAATAAATTGTTAGGACATCTTACCTGCCTTGTGCTACTTCTCAGTTAAACGGACTGAGTCCCTTGACCTGTGGTTCTGAACATCTCGCTCTTCAGCTCAGTGGATCTGACCATGTTGGTCCAGGGTTAGTCAGTTCACTATCGTGTGTCTCTCAGCACTCATCAGCACACAAAAGCCACCTATTTTGGTGTCATCCCACTCACCACGGAGGAATGTTTTGCCATTTGTTTCTGGAACATACTAAGCCAAAAATGTTAAATAAAAATGGCCATTTTTTTTTCCAATTCGGTTTGGTTACCTGCTCAGAGAGACAGAATTTTGTAACAAACCCTCATAAGGATTTCAACATCTAGAGCTCAAAAAGTCTAACCAGGGTATAAGCCTGAAAAGAAAAAACATTAGGTTTAAACACCATTATTATGACATGTATTAACATGCAATATCTAACATGCATTTCTCATCATTTAATTTCTTTTTGGGATATTTTTTTAACTGATTTGAATTTGGATAATCTCAGAAGCTGTTATGATTTCTGCCCTGTTTGCATTCCTCCACAATCATTCTGCTTCATCCTCATCAGGTGTAATGAACAGAAACGGAGGACCCAAAATTCAGCCAGACAAAAAATCAGATAAAGCTAAGAAAACAGTTTATTTAAGGAGTAAACTGCTGCAGGTCGCAGGTAAACCTCTAGCGTCAGGGACAGGAACCACTTCTCACAATCTGGTAGCGGGCTGTGAAGGTGAGTGCAGGCTCCTGTTGGTGGAGACTGTTGCTGGTAATGCCCTAATGCGATCCAGAGTCCGGTCAGCGAAGCTCTCAGGGTTTTACCCCTGGGACTGGCAGGAGCTCGGTGGTTGGAAGGCAGGCAAAGGGTCAGAACCGTGATGGCAAAGTTAGGCAGGATGATCAGGTGTAATAACCAGAGTCCGAAGTCCGAGAACTGGTCCAGAGTCAAAGCCGGGTGATCAGAAAACCAGAGACTGTCCAAAGCAGAATCCGTATGCAGAGTGAGGGCACAGAAACAGGTCAGAAATCCAGGCAGCACAATAATCAGGTCTAAGGGGCTCGACAGGCTCAGGTCAGAAGACAGAAACAGGTCAGGAAACAGTCAAGCAGGCAGATGGGATTCAGGACGCTGGACTTAACTCACCGATGGCTCGTAATAATCTGGCACTAGTGACTGGTCTGAGAGCTGGTTTAATAGTCAGTGGTGCAGGTGGAGCTGGTGAAGATTAATGAGAACAGGGCGGAGGTGTACAGGTGTGTCCGATGAGAATCAGACCACAAAGGGCAGATATTGCCAAATTGACAAGAATGGCTTCTATTTACAACTGAGAGAAAAACACACAGATCTGTGTAAATGAGGGGTAGATGTCCAGCCGCTTTTCTCATGCCTGCCTACCTTTTTTTGACTACCATCATGACTCGGATTTCTTTTTGAAATCCTTCTCAAGCTACTACCTGCTGTGATGTCGCCAACCCTACAGCAACTTCTTGTTGGCCCTTCAGCAACAAGAAGTTGCTGAAGGCAGCTCCGTGCTTTCTACCAAGAGCCCAATCCACTGGGAGTGTGAGTAGAGTGGAGCACCTTGGCACGGTTGGACTTGGATCATGCAAGGATTGCATGTTTGTGCCATAGTAGTGTACTTGTACTTCATCTGATAACCTTATCCGGTTTGCTTTCCACTTCTCCAACCCCACCTCAGTGTTTACATTTACTGGTTCTTCTATACTGGTTTCTTACGTTGTTCTGCCTCTGGATTCTGTTTACCTGCCATCTGGTCCATTACCCTACTGTTTCACCATCTGTTTGCTCCAAAAGTTGTTCCTTGACCTGCTCCTCCCATGACTAGTTTAGTGAGCTTCTGTTTTCTAATTATAAAACTTTATTTTTGTCACTACCATGCATCCTTCCTGGGGACACTGCAAAATTGAGTTTTTCATTTACTTAAAAAGGCAAAAATTACTGTTCATGTACAGTTACATTCAAATTAGTAGTCCAACATCACTAAGCAATTACATTCAGAAATACATAATTAATCCCAAATGGAAAGAAATTTTGCAAATCTTATGCAGGTTCCTTTAAAGATGTGTTTCCCGGTGGGCAGGGCAGAAATGTCCTGCCTTACAGCGGTTCCTGAAGTATCCTCCGATGGAAGAAGCTGTTGTATGAATGTTTAATGAAGAGGATGGTCAGGGTTATCTGCAATGCTCTTCGTTTTTCACTCAATCACCTCCAGAGATTGCAGAGCAGTTCCCAGAACAGAGCCAGCCTTCTTTTTTTCCCCCTTCTTTGGGTTCTTCAGTCCCTGGCCCAGTTGCTGCTACCCCAATAGACGATGGCAGAATAGATTGCACTCTCCAAAACATACTTATAGAAAATCTGCAGCATCCTGTTTTAAACACTGAAGGATCAAAGCTTCTCCTAGAATTAGGGTCTGCTCTGTCGCTTCTTAGAGACAATTTCACTGTTGCCTCTCCAGTCCAGTCTGAACATCAAGATATTTATACTCCTCTACCACTTCCACCTCTTCTCCCATGATGGAAGTGGTGTTTGAGTTAACCCTGCATCTATTGAAATATTTTGTGACAGGTGCTAGAAGTTAATTCAGACCATGCATCACAAAGACAGTTCTCAGAAGCATTGATTTTTACAACCACGGTAAATATTAGGTCGGTTTTTCAACAGAAACCTTTTGTAAAAAAAAAAAAAAAAAAAAAGTTTTTTCACAAAGTGAATGTTTGAGTGTCAAAGAAAAAGGAATGGTGGAGGATGGTGACAGATGGCAGAAGGCTGAGGGGAGGGGAACTAATTAGTCCAAAATGTCCAAGACTATGACTAACATTGACATTTCAAAAGGAAATAAATCAGAATGGCTACAGTCACAGAACAGGAACACAGGGTTTTCCTATTAGATTTCTGCTCCAGGTTGCCCAAGTTCTGTCGCTCTCGGCTCTAACCACCTGATGAGGCCTCCCTGAGGCCTGGAGCCTGCTGGTTCTTTGAAACATTCTGGATGTTTTGGTGATTCCCCTTTTTTGAGGTTCAGAACCAGGTTTGTAACAGAACAAGTAATAGTCTTGGATGTACTGGCTGTGGTCTCTGGCAGAAAAACAAAGAGGAAGCGCTATAGAGGATAGAAACATCACAGCAGAATCTGCGTGTTGATCAGGCCCAATCTAGAATTTATCTGTGGTAAAACCTTTTTGATGGTTCTTTGTTTTTCCCATTTCTTGTTAGTCCATTGCTCTTTGACTCTTTTCTAAGTCAGCATAAGAGCTCATTTGCCATGCACTGTTAGACCATTGTTAAAAAACAAGGTTGTAATGCAGTCCTATTCAATCAATTATTAGAATATTATTGAAAAGTTAATTTATTTCAGCAACTCAGTTTACCAAGTGAAATACATTATATGTACAGACTAATTACACATAGGCTGATGTTTACATGCTTTTATTTATGTTAATTATGATAATTTTCCTCATACAGCTGATGAAAACATGACATTTAAGAGTGAAATATTACATCTGACCAAATAAAAAACCCCATTTTATACCGAAATGTGGGCTTAATGAAATGTTTAATACCTGCTTAAATGGGGCTTATTTTCAAAAGGTGCTAACAAAATAACCTCAGCAGAATGTATATTCTAAAGGCTGGTGCACACGGCAGGATTTTTAGCCTGATTTTCGCCCCAATCTCCCCATTCCGAGAGGAGCCGATTATTGCTGATTATTCCACTGCTCGGTGGAACGTCGGGACCGCTTCGATCTTATATCGGGCATATTCAACATGTTGAATTGTCTTGCCCCGACATCCTACCGTGTGCAGTGTCTCCCGAAGACAAAAGAGCATGGAACCTGTTGAATGTGGTGTGTAGCCAATCAGAAAGCAAGGTGAGGGATTCCCTGAGAGAAAAAAATCCCAACTCGCCTCCATATCATAGTGCAGCAAACGTTAAATTCATGTTTGATCTTGAGAGGATTTACAAAATTTCCCGTCTGACAGCTGAATGAAGTTAAGTCTTAAGTTAAATCTGCTCGTGTGTGGGTGTGTTATGCTTGCCGTCTGACCGGACACCACACACTGTACGACCAAACCTGTTTGTCTAGGATTTTTTATCGTTAACGTGTGGTGTCTCTCAGGCTTTGAAAATAGACCGACTATTTTAAAATACTGCCATGTGAACCAGCCTCAAGTAAAATTGAATATGGCAATTTTTCCTCAAATCCTGTTGTTGGAGTTTTCAGGGAGAACGCATTCTAACACATAACTCTGGGGTGATGTGGCGCAAGAGTTAGCGTCGTCCTGTAACTAGTGGGTTGCCGGAGGGATCCCCTGCTCCTACCGTCTCAGTCGTTGTGTCCTTGGGCAAGACACTTCACCCACATTGCCTGTTGGTAGTGATCAGAGGTTCCGGTGGTGCTGATGTATGACAGCCTTGCTTCTGTCAGTCTGCCCCAGGGCAGCTGTGGCTACCAACATAGCTCACCACCATCAGGGTGTGAATGTGGGTGTGAATGGGTAAATGACTGATGGGGTTATCGGACTTAATAAAGCACTATTCAAGTACAAGCCACTTACTATAACAAGAAAAGCCATCTTTCTGAAACAAAAGAAGAATTCAGACATTTCAAAAACTTACTGAGTTCAGAGCTAACAGAAAAAGATAACCACCTTAAAGGCCTTTTTTACATGCACTGGCATGCATTTAAATAAGGTTTTGGTCAATGAGAGTGAAAGTTTGAATCTGTTGGAAGAAATGTCTGTCTGTCTGCCAACAATACAAGATCCCCACAGTATTTATGATCCTCAAATCTACGAGTTGCCTTATTAGTCTCTATATTTTTTACCAGGGTGATAAAAAAATCCAATTATTATGTACAATTTGTATTACCATTATTGCTGATTTTTCTTCATTAGCTTTAGAATCAAATTCATAAACTGAGATGCAACATATTAACCTCTAATAGTCACTGAAAACACAATGCCTGCTAAATCACAGTGGAAAAATGAATCCTTCATCTGGTGTGTTTCCTCCTGATTGTGAGTCAGCCCTGTTAGTGGGGATGCTAAACTAAATCCCTTGCAAAAGCTCTTCCCAGATCTCGTGTTCAGATGCAGTCTAATCTCTAAAACTAGTCTGTTTCGCACCAACAGATGCACATAAAAATCTACACACAAACATTCCCAGCATTCAATAAGGTAGTGCTGAAACTATTTTATAAAGCTTGTTTGTAAAACTCTACGTGTGCTGGCTTTTGAAACTTTCCTTTTAGTCTATTGCTAAATGGGTGTTGTGAACATTTCTGGTAACTTTCAGGACTTTAAATAGTCTACAAAAAGCCTTCGTGACTAGTAACTTTCTTTTCTGCAACAAAAGTTAACAGTGCATCTGTTACAGTCATTTTGTGCTTTACAGCTTGTTGATTTGAAAAGTTTTGCTTCGAAAAATCTGCTGTGTAGAGCTTTCCAACAGCCGATGGTGCAAAATCCATTCAAATGTAATACCAACCTATCTAGCTACAAAATATGCTAATATTAATACATTTTATTCATAGGCGCCTTTCTGGACACTCAAGGTCACATACATTGGTTAAAAACAATGCAACACAAACAACAATAAAAAGTGATCATAAAGCAAAGAATAAAGATCTGGTTAAAATTACACATTGCAAACAGAATCATAGGGAAAATACAGTTTTGAACGGGTAGGTTTTGGGTTTGGATTTGAAGTGTGGGAGTGAAGTAGTGTTTCGGAGTTCCAAAGGCAAAGGGCAGAGTAGCTGAATGGTCTGCTCCTCATGGTGGTGAGACGGGCAGGTGGGACAGTCAGGTGGAGAGAGGAGGAGGATCGGAGAGTATGGGAGGGCATAGCAACATGGAGGAGAATATACAGGTAGGGAGGGTGGAGGCTGTGAATGGATTTAAATGCTAAGAGGAGGATTTTAAACTGAATTTGAAATGGAATTGGGAGCTGTTGTAAAACGGGGATGATGGGGTGGATGGAGGGGGTCATTGTGATAGTGCGGGCAGCTGAATTCTGGACTAGCCGGGGTTTATGTAGGAATTAGTGAGTGACACCGGGGAGGAGGGAATCGCAATAGTCCAGGTGAGAAATGATGAGGCTATTAACAAGAACAGAAATGGCATGGGGGTCATTAAAAACAAAATACAGGGAATTCCTATTTGCACAACTCTTACTTATGAAATAAAAGACAAATTAGTTTGACTCCCTCCCAAGACATAAATCACAGTGGCACAGTACTACTGGAGGAACACACACACACACACATATATATATATATATATATATATATATATATATATATATATATATATATATATATATATATATATATATATACTTATATATATACATATATATATATATATGCGATGGACTGGCGACCTGTCCAGGGTGTAACCCGCCTTTCCCCAAATGACAGCTGGAGATAGGCACCAGCACCCCTCATGACCCCAATAGGGATAAGCGTGTAGGAAAATGGATGGATGGATGGATGGATGGATGGATATATATGCATGGGTTCTCTCCGGGTACTTTGGCTTCCTCCCACAGTCCAAAAACATGACTTTTAGGTTAATTGGCCTCTCTAAATTCTCCTTTGGTTGAATTTCCGTCAACCAAAGAGGTAAGACTAGCTGTTATAGGCTAGGGTGCCTGTAGAATACACGTGTTGAGTTTAGTTGAAAATAAAAGGTTACGTTTTGTTCTTTACCAGCAATTAAATAGTTTAATTTTCAGAGAGAGAAAATGAGCTCGAACATATCTATATGATAACTTTTTCTTTATGAGCTGAATATTAAATAGGACATCCTGATTTGTTTTCAGTTGACTGTAGTTATATAGAGTTTAAGGTTATGTATCTCAACTTGATTTCATCATAAAGTGTAATCAGGCTGCTCAGTGGCGCAGGTGGTAGCACTGTTGCTTTGCAGCAACAAAGATCCTGAGTGTGAACCCCAGTTTTGACCTGGGGTCTTACTTCATGGAGTTTGCCTGTTCTCCCTGGGCATGGGTGGGCTCTCTCCGGGTATTCTGGCTTCCTCTTACAGTTCAAAAACATGAATGTTAGACTTGTTAGAATGTTAGAATCTCTACAAATTGCCCTTAGGTGTGACTGTGTGCATGCATGGTTGTTTGTCCTGTGTTCTGTGGGATAGACTGGCGCCATGTCCAGGCTGTACCCGCCTCCCACCTGCTGACCGCTGAAGATAGGCAACAGTACCCCCTGCAACTGTGCATGGATAAGTGGGTATAGAAAATGGAAGTGTAATCTACGCAGATGACATTTAGCTGTATGCGTCTTTTAAACCCCACCAGTTAGATAGACTGTCCACCGTCATGCACTATTTATGTTGTGTCAGTGACGGGCTCTCCAGCAACGTTATGGTTTTCAACACAGACAATACAGAGACCTCACAGAGACAATAATTGCTCCTAGTCACCTCCATCCAAAAATACAAAGCCCACAGATGTTTCCTTTTGCCCAGCAACCAAATCCACAGCAAAAAAAGCTTTCCAAAACACAGCAGCCAGACTTATTACAAAACCCAGCAAATTCTCTCTCATCACCCCAGTCTTATATTCCTTACAACTGGCTCCCAGTGGATTTTAGAATCTGTTTTAAAATACTTGTGCTTACCTACAGGGCTTTAAATGACCAGGCTCCTGACTATTTGTGCCAGCTTTTAAATAAACATTATGCTCCCCGCAGCCTTCAAGCCCAACATCCTCCTGAATGTTTCACGCACTAGGCTGAAAACTAAGGGGGACAGGGCCTTTCAGTCTGCAGCTCCTAAACTATGGAACAGTTTTTCACTGCAGCTTCACTTTGCGGAGGCTGGAGACATTTTTTAAAAAAAAAGAAAACAATTTATAACCGTTTTGATTCACCAGACTTGTATGTCCTGATTTTATTGTGCTTTTTAGGTATAATTGTTGTGCTTTTTACATACTCTTTTTTTGTTTTTATCTGTATCTTGAATGTTATTTCCCGCACAGTGCTTTGTGACTTTGTGTCTTTATAGGTGCTTTACAAATAAATCTTACGTACTTACTTACTGCTGCTGAATTTAACCATACACACCAACAAATGCAAAACTGTAGCATTCAAATGAGCATTCGATGGACTCTCTGGATAACAGCTGTAGTCCAAGTCTAAGGTTTGTACCAAATTGTGATCCGACCAATAACTAATAACTTTTCATCAAGCCATATCCTTGAGTATTTAATTTGAGGGGATATTTCCATATCGGCATGTTCCACTGCAGAAGAAAAGAATTAGAGAAGCACGTTAGAAAGAAGGGGATTCCTTTTTGTTTTGTTCGCCGTTAGGGCCAATTTTACTTTTCAGCAGAGAGAACTGCACAAAAGAAGCTCCATTCAAATTACTTACGGAAGTAAACAGTTAATGTACACATTACTGGCACTTACTTTATCACCTTTGAATGATTCATTTGAACAATTTCATTTCTAGGTTTGAATAGTTTAACACCTTTAATGGCTTAATAACAAGAGTTGGGTTGACAAGTTTCAGTTCATTGTGGATCATAATCTAACTTATAGACTCAACTATGACCATACATTCACCTGAATATTTGAACAGCTTACATACAGTTTTAACTTGCCAAGAAAAAGGCCATTTAACATGTGACCACTATCAACCTAATTTTAGCTTTTAAACCTTTCAAAAAAAAAATAAAACTTTAAGTCGTTCATAAATAAATATCGCAAACCATTTACCTAAATGTAGTTTCTGCTTTCTAGCCCAAATAGACTCCTGGTTGCGTTTTGGCTCGGCTGCCTTAAACCCAGGGTTGCCAACTATTTCAAATGAAAGGCAAGGCAAGTTTATTTTTATGGTACTTTTCAGTAACAAGACAATTCAACGTGCTGTACATGAACAGAACATAAGAAAAGAAAATAGTAGTGGCAGGCCAAGACTACAAACTTAATCTAATGAATTTTCAATGAACTACAACAGTTTGAATTGAAGATTAACATTTAAAGGTAACTTTAAACAAATAGGTTTTTGACCTTGATTTAAAGGAACTGAGAATTTAAGCACTTTTACATTCTTCTGCGAGTTTGCTCCAGAGAAGTGGATCATAAGAACTAAATGCCGTTCTGGGTATGCAGAATAGACCTGAGCCAGAAAAGGAGCCATGATTCGTGAAAATGAGCTTGATTTAGCCTGAAACGCACTAGATGATGTCACACGCCAATTTGTATATATCTGGCATAATAACGCTATATTTCTGGGGTTCAAAATGTTAGACCTTGACTTTATTAATGAAAAACTTCTGTATGTCATTAATCTCTTCATAATTTACAGCAAACATCATATACACAAGCTTAATTGCTTGCCACAAGAATATTGGGTACTTCTGTCATCAGTAATATTTATTTACGTAGTCTTAAATCAAGCTTCAGCGCTAAAGTCATTTCAATTACATCACCATCCAAAAGCTGCAACGCTTTAGCACAAATAACCCTGACTTTATAAATATGCCTATTTTTGTATGTTGTACTAAAATTATTAGGTTTATTGTAAATATTGAGTCAGTTTGTTTTTGTTCTGCTATGTTTGGGTTTTTTAGAATATGTTAGGAAAAACATTAGACTGTTATAAAACTGCCAAAGTTAAAAAGCTTCCACCTTGTTGCACCATTTCAGTATTTACTCAGTAGTTGTTTTTTATTTATTACACTAAATTATTATTCGATTTTCTTGTACACAGTGCATGTTTTGTCCTGTTGTGTTTTGTTCCAAATAAGGCTTCTGCACATGCACAGCTCCTTGCCGGTTGTGGCTCCGTGCTGAGAGAACTGATCAGCAGCCTGTTGTAGCCGGTTGCTGCGTGCCATAACAGATTCATCTCATTCACACAGCAACTTTCTTCCTCACAAGTTGCTGTCAGTTTTCCAAAAACACATTCGATTTGGCACTAGTCGCTTTTTGGGATAGAAGTTGATTAGGGGGTCTGAAAAGTGTGGCAATAGTTGTGCTAATTTGGCAACACTGCAAACCTCTCTGAAAATTCCTTTTTACAAACTGGTTAAAAGTTATGCTTGGAGTGACTTCCCGTTAGGAATGGATCATGGTGCCGGGAGGTTCAATCTTGCAGATAGATAAAGAACTTGAGCTTCTTTCAAACAACATATTAGGGTATAAAGTTAATAAAAATCAATTGGGAATTATTTTTAACTCCACCGCATGGCCAAGTGTATAAACCATGGTTGCACGTGTCACGCAGCGCAGCAATACTCATCGCAGACCGTGATGCACCAGACATTAATACCAGTTAAGGACACACACAGGCTCCAAACCGGAGCGTTTATAAATCTTCACTTTGGCCGGAGTTTTTAGGATCTATTTAAGGGATGTATGATGCCCTTTATGTGTGGCTGAAATCATAATCACATAAAAATGTCTTGTTTTTCCCAGATGTCCTGCTGCGTGTGGACTAAGCCCAAAGGCACTACAGCCCAATCAGATGATGAGCATCAGGTGTGAGTTCTGCAGTCAGCCTGGCCACGCCCACTGGTGGACACCTGTAGCTCAAAGAAGAGTGGCACTGGCACATTGCCCCTCTAAATTCTGCTATTTCAGCTCAAATAACCACCTTGTTTGATACAAGGACACAGCTGGGGGTTCCAGCGAGCTTATGATGTCAATCACACGGTAAAGCCCGTTTCACATTGGACAGATCAGGCTCAAATTAGCTTCTGTAATGGCTACAATCTCAACCCTGAAGCAAATGTATGAAGTGTATTTAAAAGCTGCTGAAGTGACTGGAAAACAAACACATTTACATAGATTCCACTAACTCTGGTAAGAAGAGTGATCAAATATTCAACCACGACTCTGGCGGAAGTTCACAGTCAACGGTCACCAAAAAAAGGTGTGGTCAGGTTGCACCTTGATAGCTGACATTTAAAAAAAATACGACAACAGGTATGTAACATGACTCATAACACATGACACATTAAGCTTATCATTGAGCTTGCATGTAGCGTTATTATTCATTCATGCAGAAATGCATCAGTCAAATAAATGATTAATACCGGCACATTAAAACAACTTTAATGTAAATTTTAACTCCTGACTGCAACTCTAACTACAGGTGTAGAGAACAACGTAGTTCCGGTGCCAGATGTGCGCTGCCTCTCTCACTTGGCTGCTCTTGAAGCGATTTATCATGGTGTGGCACTGATATACCATCAACAGTCTCTTGCTCCTGTGTAATACTGGGGGATATTTGTGGCTGCTGTGAGGCAAACATTTTAATAAATCAGTTTATTACAGCATACACGATGCCCCGGGGCTTTACAAGCAACAAACATGCTACAGCATCTAAAGGCTCTAAAAAGATAGATGAGAAAACAACGATGACAGAGTCTCTTTAAGAAGCAGTAAGTTAGCCTTTCTTAAAGAGACTGTCATAGTTGTTATCTAAACACAGAAACCACTGCACTGCTGGAAGACTGCTGAAAATATAAAAAGCAATAGATTTAATGGCATATTTTTTGAGAAATTAAAGAATAATTTCACCAATATCTGCTGGTTTACAGTTCTTTGTATGTCACAGTTGTTCTGAGTAATTCAGACACTGGTTAATGAGATAGAAATTGGAGATTAGTGCTGGATTAGTGTAACAAAGGGTAAATTGTGAAAACCATACCTAAGCCATTAACATTTGCATACTTTCAATAACATCTCAAGGACATAATATTACTTTTTAATTTTTTAAAACTAGATCTTCCCTGTCCCTGTTTACTTATATATATTTGCTTGTTAAATATAAATAGCAGCTCAGCCAATCCCAGAGCAGACGTGTTGCTTGGGTTCAAACAGAGTTTCAGAATGCGGGAAGATAGGGGGCTTAGACTTTGAAGGTGGCATCGTTGTTGGTGCCAGATGGGCTGATTTGAGTATTTCAGAAACGCCTTGGAATTTCACACAAAACCATCTCTCAGGTTTCCAGAGACTGGTCCAAAAAAAAGAGAACATATCGAGTTAGTAGCAGCTGTGAGAACCCAAAATGCCGTCTTTATGTCAGAGGCCAGAGGAAAACTGGGAGACTGGCTCAAGATGATAAAAAGGCAAAAGCAGCTCAAATAAAGCAACCTGTTGCCAGTAAGCCATGTGGAATATGACCACATCCTCTGATGGCTACTTGTCACAAAGCTGAAATCATCTTCGTCTGGTTTGTTGAACAGGACAGGGCGAACAGCCACATCTGTGTACCCCAAAGTCCTCTACAGTCCCCCGATCTCAATCCTTCAGAGCGCCTTTGGTATTTCCTGGGTTTGTTGCTGTGCGTAATGGTTATGCAGCCAATAAATCAGCAGCAACTGTGTGACGCTGTCATGCCGGTATAGACCGAAATCTCTGAAGAATGTTTCTGACAGCTTTTTCAAATCTGGGCCATGAATAATTAATGCATTTCTGAAACCAAAATGGGGTCTAAACTGGTACTAGCAAGGTGTACCTATAAGTGGGTCAGCGGGTGTGCGTGGCTGCTTGAATACCGTTTTGTATTTTGAAAGGTATTGTAAATATGACACGTTTTCCTTATTTGACACTTTATTCATTTCTAGTAGGGTTAGGAAATGTGCCATTTCCCCTTAGTAAACACACAATGAGCTTAAAAATGGATGTGATTTCAAAGGATTACAGGGACTGGCATAAAATGATGGTGTCCTAAGAGACCCTCTAATGGATTCCTCTCCTGCGAGGTGTTTGTGTCCACTCCAAAGAGATAGAATAACTCTGTGAGCAAAATCCTGCCAGTTACAAAAGGCTTTTAAGGTTAAGACCCCAAGACCCAGAATCCACAACGGCAGACATTACGTTTCCTGTGAAAGGCTGTGCTTCAAATGAAGTCAAACTAGTACAACCTCACTAATTAAACATGATAAAAAAATAAATCTTTGCCTCCATTTAAAGTTGTTGATTGGATCTGCTATGATAGATGCCCGGTCATGTGGAAAAATAGGAGGAAAACGCTGAATTCCACAAGCCGTGAATTGCCTTCTGCTGGTGAGATGTAAATCAGCGAGGCGCTCTAAAATTGATGGAGCATCCTCTGGTTTTCTTCCTGGCTCCCTCTGAATGCTTCAGCATGTATGTACACACACTATAAGATGGATCACCAGCAAAACATGGGTGATGCGAAACAAAGAATTTCAATATCAAAGTTATCAATCACATCAAGTCCATACTGCTTTTCTTGGGACTCAGAATGTAATTATGGAGTATTGTGGGTATGACGCTTGTATCCGTTTTCATCCCAAATGACAGTGCTTATGTTAAGTTAATTGAGCTCATATCCCAGGATACATAGGGAGGAGGCTGTAACATTAGCCATTTCCTGCATGCAGCTCATTGGGATGCAAGGCTGGTGCTGGCAGAGTAAACTGCGCCTTGGCAGAGATGCTGAGCAGTGGTGGTTGGTGTTGCTGCAGGGACATGACAGCTACAGTCTTCCTAGCCATAAATCCCCACACACTCCACAGGGCGTACAGAAACACCTGTGTATTAAGATGAAAGACGTCTAAATTCGAGCTGCCCCTTGGTGCCCGTGTCACCGGGTGAACTTATTGGGCTATATGACTTTTCAGCAGCAGCCTATTATTTATTCTTGGTGGGTTTTTTTTTTTCTTTTCACATGCTTATGAGACAGGGGAGGGGGGCTGGGAGTCACTCTGTCTTCACAGAGTGTGAACCTCTTTATGCCATCTCCTTTACTTGTCCCACTCAGAATCAAAGTAGTTTGCTCAAAGCCACATCCAAAGCTTTTTCTGACTGTGTCACTCATGAACACGAGTGTGTAATATTCTGAATAGGGAGTGATGACCGTTAAGGCTTTCCTCCTCTTTGCAAAACAAAATTATCACCCACAGACTAATTTATGAAGTGCACTTAATTGTTCATGTTGCTGATGACTTCAAGCATCTGCCTGCGGCGTTTTGGGACGAGAGGGAAAGGCATCATTCAGCGGCTTGCTCCTCTCGTTCTGCACCCAGGCTCAGTGTGATATGACTTTGATTGTCTACTTGTAATTTACCCGGCAACTGCCAGCCCTCTGTCTTCGCCACATCTCATACAGACCTTTCCTTAGATCTCGGTGGATTGCCTAGCAACCTTTTTCCTCCGTACAAATACCAATCTGTGCCCTGAGCGGCTGATGTTGACCGGCATAATTACTAAGTATTGGAGAGCAGCCAGAAATGGAATGGATTTAGGAACAATATAGGTCTGAAAGTCAGACTAATGAAGCACTAACTAAACCTCACTGCAGTGTGTGAGTCAGATTAAACACGACAATGTAGTTGGCAGTGTCATACAGGGTGAAAGTACAAAGAAGCAGCTTCTGACAGAAGTAACAATCCAGCTCGCAGACTGTGACAACTTTTTTGTGTTTTTTGGCGGCTGCAACATGAAAAAAAAAAAAAAACTAAAATGTGCCTGGTTTCACACTGCATCTGGTTTAAAAAGACATTTCAGATGCTTACTTTTCATATTTTTCCACAGGGATAAAGTCTGTTATTTGATGTTGCTCCCCATTATGCAGAGCTATAAGTTGGATCAAACCTTGAGGTTTGAGTCTCATTTAGTGCCTAAAAAAGGAATTTTCTTAATCTGGTTCCCATTTTTTCACTGTTCAACGGTAAAAGTCAATGTAACACAAAGTTAAACATGCAGACAGATCGACTGTGTTGAGCATAGAGCATCCTTTTATATTTCTATAAAGACATTCTCATACATCTATTCACACTGTAAATATTCCATGCACTCTACTTTTTTCCTCTAGCTATTGTATAAAAATGTGCAGATTTAGATGCAGGATAAACTTATGGCATATGTTGTGCAATTAGAATTAGTTGATAATTATTAATATTGATTAACTCAAAATCAGATGTGACCACACGGTTCTCGCCAGCGCGTTTCAGCTTAACGCTCTGTTATGCTAAAAGTTGTCAACATTACGCTAAAAATAGACCGTTGTGCTCTTCAAAAAAGAGCGTAGCGGTCAGTACAATACGGAGAAGTACGAACGGATATTAAAGAGCAACATAGAAAGGTCAGTAAAGCTGTTGAACGTGCATCAGCGCAGTTATAAACCTACCAAACAACAACAGCTAAGCTAACGCTACCTATTAATGGCTTAATGGCGGAAAGCTGCAGGACTACACCATTACGCTGAAAAATAATCCCGGTGAGGCTCCTGAACTGTAGTATCAGACAGTTCACCTAAAAGGATGATACAAGCACAAGTCTTCGGACAGCGCGCTCACCTTGCACAAAACAAGCACAAACAACTGCTCTTCATATATGTGTGAATTGATTAAACAAAACAGGAAACTTCACATTCAACATAAATGAGCCTATAAACACTACACCTACACACTATTCACTAATCTACTGAAAGAGTAAAAATAATAACCAAATTTAATGTAAAACTGATCAATTGATAACTGATGAGTAGAGAGAGAAATAGTGAATTATGAAACAACTATGCGCAAATAGGCAAAGGCAACACATTCACAGTGATCTGGATGGTAAACCACTGATGAGCAGTTAATAATCTGGACAATGAAGAACAGTCACATCTTCAGAATCAGATGCTATTATGTAGCAACATGAGAAACATCAAAACAACAGTGGCACAGAATTGTGCATTTTTGCGTCTGTGTGTCTGAGTTGCATGATGACGGATAACAGGCTAAGCTAGTTAGCAACACAGCTTGGCCAACAACAGAGACCATTAGCTGCCAATAAAAAAAAAAATAAAACAAAAAAAACACAGAGTCCACATAAGTTTACAGTTTGGGACTGGCACCAAATTGGAACAATGGGTTACAAGCTTTGTGCATGTAAAGATAAGAGAGGAAAAGAAAGCTGGAAGAAGAAAAGTTAAATAAAACAGTACCCAAAATGCAAGGACTGCTGCTACATTCGGTCAAAATAGCTCCAAACAGTAAAAACCCACTGGTAGGCTCTCTATTGAGGGCTCTCCTTGGGGAATGTTGTAGATTCAGTAATGCTGGATGGCAGGTTGCAGATCCACGTTCTTCTACCGGAAATGGAAATCCACTGAATACACAAACAGTGGGATTTCAGAGCGTCTTTGAGCTCCTCGTTTGATGGTAAAAAGGGCGAGTGGGATTTGCTGGATGCACAGACAGCTAAATCTTGAAAGCTTTCTTTTAAGTTCCTATGAAGCCTGGAAAAAAAAAAGGGGGAGCAGGAGCTAAATCTGCTCGCAAGTTTGGAACTCAGCTCCTCGTCGGTCCTCTGATACCTTCTGGTTGGAACCGTTAGCAGAGACAGTTGAGGTCCACTCCGATTTGTCTGGCCTCATCTGAGTTAGCAGCTGGAGACGAAGTTACGTTACATTGCACTATGCTAATAAAACTGTTGTCTGGGACATCACACCAGCAATAGCCACCCAATGTGGTTTTGAGTGAATGTCATAAAAAAAGAAAATGCAAAGCAACACGTTTCCGTCTAGTGCTTTGAAGCAAATTAACCAGGTAACGGCAAAATCCAAAAACCATCTCAAGCAAGCGTAAAAACTTTATTGTGAAATTGAGGAAGTTATTTCAAATTTTGCCGTTTGCATCAACCTTTTATAACATGCTGATTAAGATTCTCAGTCATCCAGGCCATGGTCATTCCAAAAAAAGTAAAAACCAAAGCAACTGGACTTGTTGCTTGGTACTCCACATTACCAGTTGATGAAAACTAACACTGCAATTTACCCAAATACCCTGTGAAATTTGGTAATGGTAGCATCATGCTAACAGGATGCTTTTCTTCAGCCAGGCTTTGGAACATTGTCAGAGTTGTTGTGAACAAATAGATGGACTCTTATTCAACAAGAAAAGCTGTTTGAGCACTGACTCAGCGCACCTTGGTTCAAATCAATGGTTCATTAGCACTTACATTTGGTTGAATAGGCTTAATGCCAGACTTTTTAACAAATTGAGAGCCCTTGTTTTATTGTACAAAGTTATCAGGGATGTCTAAAAGTCACAAGTACTCAAAACTAGGATCTTTAGTGAAAAGAAATCCCTCTGTATGGGTGGTGGTGTGGGTGCGATTGCTTGGATGGCCTCACCCCTTGTAGCTTCCTCTGCCCCATTCACATTTACACATTGAGGGTCCTGGGTGGGGTTGGGCGGGCGGTCGTTTGTACCTGGAATACTTTATGGGTTTGTTTTACTGTTCTTTTTTATGTCTCTCTTTGCAGGTGTAGAAGCAGACTCAGGGGATGTTATGTTGTTCTCTCCTTTTCCTCTCCTCAATTCTTTTACACATTTTCTCCCATTTAGCATTTTGTCTCATATTTTTTCTCTTCTGCCTTCCCGTTTTTATGTCCATTAAAAGAAAAAAAGAGACTAGAATTGAACAAAAAAAATCTTTTGTGATTTCTTTTTTATCTGCTCTACAAAATTAAGCGTGCTATGTTTTATTCTGACAGATTAGTCCTGTTCTCTGTAGAAAAGTAATGTGTAAATCATCGTAGATCTAAAACTAAAAAAGTCTTTTGCACATAGAAAATTGCCATCAATTGAAAATATTTGAAAAGTTTTTTTTTTTATCGAACACAAAGGATTTGAGTAAAAGCCATTGGACAGAGGTGATCCTATTTACTATGAAATTAAAAAGAATGTAAAAATGTAGTTATTAAAAGATGAAAGCTTTTATCTGTAATAATCTTGCCCTAATTTTTTTTTATATATCTGCATCTGCATGGTTCGCTTGAGCTGGTGGGGAAAATCATTGTTAGATTACAGTTAGGATGCAGCATAAGATTAAACCAGGGGCCGGAAATGGCCCCCTAGCCATACTCTGGACTCCCCTGCTTTACATCGAAGCATGTTCTTGTGCCAGAATGACAAAGTCAAAGTCCAGACATATCTCTAAATGGGATTCTGCTGCAAGACTTGAAAATCAGTGCTCAGGGACATCCATTCTGACTGAACTGGGCTATTTTACTAATAATAAATATCCACTCTGTAAATGTGCAAAGCTACAAGAGACATACCCCTAAAGTCTTGGTGAGCAGTTCTATAGTGGGCTGAATCTAAAGCACACCTCACTTGTCAGAATTTTTTGTTGTAAAGAAATTTGGGGTGTCATTTCTATTCAGCTTCACAATTATACACTAATGTCACACAACATCACAACACCATTTATTTAAACTTGGGATTGTGCAGTGACCAAATGTAGAGGCAAAACGGCAGCTTTAAATTTTGGATATAAGATGTATAACTGCCTCTCCTCACTTCACTGCTTTTATGAGTTGCTGAATAACTGAAGACCTACAGTACTTTTCACACCTTTGAGTCAGCATTAACGTCATCATTGAGGAATCTATTCAGGAGAAATCTTCTAAAACATGTTGACCCGATTGCCTCTTAGGTAAATTTGGAAGTGGATTTTCTACATTCACAAGCTTTTATATGACACATTCAAAGAAGAACCCTGAAGGAAGCATGTGTCTTGCAAAATGAGTTGCATTTAGCCTTTAATACTTTTAGGATATCTATCAAAGGATAAAGAATGTTTTTAGCACGGTCGATGTTCTTTTTTATTTAAATGCAGCACCGATCAAGAATAATCCTTGTAGTGTATCAGTGAAATCAAGTGACATTCAATTATCCCAGCTTTCTGTAGCTGAAACAGCTGTGCCTCCAGCTTGAGATTTTAAATCTAACTTTAGTGTTTAACTGCGTTTAATCCAAACAGTTTAATCACCGCTGCCACCAAATGTGCCTGCTTTCAAACCAGCACCAGCCTTCAGCCCTGTCTTTACAATGCCAAAGCGTCCTTTCCCAGCTGGGTCTGCTAAAGCCCTTTTTCGTACAGTACAGGAAATCTGTAGAATCAAGGAGAAGCTTGTGCCTCAAACTGGATTTAGATATTAAACCTTCATCCTGTAAAGACAACAAACCCGTGGGAATTGCTTATTATTATTTTGAGTGAAGGAAAAGCCTTTTCTCTGGGATTTTGTTTCTCATCGTTGCAGAGCAGGGTCACCCCGGGCAACGGAAAAATAATCATTTATGCTGGGCAGAAAAACCTTAGTTTGTTTAAAATCACACAACTGGTTGAAAGCAGAGTGTTTCTTTTCTTTCCACCATGGACAATGCTTACATCCTGTTGAGTGTCTGCCTAAGCTGAGGCAGAGTAACCTGACTCACGCCAGATGGATGTAGTTCCTCAGAGCTCCACACATTCACCTGGGATTGCTTCATTGGAGATGTGTTTCAGAAGGAGGGGCCTTATCAAAAATCCTTGCATATGACTGGATAAACCAATTGTCTGTCATCTTTACTGACGTGCTACTTCTACCACTCACATAGAAACCGAAACCATCGTTTCCACTGACAAAAGCCTTCAAAGTCGTTCTCGCTCTCTTTAAAGAATTAATATTCGGTAGATTGAACAACACAGATAAAATAGCAGCATCAATCAACATTTCTGGGGGCAGCTTTTGCCGGGGACAGGATGTGCAAAACGGAATCTCGGCAACATCTGGTTACCATTTGCCGCATTTGTTGTCTGAATCCAAACAGTCGCTTCTGTGATACGTCACATCTACGAAAATCCCACCCGGCGATCCTGATTGGCTCGTCCATTTTATGTGGTATGAAATCCCTCCCAATGGCAGCGAGTCCAGATGGATGTGTCGAGCTCTGCGGAACTACATCCATCTGGCAAGAGTCAGCTTAGAGTTGTTCTTTTTCTCTTCTTTTTTTTACATTTGTCTTACAGGGAGGCGTTCTAGAACAACAATCCTATAAGAAAGTCTTTGTCCTTTGGAGTTTTCTTCTGCTGTATCTATTCTGTCACACCTACGTGTATCAGATTATCAAACAGATTCTACAGCCAGACAAACATAACCGGAGTTAATACAAAATGGCTATTTCAAAACACGATTTTATTTTTAAAAGGGTGGCAGGGTGGTGGTGGGGGGTTCTCGTTAAGGGGGCTCTTGAGTCTACTTGTCTGACAGAAATCAGGCCTGATTTAATTAAACTAAGCTTTCCCATAAATGTGGGTAATCACAGTTAATTTGTGATTTAATAGTTTTCAATTCATAATTTGGAAACTGCATTTTGTGGTCCCCCTAGTTATTTTTTTTATATTCAAATTTGTTTAATGAGTTAAAACAAAACTTTATGACAATAGAACAAAAACAGAAGAATTCTATGAAGAGTAAATCTCACAATGTATAGTAAAAGTTGTTTAAATACTGCATTTTAAAATCATAATGTTGGCCAGCCTATTGCATATTTTAGCTCAGATTTATGAGTTGACATCAAAAGGTTCTGTTTTATTTCTAAAACTGCATGCCACAGTTACATAATCCTTACAGAAAGGCGAAGTCTAACTTGGAAGTCTCTGTTAGGAAGTGCCGTATCCAAATCTTTTTATTGTCTGAGCAGCTTTGGCTGCATTTCCTCCCAGTCTTCTCTCCTTTCCGCCAGAGATGTCTCTCAGATGGCTCAGGCCGCCAGCTTTGCAAAGGATAACATCATTTCACTTGTTTCCCCTTCCTCCTGTTAGCCAATTTCAACATCTGGATTAAATCAAATATGATATATGTAAAAAAATAAAAAAGCTCCTTGAGGCTTTTTTTCCTTTTAATACTCTGCCATAGAATCTCTCTGTGAAAGTGCAATATTGTAATACAGTAATACAGTACATGCTGTAACACGCAGAGTATTTGTATTCATTCAAATACAAACTTTAATGTGTTTTTTTGTGATTGTATGGGATAGGCTGATGCAAAGTAGAACATCACTGTAAAGTAAAACAAAAATAATACATGGTTTTAATTTTTTTAACAAGTAAAAATTTAAAAATGTGTGGTGTGTATTTGCATTTAATCCCTTAACTCTGATACTCGAAAATAAAATTAAACGCTGGCAATGAAACGTCAGCTAAGTTGGAAACAGGAGTCCATCGGTGTCGGATTTCTGTGAAATCCTTGGGAGAAAATGTCACAAATACCAAGGAACAAAGCAGACAGTTCAGGTGAATTTCTTTTAGAGAAGTGTGAAGCAGGGTTGATGTTATAAAGCAATGTCTCAAGATTTAGATATACACTGTTCAATCAATCCTCTCAAAAAATGAAAAAAGTATGTCATAAAGGATAAATGGATACCAAGATAGAAACTTAAATTCAAAATACATCATTTTTAAAATAAGCGTGTTGCGAGTTTTACATGTAGGTGAAAAATATCCATCTTTGTCTCAGGTGACCGTAGCGCCTTCTTGGACTTTTCTTGTCTTTTTTCCAAAAAGGCCCGGTTTGTGAAGCGTACAACCAACAGTTGTCTTGTCAACAGATTCTCTCACCTCCAGAGTTACCAAAGGACCTCATGGCTGTTTCTGCGATGAACACCTCCTCCTTGCCTTGTAGAATGATCCTCCGCTCTGTGTTGGTCTGTCACATAAAATCCTGCTAAAACACACAAAGACTGACGGTTGCAATTTTTTGGAGTGTGGTTAAGTTGAAATGGTATGAATAGTTTTATAACTGTGGAGTAACATACAAGGGACTGTATGTGGACGGAGGCATTGCTGATCAAATTTAGCAGGGATTTTGTAGGCGAGTGGCCCAGGATCGCCTTTTATTCAGGCTGGTGTCACATGCTTCACGGACTGGAACATGTTAGATCGTGTCACTGTTTCCCATTACCACTGCATGGGAATGTCTCGCTCTTGGACAATAGCTTGCTCCTCACACCTTTTTTTTTTTAGAGACTAACCAGAAAATACTGTGCTCTGCCTTCTCAAAGACAGCCCATGTCAACAAATAAAGAAGTTAATATTGAATGATTACTTCTGTCTGATTCCAGCTGTTCTGGGTGTGATACAGCAACTGGTCAGTTCAAAGTCAGCAAAGGTATTAAAGTGATCAGGATAGCAGTCTATTGCCTTGTGATTTGAGAGGCAGTCATATAATCAACAAGCAGCACCAGAGTGGTGCTGGGCTTGCGAGATGGTAAAGGTAATCTCAAAGTGTGGCCATGGCGGCTGTGGAAGTCCCCGGGGAAATCAAGAGCCTTCACAGCTGCCCTGCCCGCCAGCAGCTTGCAGCACAACTTTAAAATGACAGGCCGGCGAGTGGATGTATGAGGAGGAACAGAAACTTCAGCTTGACCTTAAAGTAGAATACAATGAAAACAGCACAAACCCAGAAGTCAGACAAAGCATCAGTTTTCTAGACGATTGCGCAGGCAGGGTGCAGCTTTCACCTTGCAAATTCCAGATGAACCATGCATCTGTTCAGAGTTTCGGCGATTAGATCGCCTGCAATTGTTTTGTTGTGCCACTTAACGTGGCATCTGGTGAAGAAATATGGGTTTCAAGATGCGAGGAGCAAAAACATCTGGACCAAACGGATTCCGGATCGTTTTCCTAAACACAAATTACCAATCATTATCCGCAGGGCAAGACAGAGGGCCGGGTATCCCACTGGAGTAAGATCTCCGCGTGAAATCGATGCAACTGCGTGAGGGATGAGAGGATTTTCTGCCAACGTACGATGAAGTGTTGCATCGTCTAGCTTCACTTGACAGCTCCGTGGAGAAGGAAAATGGCTTGACTCAGCTTTCCAAGAAAATGCCAGCCCGCTGTGAGATGGACCAATATGTTGTCCAAATAAATAAAATGTCAAGTGAATAACAAACCAAGTAGCATCTGTTGCCATTACTTTGACACTTTTCATTTCCGCAAATTAAGCCTGTGACAGGATAGGATACGAATAACAGCCAGTCGGCCTCAGGAAGTAGCGGTGAGCATGTGGCTCCAGTGCAAATGCAGATAACATTATTCTCATTAAAACACTGGTATGCACAAACTCCAGTGCAGTGTTTTTTTTTTTTATTCCATTTAATTGGTGGAATAAAGGTTAATTGCTTACTGCATTGCAAATGTTTTTCTGTTTCCCAAAACTGCCTTTAAGACCTGTAAAAATAAACAATTAATACACTCCAAAGTGCAAGAAAAAGCATGTTATACTTTAGTCTCTTTGAGTCACTTGATAAAAAACAAAAAGTTGATCATTTCCACAAGATGCGGGTAAAGTTGAAGGAAAAAGAGCACTTTCAGAAGAAGGTATCAATGGAAAAAAACATAATTCATTAGCCTTTTAGAGTAAACCCATGCCTTTCTGTCACCATGTTCTGATTCCTTGAATGCTTTTCTGAGCACTCGAGGTGAGTGCACTGTACAATCTATCAGTGCCGTTAAACTGTTTTATGTGTGCAGCTACGGAGCCGTAAATCCTGCGGCGAGAATCTGTCATGTGTCAGGACGTGCTGTCATTAGCAGATTTATCCTGTGTGCAGCCTATTTTTCTTTTTAAAGAGGAACACAAGGCAGGGTGTTTGCAAAACATCTGATATGGAGGAATTTTCCAATGCTGGCACGTCGGAGAGCAAGCGTAGTTAAACAATGCCTCATATGAATGAGATTGATTTAAAACATTCAGCCATGATATATCCAGATATGACTGGAGATGGGCACCAGTAATGCATCCATCCATCTTCCCATTAACTCTGATCAGTTATAATGCCCATCATGTTTTCCCCCATGTATCCCATTAGGCCAAAAATTTCAATTTTGGAGTTTTCTGATCAGAGGATTTTCTTCCAAGTGTTTGCAGTCTCTCCATCATGGCTTATTGCAAACTGCACACAGAATTTTCCTTGGTTCTCCTTCAACAATGGCTTCCTTCTTTCAACCTCTCCATAACGGTTAGGTTTTTTTTTAGCCTGGTCAGCCAGACTGATTTACGGCGTAAACATGTCAGTCTTGAAAGCACCGGGTAGAGCCTGATTTCCAACCTGAGGTGTTGATCTCTGCAGCTCCTCCAGAGTTACCATAAGCCTCGAGGTAGAGTGATATTTTTCGTTATTTAAGGCAGGGACTGAACAGTGTTCTGTGAGATCCTGCTTCAAACCTCCGCACATCGTTATTCCAGACCTGCATGATGGGGCATTGCGTTTCACTGGTTTTCAGTCAGGTGTATCAAAGTAAAGGGGAATGAATAAATACACACGCACTTTTCTGATTTTTTATTTATTTTTTTTTACAAATGCTTTTCCATCCATTTCACTTATACGTAAAACTATTACCCTTGCTTATCGTATTCCGATCAGATGCAGTGAAGATCGTAGATGTTTGTAGAAATTTGAGGGGGATGAATGCTTTTGTGAGACACAGTACACGTTCAGAAATAAGCAACTGACCATCTGCAGTGTCCAGGCCAAATTTCCTATTGATGCTTCTCATATGGGGGTTGCAGTTTTTGTGCAGTTTAGTGATGCATCAGAGTTACTACTCCTGGGTTTTGCATACTTGATTTCAGACAAAAGCACATGAAAGAGGCTTATCCTTTCTGCAGGGCTTATCCCCCGAAAATGAGCTAATTAAGAGAGAAACACGTAATGCCTGATCCAGGAACTGGTTGAGTCAGCTGAAAACACAAAGGAGATACTTCCGAAAGATGAATGTATTGGCTATGACCTGCTAAAAGATGGAGACACTAAAAGACACCTAAACTAACTCCAGAAGCTACAGCAGCAGCTGATGGTCAGAGAAGGGATATTTAAGAGGTGTGAGGCTTGTAACGGTTGATATGATGTAATACAGTGCTGGCCATAGTTACTGGTACTCCTGGTAAGGAGGTGGACAAAGCTTTTACACAACTTAATCTGTTATTGTAGTAGCAAAGTCTCACATGGGACATTTTTTGCTACAATACAACCCAATTTATGTAGAAGTGGTGCAAATCCACACAATTCTTTCAAATGTCATTAATGGAGGCACAACTTCAGTGTTTTGTGAATAGTTTTTATTATTATTTACAGTGAAACCCAAAATGATTTATATCCTCGGCTGATTTAGATTTAAAGCATCCCTTTAATTTACTTTGACTGGAAGCAATGCTAACATTTTTAGAGTGGCCCAGCCAGAGTCCTGACTTTAATTTGATGGATAATCTGTGGAAGGACATAAAGATTATGGTGATGACAAAGGGACCTTCCAGCCTCACAGACTTAGACGAAAAGGGAAAAGATGAATAGTCACAACAGGGGAACCATGTAAAGAAGTTGGTCAGCTATTATAAGAAGGGTATGATTACCAATAAACTAATGCCAATAAAGGCTTGTCCACGGATTTCTGGAAAGGGTTTGATGATTTTTGACATCCTATTTTGTAATAAAATACAAATCCAAAAGTATTTTACAAACTGATACTTCTTTTTTTTTACATCGTTTTATTCTGTATCCGAGATGCCTGTCTCATTTTCTACCACAAACAACCTACTTGGTTGAATGAAAATTATTTTACACATACAATCATATTCAATAAAGTAGAACATGCATTTGTAAGACACATGTTTGCCATATTAAAAGTACTTTTTGAAAGAAGAAAAAAACAACAACCTTCAACCTTATTAAACATACTTTTTACCAAGCCCCGTTTTCTGCATGAAAATGTTAGCTTTTTTAATGGTCCGATGCAATGTTCTAATCTTAAATGCAGTGTTTAAAAGCTTTAAAAATGTCAATAGTCTGTGTTCATCTCTATGATGTGTTTTCCTTACTGAAATGAGTACCTGAAATAAATGAACTTTTCAATAATATTCTAATTTATTGAATATGGCTATAGATCTGCCAGGTGTATGAACAGTTTCGGGCTTAACTGGATGCTGTGAAATGCTTTTATTGATCAGAGATGTGATTTTTCCTGGGGGGAGCCCTATATGTACCTGGCTCTCCCAGTGTGTAGGCGCCAGATTCTCGAAATCCATCATGTTAGTAGACCTTTCAGCTGTCTTTGTCTGCCCTCCTGTGTGTGACTTAGATCGTTCTGTGGATTCCCTCCTGTTTGCCTCGCCCATGTCGGACTCTCTCATTTGGTCTTCAGATTCTGGACAATGACCCCAGCAAGTATCCTGACCTAGCCTCTCTGTCTCAGTCCTCCTGTTACCTCTGCCTCTCTGTGGTTCCTTGTGGATGAAGACCTCGGACCGTACCTGGACAAGGATTCTCAGATTCCCCCTCTGTTACCTCCACCTGCCTCTGATCACGGGTCTCCTGGATAACCTTCCAGCTGACCCTTCTGGAGCTCTGTTCCATTTGCCAAGTTGCCATCAACTAACCACTCGGTCACCCTCCTTGGATTCAGTACCACCTGCCCGATTCTAGACAATTAGTGGATTACATTCAGTGTAGAGAATTATCCACTGTGTGTCCTGGAGCCACTAACCTGTTCTTCTCTTTTTCTGCAGTTCCTGTGTGCATGCCAGTCAGTTTCCAGTCCAGCTTCACTTGTTGCTTAAATAAATCTTTTAAACCGTTCCTTATGTCTCGGCTGAATTATCGGGTCCAAATCTTAATTCTTTACACTTTAGTGTTAATGTTTCAGTATGAAAAATTTCTAACCTTCAATGTTAGGGAACAGCAGCATGCAGTGACCTTGATGCCAACCTTTTGCCATCAAGGTCACTGCATGCCATCATGGTTCCCACTGAGTGCATAACAGCATGCCTGCTGTTATGCACTCAGTGGGAACCATGATGCTGTGGGCCTTTTTCATTCGCAAAGGCCCTGGGAACCATGTTAGAGAGCAAGGCTGCATGATTTTGTTTTTTATTGAGAAGATGCTGCACCTTAGAATCAGTTGGACTCTTCCAGTTCACTGAAAATAAGCTGGATTTGGTTGTTGTTGAGCTGAAGAGAAGAGAGCATTGGAGAAGACCCAGGACTTTGGATGATCTAGACTAGAGAGATCTCTCTTCCAGTCTGCGGCAACCTTGTGGAGACAAAGAGCTGTACGGAAAGGTCCCTTTAATTTATTTAAGGTTTTAAATGTATTAAAACAGGGACACCAACATTTTATTTATTTAGAAAATATTTTTTTTAATGTAGGATGTCATTCCTAACTCAATAATAGTTCTCTCACCTTCAAAAAAACCCTGTAAAACCATTGATCCAGACCCCTTTTTGGGATTGTAAGATCCTAAAGCTCTAGGGAAGAAAATTACAAATAAATTAGGAGTTGTTCAAAAATTATTGGACTGTAGAATATATCCCAATGTTTTATAACGTTATCTTTTATAGTTAGAACAGCCATTTACCATCTCTGTAAAATGAAAAAAAAAAGTTTTTATGTCGAAAATAAGTCCAGTCTCATCAAAATGGGCTTTCCACAAAATTTGTGTCAAAAATAAAGTTTATGAAAATCCTATATTCTATTTGACAGTATTCTGCAGACATTGCTTTAATGGATCATGAAATCGTGCAGGATTTTATGCATAAAGTGACCGGGATTTGAGAATTTTACATGGTTTGCTTTAAATCCTGTGAAACATTTAAAGTGAAAGAGCCACAGTTTCAACATATTTACCTTTTTACTTGTTAAAAAGTAAAGGGACAAAGATGGTAACTTCCTAAGACTAAGAAGGTAATTTAAAGTGTTTATCCAATCTCTCATGGAAACAGGTCATGTGGGAGCATGGGGAGAATGTACACGCTGACAAACCTCTCCAGAGGAATCCGGTCATCTGTGGTACAACCTTCAGCTGTGTTTATAAAAAGTAATTGAACACTGTGGTTCCAACAAATAAGTAACAAAAGGTATGGCTACGCGCTGGTATACCCTGCACAGTGTATATAGCCTGATCAGCTCTTCTCTCATCATATTAGTCTAAACCAGGGGTCACCAACCTTTTTGAAACTGAGAGCTGTACTGACCTCTGAACTAGAAGAGTCCAAACTCACCAATAAACATATTGTCAACGCTCTTTTGTTTTTAGATATTGTCATTTTTAAATCTATATAAATGCAAGTGTGATTACAGATTTAGAGCAAAAGACTAAGATAACATTTTAGATGTAGCTCACTGGAGGGCTGTGTTAGTTTTAGAACAGGCTTGAGGGCACCACATATGGTCCTTGGGGGCACCATGTTGGTGACCCCTGGTCTAAACCCTCCAAGATGGCTGATAAGGCCAAACTTTGGTTGTCATTTTTGTCTTTTATAAACTGTTTCAGTAACACAGGCTGAAAAAACAGAACTATCACAAACACTGTAGTAACCGTGATGTTCCCTACCTGTCCCTGTAATTTCTGATCTCTTTTGTGGAGGAAAGATTTTGTAAACAGGTGCTTACTGGGAACAACTAAGAACAGCACAGCACCTTCTGCAGTTCTTGGCATCACCGGTAAACACATGTGACAAGCTTAAAAAAATTATAGCATGTGCAAAATCTCCCTTGAAATTGTGCAAAAGTCCAACCTTTAATCTAAGTATACTTTTATTTAGTAGGGGTAAAATTGCACATGAAAGAAAAAATTGTTTTTATCAGAATCACGTCACAATTATGGATCAGCATCAGTTTTCCTGTACAGCTCAGTTATTACAGCACAGGGGTGCATGGTAGCAAGACAGATCTGGGTCCTCATTCAGCCCTGTTTGTCACGTTTCCAGTTATTTTAATCATTTTAGTTTTAGCTATGATTACGCTGAGACAGGTTTAGGTGAGCAGCTATTTTCTTGTCACCAACTCCCTGCCTTGTTTTTATGGCATGTTCTCCTTTTTTTCTTTGGGAAAAGAAACTGAGAGAAATGGGCCTATTGCTTGTCATATTTGACTTGCCATAATTTAAAAAAAAAGGGCTGAGACACCATTTAAACAGCTAAAGTTACATTTGTTTTAAAATAATTGGTAGGAATATCAATTATTGTAGCTCTGGTAAAGTTGGTTTAAAAAAAATAAATGATTTCTTGATGTGAGATTTTATTTTTCACCTGACTGAATTAATGTACTGAAGGGAAAGGTTGGATATTTTATTGTCTCAGTGTGTGATGATGCTACTGCAACAAAATATGAATTTGTTTTTAAATAGGATTTACACGGAGCCATGATTATAGCCAGGGCCGCCGTATTCCCAGTTTACTTAAACCTGACTGTTCTTGGCATATCAAACTGGTTTAATTGCCTCCCACACAGCAGGTAGTCCTGTGTGTTTGTTCACTTTATTGGATTGTTATTTCACCAGGGAATATCAAACACTTCCCTAGTCATACATGGAAAGATTTTACACAACTAATGTGGTGGTGTTCACATGCCATATGCTGATTCATTTGAGATGGTTGACTTGGTTCAATTTCCATTATTATGTTAAAATATTTAATTGTTTTTTGAAATTTTAGGTGTCAGATTGTCACAAAACAGGGGCTGGTCTTTTGTTTTTGTTGCATGGCTTTGAGGGCTTCTGAATTAGTTCTTTCAAGTCCTTGAAAACCCAAATTCACCTGAGGAAACAGATCCAACAACAGATGAAGACCCAGTTTAATCCAACTCCCAAACATTTTCTGCTGTATTGCAGGACTTATAGAAAGATTAAATGTCAGTTTTGACAGGGTTGCTGTACCTGTTTATGATACGCTAGCCTGGCTATCAGTCAGCTGTAGGATGACAGAAATCCCTGCTGTATAACTTTCCAACCTCCAACATTTCTACCTTGCACAATGCTGTGAAAGTGTAAAGAAAACAGAGCTGCTACAGTGCCTTCGAAAGAATATTCATGCCCGTTGAACTTTTCCACATTTTGTCACATTAAAACCACAAACATGACAGTATTATATATGGATGTTAAGGCTGATGCAAAGAACTGCATAATTAGAAGGAAGAAGGAAATCAAAAAATTATTTCCAAACCATTTCTCCAAAATTCAGAAAATAAGCCATCCATATGCACACAGCCTCCTTTACTCTGATACCCCATTATAAAATCCAGTGCAACCAACTACTTTTAGAAGTTGGATAGGTAGTAAAAAAGAGCCTAGATGTACATAATTTAACTTCTATACAAAAGCAGCTGTTCTGTGAAGACCTCAGTGGTTAGCTGAATAAACATCATCATGAGGAGCAAGGAAGACACAACAGGGTTAAACTCTGGTTAACTTTAAGGCAGAGCTATGCTGTAAAACCATATACCAATATCTTATGAAGCACTATTCAACTCATTATCTAAAAATTAAAAGAGGCCAATCAAAGAGAGCATTAATCAGAAAAGCAGTAAGGGGTTTTGAGGAAAACTCAGGAGTTGTTGAAGAGATCCACAGCTCAGGTTTAGTGGCAGGACAACCAGGGGTCATGCACTCTGCAAATCTGACCTTTGGAAATGATTGGCAAGAATTAAGACAGTGTCTAGAGAAAGCTATGAGATATCCAGTTTGAAGTTCGCCACTAGCCATTTAGGGGACAAATCTAACATTGTCCTGCATGTAAAACGGTGTGTGTTGCTGAAGACTAACACTGTGCATTACCCTGAACACACCACCGCCACTGTGCAGCATGGTGGTGGACGTATCATACTGAGGGGATGCTATTCTTAACCAGGGATCTGAGAACATGGTCAGAGTGGATATGAAGATGGATGGAAACCTGAGTGTTGATGTGGCTGAATTCAAAGCCATGTCACAATTTAATTAAAAAAAAATGTTGAAACCATCTTTGGTTTTCCTCCCACGTCATAATAATGCACTACGTCCTGTTGGTCTATCATAAAATCCTACAAAGCAGTGTGTGTGGTTGTAACGTGAAAAAAAAAATGGGGAAAAAAGTACAAGATGCATTAACACAAACTGTGTTTGTTATTGTAAGACAATATTTTTTTCTCTGGAAGCAACATAAAAGTCTTGAAGCCTAGAGAGTCCAGTTTACTTTATTACATCAGAAAACGGTCACACAGTCACAGGAGGAGAAGAAAAGCAAGTAAGAGTTACCATTGGGGGTCAGTCACTAATGCAAAAACAAGACATATTGTAGTTAAACAGTCTTGCCTCCAGCGCGGCGCTCCTTTTGTTTCATCCACCTCCGCAGTTGTCTAAATACAGCAGACAGTTGTTTGGGTCGAAGCCACTGATCTTGATGAACGACACTGTTACCGATCATTTACCACAGCTTAATTTACCACATATTATATTGCAACATCTTGTAAAAAGCACACATGTAGCTTTATGAGCGCACAGTCAGATAATTGGTTTAATAATGCATCATGAAATCAAAAACCATTAACCACAAGAGTGATTTAAATGAGGGATGAAAAGTAAATATCTACGTGTCGCAGTGCAGCTTCCTGGTGGATGGTTCTCTCCGCTGTGATAAACTAATCTGAATGGGATCAACATCACACATCATAAGACACCATAAAAATTGGACTTAGTGCCAACAAATCTATGGAGGCTGTACATTTTATATGGCAATTACTGTCTGCTATATTCAGACTTGTTTTTGTTGATGTCATTGTTTTAAAATTAAAAAAAAAAAATACAAAAAATGCTGTCAGTCAGAGAGAGAGAGAGAGGGAGAGAGGGAGAGAGGCTTTAGATCAGGAGAAGCAGCAGAAAAACCTTGAAGCTTGGCCACTGTTTCATTTGTTCTGCTACCCAACTTCGCTTATAACATTAATCATTTGCTTACTTGCACAGCAGAAAGCTGGCCAGATTATGAGAAATCGAAGAAATGTGTTTAATAAGATTACCAAATCATTAAAATGCTGTCCTTATTACTCCTGGCAGGGACGTAGGACGTGGGGAGTCATGTGACCCATCAGCCTTCTTTGCTAATTGAGGACACGTGGGGCTATGTAGGTCAGGTTCTCGCCGATCGATACTGCTGCACCCCTTTATTCCTGCTGAAAAAAATAGTTTTATTTTTATTACCCTGGATCCTGGATGCTCTGCGGTAGATTAGCTGTCTCCTTTGCTTCGTTACCAGTCCCAGTTTCCTCCCACACAACCTTTTATATCCTTTGAGCAGTTCGCTGACTCTGTGTTGCACAAATACAGGAGTTCAGAGGCTCTCTCGGTGTACACAGCTCACCGGTGGTGGGAGTGAGTCTGGGGGCAAGGCAGCACAGGCTCGGAGGGGAGGGCAGCCATTAGGCCCGGGTGGTACAAGGCTGGTCCCGAACCTCCCAGCCCCTGAGTGGAGGGCTCCATGCCCACGTTGTGGTGCAGCGACAGGTGGGCATGGCACTGATCCAGCACTGACTGCTCACACCTGTACAGAGCCAGGGGATTCAGCTGCCGTGGTATCTGGACAGAACAGAAAGCAGGAAATAGAAAGGATAGGGAAAAAAACCCATAGCGTCACATATAAGGCTTCCAAAAACAGCCTGAGAAGCCTCCATGCCAACATTTATCAGCTCTCAGAATATTAAGAATTGGCTTAATTTACATCATGCTGTCAAGGCATAGCTCCGTCATTAATGGAGACTTGGCCGGTGATGCAGCGTTGTGCCCCAAGACCTGAAATCTGTGCCGCTCAAACACCCACTTTGAGCTGGAATGATTTATATGCAAGATGAAAGCCTTAAGCAAGAGTGCACACATATTTTCTGCCCTCCTTTAAATGGAGTCAAGGCTCCATTTAGGAGAGACTGCTTATTACATTACAAGCACTTCGCTGATTCAAAGCCCCGTGTTCATTTTAAATGCTAGTGTGGTCCGAATGATGTCAATTAAAGAGAACAAAGCTGCATCATGGCTTGTGTAATACAGATATTAATAGATTAATGCATATTAATGCGTTCACACAAACTATGGATGCACCCGTACATTGCAGAATGAACAAAGCAGCAAAATGCAAAAACATTCAACCTCTCAGATTGGATTTTTACTGAACCCAGCAGGAGACACAGAAGGATAAATACATACGGTGTACTGTGTCAGGAGAACAAGACTTATTGTGGTATGCTCATAAGCATACCACAAATGCTTATGAGATCACGAATGGCTTTTGGGAGATCCCTCAGTAGTTTTGCCAGATTTCCATTTCCATTTCCATTTTTTTTCCTTTGAGATTTCACAAACAATTTTCAATATCCCAGGTTACTTGTTAAGCTTCTGGAAAAGTTTTGCTAGATCCTGCACAATTTTGCATCCAGAGCTTCAAGTTGCAAACCATGTGAAGGATCTCCACCAGAAATATGTGACTTTCCCCCTAAAAAAGCAAATATGACTAAGCTCCATGAATGGAAGCTTTCTCCAGCTCTTATGCTTTCCCAAGGTCTTGTGAGAACGGGTGCTTTTTGCCAGATTTTGCAAATGTTTGGAGGAACATCGTTCGTGAGATTCTGTCAAAGTTTCGCAACGTTTCTTGCATTGAATGACTTTTTAAGATCTCGCAAAAGTTTTACGAGACTCTGGAGAGTCTCCGGCAGAAACGCTTAGCATTCATTTCCATTTACCAACAGTAGTTTCTCGCATTCTCATCTGAGATCTCACCCACGTTTGCAGATTTCGTTTCCCTTTTCCATATCATACCATCTTTATTTATAAACTGCTTGAAAACAGCCAACGGCTGAAACAAAGTGCCGTACATGGCTACAAACTAAAACACATCCATTTAAAAAACAAGAATAAAGGATAATGCATAAAAACACTTAAAAGACACAACAAGACCAAGTTAAAACAAAAACTAAGTCTCACTAGTGGTAAAAGCCAAAGAATAATAGTAAGTTTGAAGCTGTGTTTAAAAGGTATGCAGTGAAGGAGCCTCTCTTATGTGCAGGGGCAGGTTATTCCATAATTGTGTACCAACAATAGAAAAGGCCCTGCCTCCTCTGAGCTTCCTCTTAGACTTCGGTACGTCAAGGAGATGAAGTTCAACTGATCCAAGGGGCCGAGAGGGCGAGTCGGGATGAAGAAGCTCAGAGGTACAGCAGGGCAAGGTCATTTCAACACTTAAAAAGGAAAATTAAAATTTTAAAAAGAACTCTAAAATACACAGGGAGCCAATGGAGTGAGGCCAGAATAGGGGTAATATGCTCTGTTTTTGGAGTACCTGTTTTGAACCAGCTGCAGGCGAGAGAGCAATCCAGACAGGATGATATAAAAGCATGGATCAACGTTTCAAGGAGTTGTCTTGAAATATTTAATTCAAGACAACTCCTTGAATTTAATTTATTTATTTTTTGCCAGTGGCCTTAAGTGCTAAAAATATGATCTAACAACTGCTCTGATGTGACCGTCTAATCTCCTGAAACTCCAAGAGCATCTAAACACAATTACAAGGTCGGCCTTCTATCACCTGAAGAACATTTCCAGGCTTAAAGGACTAATGTCTCAGCAGGATCTGAAAAAAACTAATCCATGCGTTTATTTTTAGTAGGATTGATTACTGCAACGGTGTTTTCACAGGTCTGCCTAAAAAGTGGATCAGACAGCTGCAGCTGATCCAGAACGCTGCTGCCCGTGTCCTCACTAAGACTAAGAAAGTAGAGCACATCACCCCAGTTCTAAAGTCCTTACACTGGCTCCCTGTATCTCAGAGAATAGACTTTAAAATACTTCTGTTAGTTTATAAATCCCTAAATGGCTTAGCATCTCAATACATTACAGACTTGTTATCAGTGTATCAACCCTACAGACCACTCAGATCTTCTGGCTCCAGTCTACTATGCATACCTAGAACCAGAACCAAACACGGAGAAGCAGCATTTTAGAAAAGTGTAAAAGTGCTGAAACCCTGAGTTCCTTTAAAATGTTAAAAACCTATTTTTTTTGGAGTTGGCTTTAAATGTTAATGTGGAAGTTTGTGGTCCAACTTGTCTTATACTGTATCTTACCTGCTGCTACCATTCCAATGTAATGTACTTGCCTCCGTAATCAATCTCAAAAGACCTTGGGATTTATTCAAATCTTTTAAAAATACCTGTCTCTGTAATACTTTTCTTTCCTGTGTTTTATCTTTGTTTGTTTATGTACAACACTTTGAATCGTCTTGTTACTGAAAAGTGCTTTATAAATAAACTTGCCTTGCCTAATCACTGTCTAACTTAAAGCCCAAATCAGTGACAGGTGGTTCAAAATTGCTGTTAAGGAGCAATAAGCAATTTTGTTATTTTAAATAGAAAGAACTAAAAAATTGTGATGTGAAGAACCTGTCGTCCCCTTCTCACGACAGGGGTAAAGGGGGCTGGATTGCAGCTGGAGCGGAGGTAGAGAAAGGCGTGGCTTGTGGCACATCTTGTTTTGGTCTACAGACAGTGCTTAACAGCCCACCTAGTGGTAAAATGTCCCTTATTGCTCCTTTACTGTCCCTTGTGGTACTTAGTAAATGTTGGTCCTTTCATTAAATCATGAAAACTTACAAAGGAGAATATCTTTCATTCACTTTTTAAAAAAGTTGTAGTTTTTTTAAGCTCCAGCCTTTTGTCCTGATCATATTTCCTGCTAGGATAAAACCGGTCATATACTGTGAGTCGTTGTGTGTAAAAGCAATAAGTTATGGACAGAACATCTATTATAAACTAATGTTCTAGTTGTTCATTCTATCGGATCAGGAAGGCTTTAGCAAAAACTGATTTGATATGAAATGCGCTTTATGACGGTTTGTCAAGAATTCACAGTCCTGTCACTTTTCAGAGCTCTGAATTTAAAAACCCCTCATTTTAAAGGTTACATTCTAGTCTTTCAGTAGCGGTGTCCCTCAGTTTATTCTCCTCTTTAATAAGAAGATTAGTGGAAAACACCATTGTCTAATTCAACGGCTGAACTTTGCACACTACTTGAGAGGACTTCATAAAAATTCATGAGCAACAATCCTTAGAATGCACAATGAGCTGGCTGAAGGAGGGACGGTCTGCATCTGGGAGTTCTTTGTGCAGATTGCCAGGGGAAAGGGTACACTGAGGACTTGTTTCTCCAATTATTTCTACAGAAGGAGTCAAACATGTGAGCAGAAGAGTTGATTTGGATCCAGGCCTCTTTTTTGTCTATACATGCAGCAGTAGCCGGCAGCGCATTAGCAACCTTTGCCTCCTCAACATTTTCTTCCTCCGTTTAACGTTTCTAATTGTGCCACAGACTGAAGCAAGTTACCCAGGCAATAAGGGGATGTGTTTGCCCATCAGTGCTAAGTTTTATAAACTAACATGGATCTTTAAATGTAATAAGAAAAGCATCCTTGGGGAGTTGAAGAGGTGTTATTATATGGATCTTCAGACTAAACAATATGAGCAGCCCAGACAGTTAAAAAGATTGTTGTTGGTTTTTTTTTAAACAAAGAGACCTCTGCATTTTCGGTCGATGTGCGTCACCAACAAGAGCATGTAAAAATGCTCGAGCTTGCCAGTTAATCTGTGCAGACCTTATATTCAAGCATATTTCACATTACCTTGGGATTGATTCAAACCTTTTAAAAAGGCTTGACATGAGCTGCCTCTCATTTTTTATCATTATGTTTGGTCCTGAATAGCTACATCAACATTTAAGATTATGTCTGCTATCTTGAATTTCAACTCAAAACCTTTTTTTAATTATCATTTCTTTCTACAAAAAGACAAATGAATGCACATGTTGTATTTATTTGACACACGCTGCTAAATTAAAAATGATGAAAGCATGAAGATAAACAAGCTGAAGGCATAGAAAACATATTTTTCAGTTGCAAGATCTGGTGAATAGCAATCGCTCTGCATCACCACCTCCTTCCCTCCCTCCTTCTCTCCCTCCTTCTCTCTCTTTCTCCTCAACCACTTTTGTCAGTTTCTACTTTTTGCAGCTCCTGGCTTGAACTGTCACCTACTTCAGCTTCTATAAAGTGCATCCTCAGCCCTTGCTTACCATGAAATAAATTGTAATTTCTGTTTCACGGGGTCTTTAATTTGTAGCAAGGTACTGCACAGTATTTTTCCTTTGACAGGTGCGGGTGGATTATATGCAGTTTCTCTCATAACTGTTGTTAAGCAGAACAAAAAACAGAGACATTTAAGCTCTTCTCACTTGCTTCCGATCAGCTCCATAAAGTCTCTCCTTATAATTCATTGCGTGAGTTTGTTAAAGGGAGTGATTCTGCAGAGGAAGACAGAACCATTTGTTGATTTGAAAATGTTTTTTTCACAAAGAGTGTTGCTGAGGGAGTTAGGTGTGACATGAGGTGGAAACTTGGATTTCGCACCTATGGTAGGAGTTGTTCTAATGGCCTTTACTTGATAATTTGCACTGTGCTGTATGTTTAAGCAGCACTGTCATCTAAAGACCCTAGCAATGCAGTGGGGAAATTGACACATGTGTGACTATTTTTACCTGTGGCAAGGATCTGCAATAAACCTTACAATGCATACATTACTGTTGTGCCATAACCTTGGACTGAAACTGTAGAAAAAATGTGCTGGAACATTGTTTTTCTTTTTCATTTATCTTGAATAAATGTAACTTAACCATTTTCTAATTCATAATTTACATTTTTAAAGGTATACAGCCACGTAATATGGTTATAAAAACGACCAAAAACCATTTGATCATGATAAAATACGGTTATATACGCCAAGCCTCCATCTTGATAGGGTTTTGATAGTCCTTTTTGAGCCAAAAGATAATTCGCTCTCGGGCGCGATTAACAAATATAAACAGATGTGGCGACATCTACCGACAGTGTCGCAGAACTATCATAATGCTGGTTTGATTAATTTATAAATCACTTGTAATTAATGCCGGACCCAGACTGACCCTCTGCAATGCCTCGTAGTAATGCGGCAGCTCAACGTGATTGCAGACCAACCATTATTAATTAAATACACCGACAGCAGCTTTAACAGCCTCACATCAGAACATTTGCTCATGTCAGTCAACTCTGCGGTCACATCTGAGCCTCGGCAGGTTTAGCGTCCGCTTCAGTGAACACCAATGGTCACACTGTATTCCCAGCGACATTCCAATCTTTTCCCTCTCAGAGTCATATTTATTTATTTTCCTGCGCTTTTTTTCACTGGATCTTGGACCTTTCTTCGTGGCTTTGCTGGGAGATGCTTACCTGACTCTGCCAGATAGATTTGCTCCGCATATCCATCTGGAAACCTTCCGTTGAAGTAACTTTGGGAAGGGGCGAAAATACTGGTTAGCTGATTGGCCTATGTTGGTGATAGACGGGCCAAATGAACCAATCAGATTCGTCATCGCTCGTAACAGAGCGACGACGAAAACACAACCACAAGCCAAGCTACTCTTGCTGCTGCAAGTAAAGGCTCGTTAGCTCAGCAAAGAAATACTCTGTAATTCCGATAAAACTTGCTCCATAGCCACGCTAACGCTAGTTTCATCGGCTGAAGCCGCCATGTTCTTTAGACTGAACTGACGCGCTTCTCGTTGCGTCACACCTCAACCCGCCTCAAAGCCAACGCTGATTGGACGTTCGTTTGGTGAACGGCTCCAAATTTTCTTTAACGGAGAGTAGCCAGACTGATCTGCGAGTGAAACCTTGAAAGCTCGCGAGATCAGGATGGTCTCACGAGGCTAGGGAGATGCTAATAGATGTTAGCGACTTCCTTGTTTTAACCCCTGCTGTGCATGCGCTAGACATACTTCCATTAAAAGCGTAAATAAGCACGAAAGGCTTTACTTACTAACAAAGCAAAAACAAAGCATAAAACACCAAAACAACAACTAATATGCCAGCAGAACATGATAATCTTTCATAAAACGTTGTATGCAACCTGAGTGAGCTACTGACGTATAGATTTTTTAAAAAGTCAAATAACATGGCTATGCACCTTTAAGTTAATCAAAGTGTTAAGGAACCTTTTAATGGTATTTCATAACTTCCTGTTTCTCTGTGGCACAAATGACATGAAGCTGGGGCCCATTTCTGTTGGGCCATCTCCATTAGAAAATGACAAAATAAAAAATCCATTCAAGTAAAGTAGAGATGTTTTAACTTGCCAGCATCTACCATCAGAGCAATAAATGAAGAGTTTTAAACAAAAGGTACTTTGACAAACAAAGGTGGAATGCGAAGTTTATCCTGCCGCCACACACAGAGAGAAGGAAGAAAAAGGGAATTAAAAAAAAATCTCCAAAGCTCAGTTTTAGAGAACTGCAGCATATAATTGTGTATGGGGGTCACCAAGTTTCCATAACGACCATTTCTTTTAAAGCTTTTGTACACTTGGTGCTGGTAAGAACTTGACATCAGATAAAGGGATCCACGAATGTCATATTAGTTTGTTTTTTTCAAAGGTGCATTTGAACTATTCTTTATTCTGGGGAGGATAAATGTTTTAACTCCAGTTATTTCTAAAAACGAGAACTGGATCCGGTCAAAGAACAAATGAACACGTTTTTAAATCATATATATAAAGTGCATTCTGCAGTATGCACAATTAAGACCAAAGTTATTTGTAACCCTGGCAGAATTAGATCATTTTCAGACAAGACATTTGTTTTTGATAGGAAATTAAATAAACATCTGTCAAAAGATAATAAAATAGAAATTATTTATCTGTTTCTATTTACAATCAATGAGAAAATGGCATGTCAGTGGCCTGTTCATCCTACCCTCACGTTCTGGTACAAAAGCATCTCTGTCATACACGCCTCCATGGCAGATCAGAGTCAGGAGTTGGAATCGCGAGCATTTGGAGCATTGATCAATAGCATTTGTTACACCTTTGAACATAAGCCCATGCTAACAATGATGCAGCTAACATCAACTGGACCCATTCTGTCCTCCACTGCCGAGGCAGTGGAGGACAGAATCTCTGACCTCTGGCCTGCTGGTTAAAAAAAAGCCTCGTTCAACCACGTTTAGCAAGGAGAGGAAGAAATCGTTCAAAAATCTCAAAAGACCAATCCGTGGCGAACCCACCAGTGTTGCCCTGGTCACTCTTTGTGTTTCAACATGTCATTTTCCCTCATCCTGACCATAGCCCCGCTTAACCCCCACCACTCTCCGACACCCCTATCCCCCACTTTGGTGGCCTTTTTCAAAACGTGGCTGGGGGCGGGGTTATGTTTTTACATTGGGGTGAGTTACTCTTTAAATGTGCTGTATAAATAAATTTTACATTTACATTGACCATGCCAGACAATATGTGCAGTTTTAGATATATGCTAACCCTGTTGAAAATGGATGGACTTTGCATAAAACCAATCAACAAACATAAAGGAACTCCAATGATCCTAGCAAGAAAAATTGTCTAATATCCAACCCGAATTATGCAGGAGCTTGTTCATGGCAACAAAATGTATCACATTTTAGTGGATGACGTGTTTAGATACATTTGAGCCTGGATGTAATTTTGAGAAAATTCACAATACCTTTAAGAAATTATGCACCCAGTTTGTGTTTTTGAAACTCAGTGAAGTTGTAATTTGTGTTATTAGGCATCATCCATCTATTGTCTACATAACTTTTTCATGTAGCAGGGAGATTGGCGCTATCTCCAGAAGTTATTGGACAAGAGAGGAGGTATAGTCTAAACACACACACACACACACACACACACACACACACACACACACACACACACACACACACACACACACACACACACACACACACACCTAATGGCCATTTAGAGAGACCATTTAACCTCACCTAACCTTTTTGGACTTTGAGAGAAAGCTGTAGTACCTAAAGAAAACTCATGCATGCACAGGGAGAACGTGCAGAAAGGTTTTAACTCAGGACCTTTTTGCTGCAACGCAGCAGTGCTACCCTACAAATGCCCAACATCTTCAAAAGCTTAAAATGAATATGAGCAAAGATTTGTGTTGCTGAAGAGTTTATGTAAACTGTACGTTTCTTCACAATAAATGAATCATCAAATCAAGAAGTAAAACGTAAAACATATAACCTGCTAGTAAAACCTATGGTTTAAACTAAAAGTATTGTATTGGTGAGCATTTTATGCAATCTAAAGAGACATATTGAATAAAGACAACATTTTAAGTTCTGGGAATTTACAAGGCCAAGGTAGAGCAGCTTTCTCCCCACTGTATGTTCAACTGAAGGCCTCTGTTTGCTACAAATGCGGAGTGGTCAAAGTTCAACTAGATTAAGCTTAGATTGCAGGGAGGTTACTAAGCTGTCACTAAGCCTTGTTCGACACAGCAACAAACTGCCATGGGACACCGCCCTCCTGCAGAAATAATGGGCATGAGAACACAGTGCGCTGGGTGTTATGTCGCCCAGGACCAAGTAACTTCTGCTTGCCTCTATAATGGTTCTAGTACACTGGAACCAGTAAGTGTGACCAAAAAAGAAGCAAATTCGGTGAAGTAAAAGAACTTTTAGCTAGACTCCCATTATTACTGTGCCAAAGGTAATATTACATACTGAGCCCCTAAACCCTTTGCAATATATTTTACATTTTGTCACATTACAACAGCAGTTGTAACAGTTCTATATATATGGAGGCTAAAAGTTTGGCCCATTATTCTTTGCAAAATAGTTGAGGCTCAGTAAGATCCAGAGCACCTGTTAACATTCATTTCAAAGATTTGTTATGGTTTCTCAAGTGGATTTAGGTCTGGACTTTGACTGGGTCATTCTACCTGTGATGTGTTGAATGCCCCAGGCACAAGTATTTTCACTCCCCAATTAAGTTTTTTTTTTCCAGGACTGTTAATATTTAGCTCCAATTAATCTTCCTTGAGGATGTGCAGTTGGTTTTCTGCCACGGGTAGTGTTTTCATGTAGGCTAAAAACAATCCATCTGGCAACAACAGAGGATTTCTTTCAGTAATGGCTCTTTTTGCCACTCTCCCATAAAGATTAGATATGTTTAGTGTCTGACTAAAGGCTCTCCCAACAACAGATTCCTCCACCTGAGTTGATGATCTCTGCAGCTCCTTCAGATTCACCATGGCCGTCTTGCCTGCTTCTCTGATTAACTTGTTGATTACTATTCTCTAACCTCCTAACCCTTTAAAAAATTATATTTAAACTGAAATTAAGGAACATACACTGAATTTGTCACGTCTGGATGCAATTGGTAGCAAATGATTTCATTGAGACACATAGCTAAAAAAAAATCAATTAAGGCGATATGCCACTTTTCTGCTGGTATATTACATTAGATCCCAATGAAATACAACGAACTTGGTGGTTCTAATGTGACTAAATGTAAAAAAGTTCAAGAGGTATCAATACTTTTGCAAGGAAGTGCATATCTTAATTATACAAGGTTATTTTACAAATACAAATCTTTACTCGCTAATTCATATTAGACTACCAAGAAGGCTTAACTTAACTGTCACAGTGAATTTTGTTTAAATTGGTTAAAAAAAAAGTCTTACTAATCAGCGAGCATCAGCTTCCGCTGATGATTAAATAATGAAATGTCAAAGCCATTACTTTGTTATCTTTCACCATAAGTGTGATAAAAGCTCAATACAGATGAACTACTGCATGAAAACCTGTCGTATTTAAAATGCTTCCTTCACGTTGTCAAAACAATTTCTTTAAATTCAAACAGAATATTCAGAGTGACTATTAAACTGTTCTCCCTGCCTCATGTCTGCAGTGCAGAAGCAGTAAACTCAAGCAGGATCAGTTTCATGTCTCAGTTTAGAAGAGAGGAATAAAAGCCTTTTTGGCATACAAAACTGAGAGAGCGTTCAAGTTTAATCAGGAATATTGGGGAGAAGCTGGCTGTTATGCTTGGAGCTCTTAAAGAGGTGACTCACTGGCTAGCCCAAATTGGATATCTGCCAACATATCTGCACAGAACTGGATGCTTCATGAAGTTGGATACTGCAGGTAGTACAGTCATCACCTTTCCACTGCTTTAGTGGATCAGGAAATCTTCTCCAGACTGGATTTAAAATACAAGAATGGATAAATATAAAACAAATTTAAATATGTTGATTACTAAAGCTGTTTGAGAATAGTCTTGTTTCCTCCTGATAGGTGTCAGTTGTTGTTCAGTGAGTCACTGGATGCCATCCAAAGTGAAAGAGTAGGCATCTGGCATCAGCCTGATCTTGTCTTCGCTCTGTTAACTGTTAGCTTGACCTATTTTCACTGAAGTGAATTTTAAGAGAGAAAAATACACAGCAAGTCCTGAATAAACCTGCTACTCGTTGATGCTGCACCTTCTGATACTGGATTGTTGAATTTGGATATTATGTTTTTACCGCTTGTAATAACAACTCCACACTATTTTTGTATTCCCTTTCTCACCATTCTCTCATATAAAATAGCTCATTGTTTATCAGGATAACTACATTACTCTGAAGTGCAAATAAACTATCCAACAGGTTGAGGAACTTAAACTGAAGAAAATGTATTCATATTAAAAATAAATTTCATTTAATCTCCTTTTCATGTTATTTTAAGCTCCGGATTGTAGGGTACTAAACTACTTTAGTAAACCATCTCATTTGCAGCTAACTTGATTGTAGCTGTTAGGCATGTCAGTACAAAGTAATTTCCACCTTTTATTTTTAATATTCTTCAAACTAGTAGCTATGGAATTGCATCAGTCTGATTTCTTAACTCGTTCTGGGCAAATTATTAGTCCCAGTTCTTTTGAATATTTAATATGCAAAAATTTTCCAATTTAAATTCCAAAGCATAAAAGCTCTTTTTGATATAGTACATCAGGCACCTTAATCAGAAATTTTAATCAATTGTGATTTGTTATCTGATTTAATGTTCAATACTGACAGATGCTGGACAAAAATTTAGATTTTTAAAATGACAATACGCTCAAGTGGCTTTACTCAAAATTTTCACAAACCTACTCACTCTTGTCATTATACTCTTCATCTATTGTACCAACAGATGGCAAAGAGTGTGCACAAATTACTATACTTCTTCATTACTCTGTTTTTTCTGACTATTTTAAGACCCTCTAGCTGAATTTAATTAATTATTGAATGAATTGTACTGATTTGATGTGTATGTGAACTGTTTGTTATGTGCTTTGAAATAACATTTGATTTCCCTTAGATAAGATAAAATTAATCTGAATTCAATTGTTATTGCATCTCAATTCCTGTCAGCTTGCTAAATTAATTAATAACTAGGGTTCAACACCGATATTTTAGGCTACATTTATCTTTTAAAGGAAAATAAGTGTTGCTTAATTTCAGATGTGTGTTTTACAAGAGAAACAGTAGGACTTAGATAAGGTTTTTGAAGACATCCAAAGTACTTTTTCGGCAGCAGTGGAAAAGACAATGGTGTACGCTACTGTGGCACAGCACACAGCAATTAATTTTAATTTTCTCGCTGTTAGCTTTCGATCGCTAATGAAAGCGTTCACATAGGTGGTCCCCTGTCGCAATGTTGTGAATGTCGGTCAAGCTGCCACTAAACGATTCCCAATTAGGTGAAAGGCAGCTGCATCAAGCCAGCATGCCTCAGACTTGCACAGAAGATGTGAGCTCTCATTGGCATATTAACAACATCCTCCGCCTGAGCTGTGCTGCTGCTCTCTGTCAGCTGGATAATTCACTCAGTGGTCAATGTTGCGGCGAGGGAGCACAGACAAGCCTCTATTATCATGGCTGTCTGCTAGGCAACACACCCATGGATACAAAATGGCAATGTAAGAGCTACATAACCCCTCTCTCTGATTGTTGTTCGGAACAGATAGATTGAAAAATGATTTCTGGGTGCGTGACACAGACATGAAGCTGATAACAAGTGGACATTAATTAAGTAAGGTAAGATATGCTGTAGAGAAAACACGTGTGTTTTATCACTTGATATCAATTTGGAAGACAGAGACATTATATTCATGATATTTGAAAGTTAACTCATTCATCAAAATCATATAAAAAACTAAGACTACCAAGCATCTTTTCCATTGTTCACCTCAGAAAGTTAATTAATTTCTATTTAAACGAGAGCACACTCTAAATTAAATAAAGTAGTTAATCAGAGCAGACTCTGTGGTCTATAAACAGGAAAACGTCTTCCTAAACACTTGCCGGTAGTGTCTTAAATCAATTTTTTTTTTTTAGATATATTCATTTCTAGTCCAAAATGGCCATCTACAATCTACACAGGGCTTTATAGAAATCTCTTCAGGTTTTAAATGCAGCTGATATCAAAAACACAAAATACTTTGGTGATAGAAGCGGTAATGCCAGGTGCAACTGAATATTGATTAAACAATTTATGACAAACATCTATGAGTCACTATTTCTCTTTCTGGTCTGCCTCATACCACTCTCTAAATCTCTTAGCTTGTGGGAGGAATAGACTGAAAATGCAGATCAGAAGGTTAGTCCTAGCATCTCTAACAGACATCAAGAAAACTGAGAGGAAACTTTTCACAATCTTGGATTTATTTCTTCTTTTTAGTCACTCCTACTGCAACTTTAATGTGCTTCTTTTGCAAAGTGACATGTACCCCTATCATTTTGAAAATACACTTTTACTTGATCATTCTGGAAGCTTAAATTATATCCATTACTCTATAAGTGCCTAGACTTTTCCAGTGAGCTTGTTGACAATACATCTAAACAATGCTTGAATGGTGCACTGATGTCTAGACTATTTGGTTTTCAAGTGAATTATTTTTCAACATCTAACACAATAAAAAGTCTAAATGTGAACCTTTTATAGCCAAGATTGACTAGTGTACAAAAGAACTCCAAGAAAAGTTTGTGACCCTTTGGTTACTCCTCCTCTACGTTTCTAACAAAACTATCAGACGATTCTGGTCTATTTCTCTCTGAGTTAATGTTTGTTATGTGGGTATCAGCAGAGTGCACATACCCGTAATGCATGTGCAGACTCAGAGTATCGATTTTTTTCTTCACTTTGTGCTTATCTGTAACCTGACCCTAGCCAAATGAATTTCGCTCCGCCTAGCTCCACTCATCCATCTGGAACAGATCCATAGGAATGGCGTTTCAGAGGGCTGGGCCTTATCAAAAATCCTTGCATATGATTGGATAAGCCACTTGTCTGTCATCTTTATCGACGTGCTATTTCAACCACTCACACCGAAGCCAACCCGTGACGCTGATGAGAGCGACGCAGGAAAAAACAAAACAGAACAGCCAACAAAAGCCTTCAGAGCCGTTCTCTGATATTCTTTTAATGAAACAATATTAGGTAGATTGGACAACACGGAAGAAATAGCAGCATCAATGTTAACGCTTGCTTTCTCGATGCGAGCCGCCATTGTTGTCTGAATCAAAACAGTCTCACAGTAGCTTCTCCACTACGTCACATCTATGAAACTCGAGCCCTGCGTCCTGATTGGCTAGACAATAAAATTGGTTGAAGAAATCACTCTCTATGAAAGATGTCCCAGATGGATGTGAGTGAAGCTAGGCGGAGCTAAGCGGAACGAAATTCATCTGGCTCGTCAGGTTAGCTTATCTGTATATGTGAAAATCATAATAGTAATAATAATAATAATAATAATAATAATAATAATAATAATAATAATAATAATAATAATATAACAGCAAAAACAACAATAATAATAATATTAATACATTTTATTTTAAAATGCACCAACTTAAAAGGGTTATTCAGAGTCATACGTGCCACCTATACTTTCAACTCTAAGCACATATTTTGCATCTTTAACTTAATCAAGAATGTTGTTGTTGTTTTGTTTTTTTTACAAACTTTACCAATCTGCACTGGAAGCAAGTATAACATATTCCAGGTAAGGCAAAGAGAAGAATATTTTCCTGGTGGAGTTGAATTGAGCCTGTCAGCTAAATGCACATTGTATCCTTTTTAAACACCCTAGCTTACCTCCTAACAAGACATCAATTGAAGGTTAATGGGACTGACTTGTGATACCACAGGTAGTGTGTATTTGTCCAGGATTGTGAAAAAGGTTTAAGGTTTTTGTTATTCACATCTTTGCAATCACAATGTGTTTCTGTGGTAGCTTGTAACAAGTATGTACAGGAAGATTCAACCTAAAATTAATTCTTTCCAAAAGGCCTTCAAATGTAGACTCAACCCAGCCAACAAAATTTTTGTTAACCTAACCAGTAAAATATGAATAATAACATGAAAAATATATATATTTAAAAATGGTCCACCAATTATTTTATAAAGTATTTTCATGACCCAAAAGTAGAGATGCCAAAAGAGAATTTTGAGGATTATTTATATATAAGTATTTATATATAAATTTGGCCTAATGATACAAATTTAGCCAATTCTGATTTGTTCTTAAAGTGAGAAGTGTGTAACTAATTAGGCTTTTAATTAGAAAAAAATAAAGTACCATATTTGGCAGACTATAAGCCACACTTAAAATCCTTAAATTTTATCAAAAATTCATGGTACGCCTTATACAGTATATGATTACTGTACTTGTGCTTACTGACCGATTTTATGTTGTACCATGTGCTCAAAAATTTGTTCAATTGTGTAACTACAACTTTGGTAAGCAATGAAGCCACTCCGCTCATTGGACATTCAGAGCATTACGGTGCACTGTGTCACTACCTGATCAGACCCCTGAGCTGTCATACAAGACTGGCTGACTGTAATGTCAAAATTAGAAGTGCATTCATGTAATGGCCCCCACATACTCTGGTGTCCTCCACTCCGCGGAGGTTCACGCATACTCGAGCCTAACTCAAGGCAGACTCCGCGTGGACATCGCGCATACTGGTACGTGCAGAGCTAAATTTTTACGACCGCATACATGGTGTCACACAATAAACTGCTCGGTGGTAAAAAGTCTTTACATCAAACTGTTTTAAATGTGACACCGAGCTTGATACACTGAGCTGCTCCAAGAAGGCGGTCGCAAGGACGCGCGGCATCACAGTCCTTCTCTGTTCTCACTGACAGGTGGGAGCCTGCTAGAAAAGAAACGTCTCTAGGTGATCAGCTAGCTAAGAAATATAGGCAATAGTACGCTTGACTAGGAAGGGTCAAGCTCACAGTATGTGCACAGTAAGCCCGAGTATGTGGGAGCCTTTGAGCAGCCGACGCCCGCATTATGTAACTACTCTGTCCTCCCGACAGAAACGGATGGCTCTCTCTTTCAGGAGAGAGCTGTGTACGTCAAGGGGCGGAGTGATATTACACACTTAGTGTTGGTGCACCCACTGGGAGGCGCCATTTTCTTCGCCATCTGTCTTCTATATGAAGACGTGCTGTCGGTTGAGGAGGAATAGAAAACTAGCAAAGAGTAGATCATTCTATTAGCCATTTTCTGTTGAAATGGAGGACCATCCATGCTCTTTGCCCAGCAAGAGGTAAGAGAAAGTAACCAAGAAAAGAAAAAGAAGTAATAACTAGGAGAAAACGAAAGTCTATATCATCGCTACTATTATTACCAGGAGGAAATAATTCATGAGGGAATGGGGATTTAAAACTAGGTTGCAGCTTTCTGCCGGACAGGTAAGTTAATTCAACATAACAGTGAGGTTTATTTTTGCTGTTATGTTAGAAACAGGGCAGTGTAGAGAAGCGCCTACTCTGTCGTCCTAGCAGAGACGGCTTATTTGTTGTGTCTCTCTCTCTCCACTGGGGCTTTATTTAATTAATTTACGTCCAAAATTCTTGCTACACCAGGAAGATTCTGGTTTAAAGTAATCCTTTAATTGATCCAACATGTTTCAAATAAAAGTTTCATTTTAACCTTTTGGAGTGAACACATTCCTCACTAGAACTTGATAGAAAATCTGTGGAGGAGGCTAAAGATTAAGGTGATGGCAAAGGTGCCCCCCAGCCACAAAGACTCGCAGTTCATCACCAAGAATAAATTGTTCAAATACAAAAACATATCCATAGATGGTCAGCAGTTTTAAGAAGGGTTTGTTTCTTAAAAGGGTAAGAATAATTTTTGCCATGGCATTTTATTTCAATTGTAAAAAGAAAAAAAACTTTTAAATGTACTCTCCTTTTGCATTCTTAGATTATCTTCTAGAGATGTTTGTCTCATTTGCTATCTGAACCAAACCTGTAGGTTGAATAAAAATTATTTAAAATCTATTCTGCCTAGGATACTGATAATCTTGTGCATTAGTGTGTAAATAAAATGCTGTTATGTTTTTATATTGGACAAACCAATAAAACCAGAATTAGCTCATTAATTGTTAATTTCTTATATATTAATTAAGTCATTCATTCATTCATTATATTAGAAGCAGAATTAGATCAACAAGGTCGAGCTCTTGGGATCTGTTTCAGTAATTAAAATAAATACCAAGGCAGTAAGGCCTGTATAAGCTATGAACATTAGAAAAGATGAAAACATTAGTTAAAAATAGATGAAAGCAATACATTGACTGTTGATGCTGTTTTTATTGTACCCCCATTACACTAGGAATTTGTATAAATGCTTTTATGCTTAACTGATTGTCAGAGTCATAAGTCTCTTCCATCCTCAAGAGTATCTCACAAAGGAACTACATTCCTCGCGTTTTTGTAAATATTTTAATATTCCTTTTCATGTGGCAGCACTGAAGACATGACACTTTAATACAAGATAAAGTAGTCAGTGTACAGCTTGTATAATTGTATGAATTTGTTGTCTCTTCAAATAAACTCTGTACACAGACATTAATGTCTGTGTACCAAGAGACTCTTTTGCAACAAAAGAGTCTCTTGGTACACAGACATTAGTGTCTAAACTACTTGCAACAAAAGAGTGTGCACCCTTAACCACAAACGTCCAAATTGTTTCTGGCCACTATTATTTTCCAACACTTTCTTAAGTCTCTTGGGCCTGGAGTTTACTAGAGCTTCACAGTTTCCCACCACAGTCCTTTTATACTCCTCCATGACAACATCACTGAGCTGGTCAATGTTAGAAACCTTGACCTCCTCCACCTTTTATTTTAGGACGCCCATCAGATGCTCAATAGGGTTTAGGTCTGGATACATGCTTACCTACAATGAGAGGGTCAGAGCAATGACACCAAATTTAACACAGCTGCTCCCCATTCTCACCTCAGGCCTTGTAACATTAACCAGTTACATGATACTGGAGAGGGAAATGGCTTTGCAGGAGTAATTTGGACATTTTCACTTGTACTCATTGTACTCACTTTTGTTACAAGTGGTTAAGATATAAATTGCTTTGTGATGTGTTATTTTGAGGAGACAGTAAAGTTCGAGTTATTCAAGCTGTACACTGTACACAAATTGTAGTTTTGTAACTTATTACACCACTGATGTAATACTTAATTGGGAGAGAAAATAGCCAAGTTTGAGTCCTCTTCCCACAGTAACAGCAACCACTCTGTAATGTTGGATTTTTGAATTTCCAGATGACCAGATCAAGACTCACCGAGATAAAATAACAAACAAACAAACATCTGATTCTTGTCACCAGCCAATTTCTTGGCGGATCTCTACTTTCAAGACAGCCAAAGTCTGGAAATAAACTTCAGAATATCTGGAGAACTATTGACAAAGACCACAAAGATTAAAAAGAAGTCTTTCTCCCTGAAAGCAAAAATGTATAAAATAAGGGATAACTTAAGACTTCACAGTATCAAAGGTATGTTGAGTATGCATTATATCAACAACAAGAAAAGTACTTAAAGCTATAGTAATCCTGGTCAGAAACACAAGTTCTTATCTATTGGTTGTCACACATGCCAATTATTTTGACGCACTCATGTAAGGCCAGTGTGCGTGCACGTTCCTTGTTAGTTTCTGCTTGCTGGTTGTGCATGCACACTTTTAGTGTTTATGTATCCAGTTAGCTTTGGTGTTAGCTGTTCATTGTAGCTCTGCTGCTCTCATATTATACTATGAACCTGGCTGAGAGTTGCAAGAAGCAAAGTTTACGAGAAGAAGAGGAAGGACTCAGCAGAAAGAAATAAGATCAGAGTGGATTTGGGAGATTTTTTTCACACGTTCCCCCTGAAGAGTGGAAGAGCAAGGTAAGATGGTCTTAGTTATACAAAAATGGACTTGGGGAAACTTCTGGAAAAATCGCCGACCCAGCTTTAAGTGACCTGCATGAGTTTGAGTGCAATGTGAGATCCTTCAAAAAGACCTAATTCACCTATTCTTCCCTTTCTTCATCACCTTTTTATACAGCAGCCTTCATATTTCCCGGCCAGGTGGTCACATAATTTATGTATCCTATTTTCTTCCTAGGTACTTGCCTAATGCCAAAATAAACAACCAGATGGACAATCTAATCAATAATTACATGCACCAAGATAAAATAATAAACATAATCTAGCAAAGTGAATGGGCAAAGAGACAATCCTTTCTGAAGATGATATTCAATAACTTACACAGCATGATTCACACAAGACGGCAGGATGTTTCCATCTCCTTCGGGGTTTCGGGGAAAATAATAAAATGGAAAATAAAAACTGACATCCATCTGAGATGCTACTGAAAGTTGTATGAATTAATAGAGTGAGTGCTAAAATTTTAGAAAGATCATCTTTTGCTGACTTTAATATTCACATTGTAATTACATTTCTATGTGAAAAGCATTTCAGATTCGTCAAAATAACCATAATCCTTCAGATGTGCGGATTTATCTCCTCCTAATGCTGTTCATCCCATTTTCTGCTCATCAATGTTGGCAATGCAAGCTAGGATTTGCTGTTATTTACTAGATGGACAGTCTATGAGTCACTGCGTGGTCTTTTCTGATCTGTGCAGATACAGGTAACCTGAGTACGCAGGCCAGGAAATATAGATGTTACACTCAGCATAGACTTGCAATTCATTGTTTGGTTCATTCTCTCTCATCAACTGTTTTTCTCTCCCCTTTACACTCCCACACACCTTTTTCCTAAGAGCACACATAACCCCTCACACAGTATGTGCTGCTGCCGCTTGTCAAACACAGCCATTAAAAACTTCTGTTCCAGGAAAACGAAAAAAAAAAATGTTGCTCATAAGGTCAGGGGTGTTTACTTGGAAACTGCATGTTAGACACAGTGGGATACCCTTTACATTTTATACATAAGGTTTTTGTTAATTAATGCAACGCTGACAGGCGGCACACAAATAAATGAGTTTTTCATTCTGTAAGATGTGTTCTATTGGGGTCTAATTACTGTAGCAGTGGTTGCCCAAAATAATACATTTAAATTCATCAACATTGATCTAACTGATTAAACACATCTATGCGTTCTCCCTCTACATATCATTATAAGATTATTCTAGTTTTTGGAACATCTTTTTACCATTATTATTATTAAGATTATGAATATTATTATTTCTTTACTATGGAATATTT